>NW_028229524.1:52404-413647 GCF_053477565.2 Lygodium microphyllum
TTATGTTTGGTACCATTCATCAACTATTGCTTGTAATTTCTATGAACCAAAGACATGTCCATGTTAACGCCTTCTATGTATAAGCATACTTATGCACAAAGAAAGCTAGTCATAAGGTATAAGAAGAGCTAATGGGGTTTATTTTAGATTATATTTTTGATCAACTAATAAATTGCGTGATTTGAAGCAATAGTGTTGTATCAAGCCTACATAATTATGGGGTCATTAAGGCCTTTAATTTCTTCATTGGATCGTTCAAGCCTATGTTAGGGCAACAATATTTCTTATACAATGCACCTGTAACTTGTGCATAGTCAAGCTATGCTAAATTAAAGTGTGAAATTTTTCTTTCTTTTTGAAGCTTTTTCTTTTTGATAACTCCGAAGGCTCTAAGATGGAATGATTGTATCTTGCTATCACTCCTTGCATATGTTTTAGGGTATGTTCATGGAATGAATGTTTTGGGGTATGTTCATGGAATGTTAATGGACTTCACTTAAATGAGTTTGGCTTTCAAAAGCTAAAAGTAAAAATGGAGCTACCATGAACTCTTCTATATTACATCAAATCATTCTTCTCCTAGAATGAGGAATACTCATGAGTCATAGTATGTTTAGTGGGGTGAAAGTTGTTGCATACATCAAGAATGAGGAATCATTGTATTTTAGGGGGTTGATAAGTACAATTCCAAGTATCGCTTTTTTGAGAAGATATCTAACCATACTTGGGAAATGATAATTGTTGTAATGAGCTTTTTTGCCCTAGGGACATGACCTTCCTATCCAAGTATGGTTTTAGAATCTCTCCTTTGTTTTTTACACTAGGTTTTCTTGAGCATAAGTTTATTATAGTAAGCTCTAAGTATCACTTGCTTGAGGAGATGTCTAACCATGCTTGGGAAAGGATAACTATTGTGATGGACCTTTTTGGCCCTAGGGACACAATTTTCCTATCCAAGTAGGATTTTGTAATCTCTCGTTTACTTTTATGCTAGGTGTTAACCGGTAGACGAACAAGGTGGAAAATCTGAAAAAGCTAAAGCAGAAGACAAAGGCTAAGGCAAAGTGAAACGGAAGACAAAGGCACACAAGGAAAATCTAGAAACACAAGAAGCGCAGAAAAGTCCTAAATAAGGGAGAAAGGCGCACAAGGAAAAGTGCAAGTCAATACTTTTGTAAAAGAGTGCAAGCACATCATGATTTAATTTAAGGAGTGCCGGGCTCTCACCCGTGCAATTTGTAAAGGTAGATGGGTAGTAGGAAGGAAGCTAGGAAGATAGGAGGACAATGGGAAAAAGGGCCTAGGCCACGGTTGGCCATGTAAAAAAGGGGATAAGGGGATGACTGCCCAAAAGGGATTTAGAGTTTTGTATATGAAGTTGAAAAGTGAATGAGAAGCTCATTCTTGTGTGTGAAAAAAAGTGGCTCTCTTCTTCTTCTTCTTCTTCTTCTTCTTGCTTGCTTGAGCTTGTGCTTGAGAGAGGGAGTGTGAGAGTGTGAGGGAGAGTGTGCGAGGATTAGGGATCAAGGAGGAGAAGCTCTCCATCTTCTCTTCTCTTCTCTTCTCTTCTCTTCTCTTCTCTTCTCTTCTCTTCTCTTCTCTTGCTCGCGGCAGTGGAGCTTGGAGCTTGGAGCTTGAGGATGGAGCTTGCTTGAAGCTTGCACTTGGATCGTGGAGCTACCAGAGTGCATGGGAGAGGAGGTAACTCGATCGGCATGGAGGTAAGCTCACTACACCCGTAGATATGAATGGCACGTCGGCTATGTGAGAGGTAGCCATTAGTGCTCGGCTTGGAACGCTTGAAACAATAAGTGGTCCATGGGTCTTGGTGGTTGAGCGAAAGCTCCCACATTTTGGTTTCGTTCCCGGGACCAACGAATTCAATCCTTCAGTACTTGCACGCTTTGAATCGAGCATTGAAGTAGGGTTTTCCCCAAACTGGTGCTTGAGGTAGATAGGTAGGAAGCGAGGAAGTTTGAAGAGGTATTCGATCTCCTTAGCAAGTAGGTTTTTGTTGTTTTGGACTTGGGAAAGCATGATGGAGTAGTGTAGGTATTTTCCTTATAGTTTTTTCTTGCATTTCGAAAGGATAGGAGAAAAACGTTGGAGCAAACAGTAGGGTTTTTTGTTGCTATATAACAGACTGAAATAGGGATGATCCAAGACATAGTGGAGAATCCACATCTGGTCGTGCAGTTGGGGATCCAAGGGCATTTGTTAGAAGGCTTAAATTTATAAGCCAAGACCCGAAAGATGAAGACATAGTACCACCTGCTTATCTTAGGGTCAAACTCACCGCGAAAAGAAAAGAGAGCACACTATCGATGCTTTGATTGATGAAGGATCAGATTTTAATATCTTGACCTATGAAGCATGGACCCTAGTAGGCCAACCAAAGCTCACACTGACTAATGCAACTCTTAGCCCTTACGGGGGACATCCACAAACACTCATAGGGAAGTGCAAAATCCTTGCGACAATTGAAATTGAAAGCTTGCCTATCCTATTTCATGTTTCTCCAAATAGTGCTAATTGCGGGAAGAAAACCCTCCTAGGAAGACCCTTCAAAAGGGCGACCAAGTGTGAGACTAACTATGTAGCACAGAGGATACACTTGACACTACAAAGTGTGAGGATAGTCACAACCTTTAGCAAGGGTGACCTCATCAAATATTAAGGGAAAGGCAAGGAAGGAGCTGACATAATAGTCAAGTCACCTACTAACGAGAGCAAGGACTTGTTGGAAGAGTTGATAGAAGCACAGGTCAAACAATGAGAACCAGTGAGTGAGGCCATGCTTGAAACAAGAAGGTCAGGAGCCAATGCCAAGGATAGGCATTGGACTTATAAATATCGTAGAAGACCCCAAAATAAGTCCAAGCCTTATAGATGAAGGTATTGATGGAGAGCCAATACAATGCCGAGATGGATATCCCAAGCGTTGCTACATGTTCAAGGATATTATGCAGGTAATCGATGGATTTGGGTACCAAAACCCCCTACTAAACCACCTCTATCAGCTGAAGGCCAGATTGCATCAAAAGCAACGAAGCACAGGAGGAAATCTAAAAGAAACTCCATGTCTCAAGGCAAGAAACCAAACATGAGTGTTTGAAAGAAAGAGCCTCAGCCTAGCATGCTTAATAAGCAGATGCCATAGTAACCATTGAGCGTGCACAAAGACCACTAGTGCCCAAGGAGCTTTTGACTTCCCAAGAGGATAATGAGCACCAGAGGCACAACGCTACTTGTGAGAAGGCTGATTGCTCAACAAAATAAATGGCACAATCATCTAATAGCCTCAAGCAAATCAGTCAGCCAGTGCCAAGTCCACCTAAGAGTCCTAGATCTCCTACACCCTCTTTTTCCAAACAGACACAGGAAGCACAACAGCAATTGTCAAGGGCGGCTGCTCAATCCCAATCTCTATCTCCATCTAAGCTTCCAAATGTCCAAGAGGTGGGACATGACACCATCCGTAGCTCTCGGCCCAAGGATATGCCTATGCAACCTAATGTGACTAGATCAACTCATGCTCGATCTACACATGTGAATGCTCAAAGGGCAACAAAAGACATGGCCACTTCCAATCGCCCTAGGGACTTGACACTGCAATCCACCAAGAGTAGCCAGCGCACTGGACTAGCCGCTACTACTTCCAATCAGGGATCACAGCAGTCACAACCCTTGGCTGTGACAACACCCCCTGTGGAACCTGTCTTAGCAATTCACCTGTGGAGAAGGTGCTGCAACCAGTGTCCTTGATAACTCCAACACTTCCAAAGTGCTTAAAGCCTAGGCTGGAGGAGTTAAATAGAAGGGAATTGGCTAAACAGCTAGACTCTCCAAAAAGAGAGGCAGTTGTACCCTCACAACCTAGCAAGGCTATTCAGCAGGCCACGGCTATGCCCCATGAGGACACACTAGAGAAAGAGAATGCTGAGGCCCAGCCAAGCACATCAACGACTGACCTAGTTCAAGGTCCCGAGTCTTCAAGGGATACACCTTGATTGCCTAAGAAGAAGAAGAGAAAAGAAAGAAAACAACAATGGCAGTTGCAAGTGGCTCTAGACCCCAAGAAGATTGAAGCCAAGAGTGCCGAAGATCTGAGGGATAAAGCATTGAGACCATCCACCAATGAACCCATTGATGTCTCTCCTAATAGTGGTGAAACCTCAGACACATCCGTGTGTTAAGAAAAATCAAAGCAGTCGTTACCATCAACGGTTGCTTGCAACACTCAATCCACCAACAACAGAACTCGCATTGACCAATCAAGAGTGGATACAACACTGTCACAATATGATGACAAATTTATAGCAGTCACATCTAAGGAGAACCATGACACAATAACAAAGCCTCAGGGGAAACATGGAAACCCCGAGAGCATAAGAAACCCTAGCGTTGACCAATCTTGTTCATCTAGGTCTGAGCCCCCAACTATGCTAAAGCCTAGGGAAACTCCTAGAACCTTGCATGAGATAGCAATCGAGGAAGCCCTCGTTGAACGTAGAAGTGTGGCAGAATGCTTAACTGAGTTGGATGCTAAGCTCAAAGTATTCACACATGTCTATGTCTTGGCAGACATGGGCGCATTCCCTAAGGAGCAACTTGAAGAATACTTGCCATTTCCCCTATCCTGGGAAGAGCAAAAAAATCTTGAGGAGCATTGTGACAAGCTCTTGCATGAACGCATGTGACTCACCTCTGACGAGGAAGCCGACGAACTACGCTTAACTGTAACATTCAATGATGTACTCTGCCAACCAAATCTCTTAAGGATAGAGCAACTAAAGTGACAATCGGAGGGTCAAAGTCAATTTGAGAAACATTGGTTTGAAAACCGTGTTGCAATGGCCGAACTAGGAGCCCAAATCATGACAGTCTCAGAAGAACAATTGGCCAAATGGCAGTCTCAAAGAGACCCAACCTATGTGGTGCCAACCTCCTTTCGAGTACTAACTACCATTCGGGGTACAGACTTAGCTGGAACTAGCCAAGAAAACTCTTTGGCTGATAAGGTTCTCACTGAGGAGGAGCTACATGTTGCAAGTAGACTCGGACAAGGTACCATGATACTTAACATTGCAAAATACCTAGAGTTATTAAGAAATCTGCCACGAGTACTAGATGCGTGTGCCACATTCCAGTACAATCCAGAGTTCTACAATTGGCTTTTATCCTTGTGAAGTGACATGGATTCGTAAATATGTATATAAATAAACAATGAATTTTGTGACCCTGTATAGACAATATCAACACACACAAGCAATGATAGTCAAGCGCAGGGAGAAGAGTTGGGTTTGACATGCTAAGCTCCTCAGGTCCTCCTCTCACCACACATTTAGAAGTTGTGTGACCATTCCCACCTCCAGGTGGAGAACATGCAACCCTCATTACCACCATAGGAAGCCCTGACCAACATCTCTGATGGTGTAGACAGGGTACAGAATATCAAAAAGAAATTGCTGTGCTTAGGGAGGAGGCCAGCACCAAGGAGGTGGAGGAGCTGAAAACCCTGAAGGAGCGCGACGCTACCTGGGAAGGACGAAGGAAAATCCTAATGGAGCGTCTCACCAGGGAGAGGGAGACAAATGCCCACCTTCAGCGCAGAAATGACCAACTATCTGCCACCAACTTGGAGGCGCAGAGCCAGCTTGAAAAAATTAGACAAGACGTTGCAGAGCTGGATCAATTGAGGGCAGAACAGGTGCGCAGGTTGCAGGCGCCGTGGGACCAACTCAACGAGCAGATTGCAGAGCAGCATCGAGAGCAGTCCCGCTTGCACCAGGAGTTCGAAGCCCAACAACAACAGCTTATGGCAATGACCCTCCAACAGGGGGAAAGCCTGGAAGACATGGAGAAGCGGGCAAAGGAATGGTCAAATCATAACGAGCAGAGAGTGCGGGACCTAGCACACCGACTGGCCAAGGCGGAGGGCGACAAAGTGATGACTGAAAACCAGGCAGAGGCAGCCCAACTTGCTATGATGGCTCAGCAGCGCACTTTCATCAACACGCTACTCCACACCACCCACTCAGAAACAGAAGAGGCCAATGACACTCGTCTCTTGGGTGCCATCCTTGTGCGTTCTTGGTCTTGCAACCCTTGAGGTAAATCGACCGCTCTTGCCTTGGTAGAAAGAAACGGTACGAGGGTTCACAAGGAATCTAAGGCCAATCAATGTGACTTCAAACATGCATAACTCTTCTTCTTCTTTTACCCTCTCCCCAATTTGTTTTCCTTCTATCTCACCCTCTCCATCTCATAGTCTTCTCTCCCTCTCTCTTCCTCTCTCACTCTTGTTTTACTTCTTCTCTTCTTCTCCTTCTCTCTCTCCCTCTTCTTCTTCTTCTTCTTCTTCTCTCTCCCTCTTCTTCTCCTTCTCTCTCTCCCTCTTCTTTTTTTTCTTCTTCTCTCTCCCTCTTCTTCTCCTTCTTCTTCTCCTTCTCTCTCTCCCTCTTCTTCTCCTCCTTTCTCCCTCTTCTTCTCCTCCTTTCTCCTCTCTCTCCCTCTTCTTCTCCTTCTTTCTCTCCCTTCCTCTTCTTCTTCTTCTTCTTCTTCTCCTTCTCCTTCTCCTTCTCTCTCTCCCTCTTCTTCTTCTTCTTCTCCTTCTCTCTCTCCCTCTTCGTCTCCTTCTTCTTCTCCTTCTCTCTCTCTCTTCTTCTTCTCCTTCTTTATCTCCCTTCCTCTTCTTCTTCTTCTTCTTCTTCTCCTTCTCTCTCTCCCTCGTCTTCTTCTTCTTCTTCTCCTCTCTCTCCCTCTTCTTATCCTCCTTTCTCCTCTCTCTCCCTCTTCTTCTCCTTCTTTCTCTCCCTTCCTCTTCTTCTTCTTCTTCTTCTTCTCCTTCTCTCTCTCCCTCTTCTTTTTCTTCTCCTTCTTCTCTTCCTCTCCTCTCTCTCTCTCTCCCTCTTCCTCGCTGCGCACAGGGGGGGTTGGTTGGTTTGTTTCAGCTCATGGGGGGGCTACGCTGTCGAGGGCCACAAGGGAGGGGCGTGCTACTGACCAAGATAAGGGGGGCTGCTACTGCATGCGGACGACCAGGGGGCGCTGTCCAAATGGAGGGAGGGGGGAGGTGGTAAGGGAGGGAGACGGCTCCACCCTCCATGTGGGGGGGCTACATGCCCCCTTCTCCCCCTTTACTCACTCTCTCTCTCTCTCTCCCCCGCCATGCAAATGGCAAGGGGAGAGAGAGGGAGAGTAAAAGTAAAAAAATTAAATTTTTAAAATTTTAAAATTTAAAGGGGGGATCGTTTTCTTGGGGGCTCAATGTCTTCTGGACTTAGATCAGGGCAGTCTGCTTGGATGTGTCGTAGCTCATTACAATGAAAGCATTGACGGTACGGACATCTCCTACGGATGTGCCCTATCTCTCCGCACGTATGGTATCTCTTATCTTGATCTCCATAGTCATTTTTGCTACAATTTTCCGATTTAAGTTCTTGGTCCATTGGATTCGCTCGGAATAATGTATCTTGCAAGTCCGTTGGACGCATTGCTTCAAGACGGTGGTTCAGAGGAGTGTTCAGGCCATGGCAAAACTTGGATACTTGCTGTGCAATATCCATAGGTGGCGCATATTTTAGTAGGATTACAAACTTTGAGTAGTAAGCTTCCAGGGTTAATTCCAGCTGCTTGAGCTTGAAGAATTCATTCATCTTTAAGGTCTGTAGGTTGGCGGAAGGTATCGTCCGCGTACAGCATCTTTCAACTGAGTCCACGTAGCATCGGCTTCAGAAATACATTGGTCTTTGCACCGTTGCTTCCACCATAGCCAAGCTTCGCCAACTAACTTCAGTTTTCCAATCATTGCTTGATTTATGGAGCCGGTTTTCCTAAAGCAGAGAAATAGTCATCCATCGTTTCAATCCATATCTCTACCTCTGCTGCGACGTCTAACCCTTCTCAATTAAACTTGGGTGCCTTAAATTGCTTGAGAAGAAATTTCTTCTCTTGCATGTCAACATTCGTGGGTGCAGAAGGTGCTTGACAATCAAGTTATACCACTCAGGTTATTTCTGTTTAGGATATGTCTATGAACCGAACATTAATCAATCATGTATCATCGTGAAGTTTTGCTCTAATACCAACTGTAACGTGCCCCCTCCTCAAATCGTGGGACACATCTTAGCAGTCCATCGAGAGATATATCTAGAAGATGCCACCCAGTACTCGCAAGGAATGACACGGGGTTTCCAACTAGAGTCTCTTGAGTCTACCTCGCAACAGAACTTATCCGGCTGTTTCCACTAGGATCGACCTGAAGTCTAGGATCCTTGTAGTCGAGTCTTCCTAACAGCCTTCTAGCATCAATCTACAACTGCTCCACTTTGCGCAGACACAACTGGGCCAAAGCAGACTCATACCGCACTTGGTTCAAAGAGAATGGGAAACGAGAGGGATGCATCGCTCGACCTCTTTGCCCGTAGGGCATAGTCCCATTCCGGTCCCCTAAAACGGTATGAATCAGGTTTTTAACTTACAAGTTCTAAGATCCTTGTCTATCAATGTTCGCATCAAATAAATTCCATTGAGGAAAGCTCTCGGGTAACTGAGACCACCCTGCCGTAGGATTGACCTAACGGTCACATCCACCACGCTTCCCTTGGGGGTTGTTTTAGTTATCTAATTACCTACCACATTATGTTTGGCACATAAAAGAAGCTTCCTTAATTAACACGTTAATCACAGGTTCCTTTACGTAATTTAGTGCACAGACACTAAGACAAGATAAAGCAAGATCAAACACTTCCTTAACTTATCTTCAGATTAATGTTTGTCTCCCACCCATACAGGAGAATTAAGTGCCCCTTTCTACCTCCGCAAAAATAATCCTTCCGTATCCCAGAAATAAAAACCCGAAGGTTTATCCTACCAATATTCTACCCTGTAACTAGTATCTAGAGCCTCAAGATCCCATCCTGAGTCATATAGAACACTTGTGTAGGGTCTGAAGGCATTGGGATTTACGGCCAGAGCCCCCCCTAGCACCCAAGCATCCTCCTATGCCAAGTAATTTCCACGGAGAAACCTCTCACGGCGGGTTCGGTCCACATTCTCGATGCGGATTCATAATCCCCTTAGTTAGGGTTTGGCGGTTTGCGAGGGGTAGCTAGCGCCATCATTCCTTAATTATTCCTTTAGGAAATCATCCACAACTGCAGCAACCAACCTAATAACATTTACTAGGAAAAATGTCAAGAATCGCGTGGTGGGGGCACTTGCTCAAGATGCTGTGCGGAACACACACAGAATGCACAAGGACAAGCTAACTCAAGAGACAAGAAGAGAGATGGATGCCAAAACGTTTTCTTGCTAGTTTCTTCTTCTTCTTCCACACTCTTTACAATGTACACAAAGTATAGATAACATACAACATAAAGAAAAGTGGCCTACTAAGTCAAACAATGCATAACCGATTACAGTAGTCGACTGGCACTATAACTATGCCAGCTGTAAATAGGTGTAAAAACCTGAATATAATAAGTAATGAGTCAGTGGCCATGTGAGAGTCATAATGACCACCGACGTGCTAAGTGTAGATGCGTGGACCCATCTAACCAAGCAGTCCATCATTAATGTCTGCATGTGTTGAGCTTGTCATCTCAACACTCCCCCTCAAGATCAACTGCATCTCTGCAACTCCAAGTAAGCTTCGAAACTTTTGAAGCTTCTTTATACCCAATGCCTTCGTAAAGATGTTAGCTATCTGATCCTGTGTGCTGACATATACCAAGTCAATCTCACCTGCTAGTACCTTCTCTCTCACAAAGTGGTAGTGTACCTCACTATGTTTTGTCATGGCATGGAATACAAGGTTCCTAGCCAACTGTATACTACTCATGTTGTCACAATAAATGACAATTGGACCTTCCACCTGCAAATCTAAATCAGCCAATAACTTTTGCAACCATACTACCTCACATGCTGCAACAACAGCACCTCTATACTCAGCCTCTGTACTCGACAAAGCAACTGTAGATTGCTTTTTGTTGCTCCAAGTAACTGCTGCACTACCAAGAGAGAACATGTATCCGCTGGTAGATCTTCTATCAGACATACTACTAGCCCAATCTGCATCTATGTATCCAAATACATGTACATCTGTACCTGCCTCATAGAAAATTCCATAATGTAATGTGGACTTCACATATCTCAATATGCGTCTAACTGCATCCAAATGTGGCTTTATAGGTACTTGCATAAACTGACTCACAAGACCAACAGCGTAGCTCAAGTCTGGCCTTGTAATGGTCATGTAGATCAAACTCCCCACTATCCTCCTGAACATAGTAGGGTCTTCTATCTCATCCCCAATATCAGCACTCAACTTCACATTTTGCTCCAACGGGACTAAAAGTGGTTTGCATGCTGTCATACCATACTTGGACACCATATCCAAGCCATACTGTCTTTGGGATAGCCATATACCATCATCACATATGATCACCTCAATGCCAAGGAAGTACCTTAGCTCACCTAAATCCTTCATTTCAAACTTCTTCTTCAAAAAGTCATTGACTTCAGCAATCCCACTATCACTATCACCTGTAATAATCAAGTCATCCACATAGATGACTATGATGACCAAACCTGCATCTCCCTTTCTCACATAAAGTGAGTGATCAGCATCAGAAACATAAAAGCCAATATTGACAAGATACTCTTTGATCTTGTCAGACCATGCTCTAGGTGCTTGCTTGAGCCCATAGAGCACCTTCTTCAACCTGGATACATACGTGGGATGCTCTAAATCTTCATAACCTGCTGGTTGATCCATATACACTTCTTCCTGCAAATCACCTTGCAAGAAGGCATTCTTCACATCCATTTGCTGCAACCTCCAACCTTTGGCTACTACCAAAGCAATTACACATCTGACAGTTGGCATCCTAGCAACTGGACTGAAGGTTTCATCATAATCTATGCCATATGTATGGGCATAGCCTTTTGCAACCAGCCTAGCTTTGTACCTACTAATAGAACCATCTGCATTGTGCTTAATCTTATAAACCCACTTACATCCAATAGCTTTCTTGCCCTTCGGTAATGATACTAGATCCCAAGTCTTATTGGCCTCTAATGCAGCCATCTCCTCATCCATTGCTGCATCCCAATGAGTATGACCAACAGCATCCTCAAAACAAGTGGGCTCCACATCCTAAACTAGTTTCACCATATAAGCATAATGGTGAGTTGCATAACCTTCAAAACCAAATCTTTTAACAGGGTATTTGACCCTGCCAGATCTGCGTACCACCGGATCACTCAATGGAGCCTTTACATTACTATGAGCTCTCTGTACACCTGGTATCCTGACAAAAGGAATGCCAAGCTCATCATCCAAGCTCTCTGAGCCATTGGAGTCTCCATCAAGAACTGCATACTCCTTAGTCTCCCAGATCAAGGACTACCAGATGATGTCTCTGGTCCACTAAGAGTCCGTGATTCTTGCTTTTCAGCCTGCACATGAGTGTCATGATCATCATCATCATCCAATGCATCGCCACTAGATGCATGCCAACTGCTCATTTCATCAAAGATGACATCCTTGCTCACTCTGAACTTACATGTGACAGGGTTATAACAGTGATACCATTTCTGCTCTAAAGAGTATCCAATAAAGACACATTTTTATACCTTTGGATCAAGCTTCTTCCATAGTTCATCTGGCACATGAATATATGCAACACAGCCAAATACCTTCAAGTGCGATATATCAGGCTTCTTGCCAATAAAGCATTCTTCAGGATTCATCCCATGAACTACAACTGTGGGAGTTCTTTCCATAATATAAACAGCAGTATGAATAGCCTCAGACCAAAAATGCTTAGGCATATTCTTTTCACCTATCAAGGTGCGTGCAACTTCTGCAATATTCCTGTTTTTTCTTTCTACAACCCCATTTTATTGTGGGGTATACCTGCATGTGAATTGTCTCTTTATCCCATGAGACCTCAGAAAATCACTGAACTCATTCGAGAGGTACTCTCCCCCTCCATCTGACCTCAAGCACTTTACTTTCAAGCATGTTTCTCTTTCAACTGCAGCCTTGAAAGTGCTCAAATGCTTCACTCTTTTCCTTCATAAAATATACCCATAGCTTTCTAGAACAATCATCAATGAATGTGACAAAGTATGAACTACCTCCAAGAGATACATTTTGTGTAGGCCCCCAAATGTCTGTATGCACAATATCAAGGATATTTCTGCTTACATCTCTATCATGTGAAAAGGGTTGTCTTGCTTGCTTACCAAACTGACATGCTTTGCATACCTTATGAAATTCTGCAACTCTAAATGTAGGCAAACCTGTAACCAACCCTTTGGACTGCATTAATTTCAGCCTTTGTACATTTTCATGTCCAATGCGTTTGTGCCAAATTTCAATATCTGCAACAACACCTTTTCCTTTAGCATACATAGCAGCATTCATAGTAGGAATTCCAGCATCCAAAGTAAACATACGTCCAACTCTACTTCCCTTTGCAACTAACATGCACTTGTCATTGAAGTCTTCTACAAAGCAGCCCTTTGCATTAAATCTGACTTGCAGGCCTTGCTCTACCATCTGATCGACTGACACCAAGTTCTTTGTAATAGATGGCACATGTAATACATCTGAAAGACTCTTTGTCTTACCATCATGCAAGGACAAGGGAACTTTTCCAATGTGTGAAATTAGGTGGCATGAATCATCACCCGTCTGCACATAACCTGCATTTTGCAAATCTTGCATCTCTCCAAACCATTCTGCATGGCTAGTCATATGATAGGATGCACCTGAATCAACATACCAAACATCATCATGTATTCCCTTTCCTGTAACAGCATTCAGCATATACTGCATAGCAAACAAACGTTCATTTTTGTCTTCATTCTGTCGTGAAGACGATGCATAGTTTCCTTGTTGCAACTTACCACTGCGAATATAATCTTTCTTAGCATAACATTGGCATGCAATATGACCTGTTTTGCCACAGTAGTAATACACAGTACCAGAGTTGTTAGAACCTCTGTTCTGCAATCCACCTCTTCCTCTAAATCTCCTCCTACCTCTAAAGTTACCATGACCTCTTGAAACCTGCATATCGCCAAATTGCTGATTCAATCTGTTTTGCTGGTTGTCACTACCATGTCCTGTACCACAGCCTCTTGAAGAGAACCTGCCACGTCCCCTTCCTAAACTGGAGTAAAAAGCTTGGACCTGTTCACCAATTCTTTCAGATGTCTCACTCTGCATGTTGATCTCTTCAGTGATAATAAGGGAGACCAACTCATCGAAATCTGGAAATGGCTTTCTGACATATACGGAAATTACCAAAGACTTTCAAGCCTTTTCATTGTTAAGTCCACCCAAGGTAGACGACACCAAATCATCATCATCGGGCATTACATCAATTGTTGCCAAGGCATTTGCAATGCAAAACTAATACCAAACAGTAAGCAAATCTTATGCAACCCTCGACCTGTAGTGCACAGCAATACACTAGACAGCCTTTTTCACTGTTTGCTCAATAATACATGCAATCTGCAACCAATTTGCAGATAAACCTTGTGTTTATTCACTGGTAAACACCTTTGAATTTACAAATCTGAAATTTGTAACCTGTGCACTTGTATACGGCAAATACAGCTAAAATTGCAGGGTATCTCGAACTGTTGTCCGCAACCTTGCGGCTTTAAAACGGGGCCTGAAATTACCTCGGATGGCCAAAATAGCAATGGGCAAGCCCTAAAGGGCTTATCTGTAGAATACACAATGCTCTTCGTGCACACCAAATCTCACTACAATCTAAAATTTTTGCTCTGCCCTGCTTCTAGTGCATCCACAGGCACTGTCCAAGAGAAAGAGTGGAAGAATGGGAGAGCTTCTTACCCGTGGCTTGCTTGCTCGAACCTTGCTTCTTCTCCTTCACTTCAGCCTTCAAAATCAGCCTCTCTCAGTGGCGCGGCTCTAATACCATGTCAAGAATCGCGTGGCGCCGAACACACATAGAATGCACAAGGAGAAGCTAACTCAAGAGACAAGAAGAGAGATGGATGCCAAAACGTTTTCTTGCTGGTTTCTTCTTCTTCTTCCACACTCTTTACAATGTACACAAAGTATAGATAAGATTCAACATAAAGGAAAGTGACCTACTAAGTCAAACAATGCATAACCGACTACACTACTCGACTGGCGCTATAACTATGCCAGCTGTAAATAGGTGTAATAACCTGAATATAATAAGTAATGAGTCAGTGGCCATGTGAGATTCATAATGACCACCGACGTGCTAAGTGTACGTGTGGACCCATCTAACCAAGCGGTCCATCATTAATGTTCGCATGTCTTGAGCTTGTCATCTCAACAAAAAACATCCCTTTTGTTCCCATGGCAATTTATCCTTACAATTCCCACCATGAAAATATAATCACTTGGATATTCATCCAAAACCACAACCAATCCTTAAGTATCCTTTCGGGAAAAATCAAGCTGAAACAACCAACCTAACATCCTTTAACTAGGAAAACATCCTTTCCTAATCCCGCAAGTAACCACTCTACTTACTAACCTCTTTTCAATCTTAAACAAGGTCAAGCCTCATTAGAAACATCAATGGTAAACCATTTCAACAAGTCTCTTAAGCCACCGTTGCTTTGAAACTTAGCTTATCCCTACTTAAATCATTTTCAGTCTTGATGTACTACCTCTCTAGGGTTTACTCTCCCCCTTGGGATCTAGGGTTGCTCAAGGAACAACTTTAATAGTTATCTTCTAGATCTTTCTAATGATCTATGTGATTTCACCTTGACCTTTATTAATCATGGCTACCTATTTAGGGTAGAAGATCAACCCATCTTAAGCCCTTTAATGGCGAATACATGCATTTATGTTTT
The DNA here is from genome assembly GCF_053477565.2 of Lygodium microphyllum. NCBI lineage: Eukaryota > Viridiplantae > Streptophyta > Polypodiopsida > Schizaeales > Lygodiaceae > Lygodium > Lygodium microphyllum. The sequence goes on from NW_028229524.1 coordinate 67,288, forward strand.
TCATGATACGTCTGATTAGTGTCTAACTTGCCCATCTTCTCTCTAAGACAACTTTTAACTTTATCCTACAATTTCAAGGATAACATACAAAAATTGAATTCAAGCACTTCAATGTATGTTAAAATTGATGCAATCTTCCTATGCAACCTTGATACGCTTCTTGTTATATTTTATGCAATTTTCCTTCAATGTATCATCTATTGTTACCTGCTCTTCAGTCTCCTTTCCTATTACTCATCTAATGTAACACTAATGAATTTTACCTATTTTATGCATGCAATTCTATCTCTATTTAAGAATTCAATATGCATGAGAAAAATCTAAATCTTGGTACAACCTGGATATGAGCTATAGTTGCTGGAGGGTTAGTGGTATTCATGTCTCCGCTTGCATTGGATATGTTCCTAGCTCCATTTGCAACTTCAGCACTTGTGCTCCTTGTAACTCGTCTCTTGGGTGCCATCCTTGTGCATTCTTGGTTTTGTAACCCTTGAGGTAAATCGATCGCTCTTGCCTTGGTAGAAGGAAGTGGTACGAGGGTTCACAAGGAATCCAAGGCCAATCAATGTGACTTCAAACATGCATAACTCTTCTTCTTCTTTTACCCTCTCTCCAATTTGTTTTCCTTCTATCTCACCCTCTCCATCTCACTGTCTTCTCTCCCTCTCTCTTCCTCTCTCACTCTTGTTTTACTTCTTCTTCTCTTCTTCTCATTCTCTCTCTCCCTCTTCTTCTTCTTCCTCTTCTCCTCTCTCTCCCTCTTCTTCTTCTCCTTTCTCCTCTCTCTCCCTCTTCTTCTCCTTCTTTCTCTCCCTTCCTCTTCTTCTTCTTCTTCTTCTTGGTTTCTTCTTCTTCTCCTTCTCTCTCTCCCTCTTCTTCTTCTTCTTCTTCTTCTTCTTCTTCTTCTTCTTCTCTCTCCCTCTTCTTCTCCTTCTTCTTCTCTCTCCCTCTTCTTCTTCTTCTTCTTCTTCTCCTCTCTCTCCCTCTTCTTCTCCTCCTTTCTCCTCTCTCTCCCTCTTCTTCTCCTTCTCTCTCCTTTCCTCTTCTTCTTCTTCTTCTTCTCCTTCTCTCTCTCCCTCTTCTTCTTCTTCTTATTCTTCTCCTCTCTCTCCCTCTTCTTCTCCTCCTTTCTCCTCTCTCTCCCTCTTCTACTCCTTTTTTCTCTCCCTCCTTCTTCTTCTTCGTCTTCTTCTCTCTCTCCCTCTTCTTCTCCTTCTTTCTCTCCCTTCTTCTTCTTCTTCTTCTTCTTCTTCTTCTTCTTCTTCTTCTTCTTCTTCTTCTTCTTCTTCTTCTTCTTCTTCTTCTTCTTCTTCTTCTTCTTCTTCTTCTTCTTCTTCTTCTTCTTCTTCTTCTTCTTCTTCTCTTCCTGTTCCTCGATCACGGCCAGGGGGGAGGTTTCGTTTCACCTCGTGGGGGGGCTACGTTATCCAGGGCCACGAGGGGGGCTGCTACTGCCTGCAGATGACCAGGGGAGCGCTGTCCAAACAGAAGGAGGGGGGAGGCTCTTATAAGGTGCCCCCTTCTCCCCCTTTACTCACTCTCTCTCTCTCTCTCTCCCCACCATGCAGACGGTAGGGAGAAAGAGAGGGAGAGTAAAAAAAATTAATAAAAATTTAAAATTTTAAAGGGGGTGGTTCATATGGGGAAGGCACGAGGGCACGGGGGCACGAGGGCACGGGGGATGTTACATGCATATATCTCCAACAGTGCGGCGACAATGGTCAAAGATGGTAAGCATTAGACCCATGAAAAATAGACACGTGAATGCAATCAAGGCTAGAAAGATGAAAGATATCACATTAATCTAAAAGATGGAGCGAGGCCAATGGTGCAGCAACTACGATGGTTGGGAGTAGTTCAACAAAACGCTCTACTCACTGAGGTGCACTGACTTTTGAAGGTAGGCTTTATCTATCCAGTAGGGGACTCAGAGTGGGTTTCACCTGTAGTGGTGACACCCAAGAAGAATGGAAAATGGTGGATTTGTGTGGAGTACAAGCCGCTAAATGCTGCAACAAAGAGAGATCACTTCCCTCTTCCCTTTCAGGATGAAATACTCAATGAGGTGGCCGGGCATGAGAGATACAGTATTTGTGATGCATATTCAGGTTATTTCCAGATCTGAATAGTTGAGGAGGATCAATAGAAGGCCAGCTTCATCATGTCTTGGGGGTGTTTTGCTTACAAAGTAATGCCATTTGGATTAACAAATGCCCCAGCTACCTTCCAACAATTCATGAATTATGTCTTCCAGTCATATTTTGGTAAGTCGATCAGGGTATTTATTGATGATTTTTGTATTTATATTTCTAAGGCTCTACATCTAGAAAAGGTGGATAAAGGTTTCAACTGCCTCGCACAAATGGGGGGGGTAGCTAAACCATGAGAAGTGTCACATTGGCAAAAGCAGTGTAACTTTGTTAGGGCATGTCGTAAGTGAGAGGGGGATTGAAGCAGATCCAAACAAAGTTAAGGCCCTATTGGCAGTGTCGTCACCATCTTCTATGAAGCAACTAACCTCTTTCATTCAAAAGATGTGATATATGGGGGGTTCATTCATCTCCTCTCTCAATTAGCGTTTCCATTGCAACAGTTGACCCACGCTGAGGAGCTCCTGTGGAGTGACGAAAGTAAAAGGTGCTTTCATGAGGTGAAGAAGGCTCTCAACACCCTTCCCATAATTTTACAGCCTTGCTGGGATCAAGAGTTTTTGGTCAACCTGAGTTTTGGGGAAGATGCTCTAGGGGCAGCACTAATACAAAAGGATGCTAAAATTGGCCTAATGAGGCCAGTTTACTTTTCTAGTAGAGTAATGATAGCATCAGAACAAGGGTACAAAATGGTGGAGGTGATGATATTGTCTCTAATGTTTGCTGTAAGAAAGTTTTGTCCTTATCTTCTCCCTAGGCCGTTCACAGTTATCACAACAGAAGAGCATTTTTCCTATGCCTTACAACACATGGATGTTTCAGCAGAATAAGTGGATGATACAACTCCAAGATTTTGACTACACCTTCAAGGTGAAGGACTCTACTTCGGCCTGCCTAGCTTATTTGTTGACTCATAGATGCCATCAAAAGAAGGAAAAAGAGAAGGGAAAGGTAAAAGAGGAGACACCTCCTCTTGAGGACCTGCCACAAGTGGATAATGCCCATGCCCTCTACTTCGATGGGGCCTACAAGTGTATTAAAGACACAATGACAATAGGACTAGTGGTGTTCAGTCCCGAAGGTGACAAACTTTATGGAGAAGGTATCAGCTTAAAGGATGTCCATTCTAACAATGAGGCAGAATATCAAGCCTTGATTTTAGGTTTGAGGTGGTGGCTCTCACATGGTGTCACTCGACTTAATGTTTTTGGGGATTCTATGCTAATTGTTAAGAAAATGAAAGGAATCTAAGCTTGTAAAAATGATAACTTAGTAGTAAAAATAAGAGAAGCTAAAACTCACGAGGAAGGTACAACAAAAAGCCCAAATCTATTTTATGCCAAGGCACACAAACGATGACGCAGACGCTATAGCAGCTACAAAATTGAAAGAAGTAATGGTGGGCATCATTGCAGTAAAGCTCCCCTTGTTTCAGGGTAAGTTTCAACTACAAGATGTGCTTTATTTTCTTAAGCATGGTGAGACACCTACACATATGAGTAAGAGTGAGAAAAGGTGGTTGGATACTAAGGCCACTAAATACCGCTTGATAAATGATGTGTTGTATTACAAAGGAAATGATGTGATTCTTAGAAGGGGACCAACAGCAAAGGAGATTATGGATGTGATCAAGAGCTGCCATGAGGGGGTTTGTGGCGGACATTTTGCTCAAGAAATAACCAGCAAAAAGATTCTCCAAGCTAGTTTTGTGTGGCCTGGTCCACATTGAGATGTGCAACATTGGTGCCGCACTTGTGATGCTTTCCAAAAGGCTCTCGACCAAGGAAGCTAGTGCATGAGGAAAAAAATCCCATAACTACATATGTCCCATTTGAGAAATGCAATAGGGCCACTCCCACGAACTCAATCTGGCAAGGAATACATCATAATGGGTGTAGACTACATGACGAGGTGGGCAAAGGCTTCAGCAACTAGTAGGATCACAGCCTAACAAGTGAGGAAATTTGTGTTTGAAAATATTTGTTGCAGGTTTGGCACACCTTTAGAAATTATCTCTGACCTAGGTCTTGGTTTTAGGGCTAATCTAGTAGGGGAGCTAATGGAAAAGCTAAAAATCAAGCGTAGGCATTCTACTCCCTACTACCCCCACAGTGTAATGTTTGGTCAAAAAGGTGAATGGGCTGACTTGTAAGATAATTACCAAGCAGGTACACATGCACCCCAAGCACTGGGATAAAGAATTGAGTGCGGTTCTTTGGGCCTACAGGACTTCATTCAAAATCTCACTTGGCTATACTCTTCACCTTGTTTATGGCCAGGAGGCTTTGCTTCCTATAGAGGTAGAACTGGCTAGCTTACGTGTTTTAGTAGCCAGTTGAGAGAAGAATCAAGATAAGAAGTTAGAGGAAAGGATATTGGATCTAGAGAGGCTAGAGTTAGACAGAGAAGTAGCAGTCCAACACTATTCCATGCGAGCTAAAGAGAGGAGGAAGACATTTAATAAGAAACTAGCTAGCAAACACATAAGGGAAGGATCACTTGTGCTACACTATGATAACCCCTTTGATAATAGAAATGATGGTAAACTTGTGTTCAAATGGGAAGGGCCATTCATAGTCATAAGGAGATATCCAAATGGTAGCTAAGCTACATGACATGGATGGGAGGGTTCACAAGACAAGGGTAAATGGATAGCGACTCAAGCCTTATTTTCAAAAAATTAGGGACACTTTACAGGACTCATTTGACGAAGAGTCACCAATGAGTGGGTGCCCTCCTCCCTGCTCTATTGAACCATAATTAGCAAGCTAGAGGCATGAATGCCTCTAGCCTAAGGGGAGGGCTAATGATCTGGGTTTTTTACAAACCGGATTTCTACCAAAAAATTTGGCCAAACCCCTATCAAGAGCCTTACCCATAGCTTAAACCCTGCATCTTATCACTTTGGGTTTACTCTTCAAGCATTAGGTATGCTACATTACTTCTCAGCTATGATAACTCTAGCAAGTGGGGGGAACAAGTTCTTAGAATGGATGTCAATGTAAAGGGTAAAAGGGATGGGTTATTTTAGTAAAGATGGAAATGGATTACACATAGGAGTTGAGTGAGTACATAGATTTTTTCAAAGGAGTAGCCTCTAACTACACGTGGATTCCACTTGCATCACCAAGATTTTGGATCTATCACCATCATTAGAGAACACCTCACCCTTAAATAAGTCAATGTCCACATCATGGTGTCATTTGGATCTTACACAAAACCTTACAAGCATGGACCACCTCTGTCACATGCTTATATATATTTATATATATATATAAGGAACTAAAGTCAAAGCAGCTTTTGGAAGCCATTTTTTATCATTTCAATAAATCCTAGGGGAAAATAAATTTCAAGAAAATTCTTGCATTGCCCGACGGAGAGGGAGCCGGTGCCAGTGCCTGCGAGCCAATGACTCATTGTTGTATGCATCATTCTCATGTTTGGTATACGGATTCCATTTTCCGAGCATTTTTCGGAGTTCTCTTTTTTGTAGTGATCTTTTGTGTTTTTCTCTTCTATATCCCTCTGTTCAACAGTTTATTACAGCATCCGTGATATGGTATCAGATTTCAAGTTCATGGTTTGTGCTGTTGTTTTCTACTGTTTCAGGTCTGTGTTTTGGCTTTCCTGCTGCTGATTGGACATGTTCTTGATTGTTGTAATGATTTCCAACTTGGATAACCATCTTCTGTTACTTTTCAGCCTGGTTTTTGCTCTTTTTCTCTGCATTTTGCAGTTTGCCATCTGTGTTTATGGGACAACAGGCAGAGCGATCTGTTTTGCTGTAGGATGACTGCGTTTATTGTAGTTATTGACTGCGTTTTGCCTTCAACCTTTGCGTTTTTGCTACTCGGGCTTGTGCAAGGTTGGGCAACAATGTTTTAGGCTGATTTTTGCTGTGGTTGGTTTGTATTTTTGCTTTGACCATAGTGTATGAACTTTGCCATATAGCCTGTGCTCTTGCTTTGGTTGTACTCTCTCTAAAGAGGACGGATGGTAGTTCATAGAATAAACTCATGTTTCAATTATTTTAATGAATAACTTACTGCAACTTGTCTATATTGCATTGTTGCAAGCAAATCAGATGGCATAGGGGGTTTTTTCTCTAGCTCTTCAATTAATCTTTTGGCACCTCTATATATAAAATATGTTGAAATTTAGAGTACTTACAAAAAAAAAGAATTGAAATATCAAGGAGCCCTTGGATAATATAACTTACAATTTAGCATTTCCATGGCTTCCTTTAATAGAGTTGATTAAAAAACATTGCTTATCCACAAGGTCTATTGCAATCAAGCTCCAATGAGAACTAAAAGCAATCATATCTCAACAAATTAGTAGGATAAAATCTCAGTCCGCGCCATCTTGATCACATTGCGATTCTTCTGCTCCAATATGCCATTCTCTCGAGATATATCGATGTTGGCGAACTCTTGTTGAATGCCACAATCTGCAAAAAACTTGGCTAGCTCATTGGAGACAAACTCTTTTTGACCTAATCTACAAAGTTGCAGAAGAAACTTTTTTCAGATTCTTCACCAATTTGAAGTTACAAAGGCACAGACTGCTCCCTACATGCAATTTTCTTCTCTCTTTCACCACATCAACTTTTTATTTTATCCTTCTTGTAAATATATTATAATAATGTGCTTTGGGCATCCACCTCTTGTAATTTAGCTCCCTTTCTCTATCTTGTCTACCACCACCCTTGGCTTTTTGTATGATGACCAAGGTGGAGACTTGTCCCATCCACTATTCTTCATGTTTTCAAAGATGCCATATATCATCTAGGATTATGTTAATCAAGAAGATTAGCTTAATCTAATCCCTCATGGAGGCTGTATAAGGTGTCCATGGAGATGTGAAGAATGACAATGACAAGCACATGAGAGCACTCTAGAACACCCTCATGCTAGTCCATCTCTTTGAGATAAGCTATGAGTGAGTCTCTTTTATTGTGTAACATTCCATGAATACATAATGGCAAGCTTCCTCTACCTCTTCTCCTCTTCTCTCTCTCTCTCTCTCTCTCTCTCTCTCTCTCTCTCTCTCTCTCTCTCTCTTTCTCTCTCTCTCATATTCTAATATGGTGTCTAGATCATATATACTCTTGTCTAATTATCCCTCTACATTTATACTTAAACTTATTAAGTAAAACTTGCCATATGCTCTATTGGTGGGAAATCCTTATTTCTTCATGTTATATATATGTTCATGGGAGAATTTAGGATCCATCACCTCTCTTAACCTTCCATCACCTTCATTTCCCTTAAGATGGGCTACAAATTATCCCTTGTGAAGTTGTGTTTTGGTTCTTTCCATTCACTTAGGAAAGGGATGTCCTATCCCATTCTTCCTTTGGCTAGGTGGTGCCCTCTTTAGCTCTCTTAGTGAGGATTGGAGACTGGGTGGGAAAGAGACAACCCATTCAACTTTTTAGCTCTCACCTACACCTAACCACCAACTTTGAAGGGTCCCCCGTCACCCACTCAATATACCCTCAACCTCCACAACCTTAACCATTTTGACATACTTCTCTCCCATGCCCAATTCTCATGATAGCCCCATCATTGACTCACATAACCACCCTTCAATCACCCGAGCCCTCATCAACAAAGTCCCACAAGTGCCATGGGACTAGCACTTGACTAGGAGGGGGTAATGTTAACCCCAACACAAGACACAGAGAAAAAGGAAGAAAAAAAGAAAATTCAAGAAAACTCAAAAATGCAAAGCAAGGAAGAAAGAGGTGGCCTAACTTAAGAATAAGAGAAGAAGAGGCCAAAAGTGCAAGGGCAGCATTGAAAGTCAAGATGAAGGCAAAGGCGCATTTTGAAATGTAAAACCTTCCCCAAATTTTTGTAAAAGAGCATGAGGCTCCCTCCTATACAAGTTGTAAAGTGTAGATGAGCATAGATGAAGGCATAATGTAAGTAGACGGGAATAGGAAAAGAGGACCTTGGCAGATAGCCAATTGTGTAAAAAAGGGGATGGGTGCCCAAGGGGATGAGGACATGTATAAATGCCAAAAAGTGAATAGAGAACCTCATTCTTGGTGTGTGGCAAAAGTGGCTCTTCTTCTTCTAGCTTGCTTGCTTGTGCTTGAGCTTTGAGAGAGGGAGTGTGAGGGTGTAAGGGAGTGAGTGTGTGAGGGTGAGGGTGAGGGTGAGGGACCGTGGTGGAGAAGTTCTCCATCTTCTCCTCTCTTCTTCTTCTGTTCTCTTCTCTTATCTCCTCTTGCACACAGCGATGGAGGATGTAGCTTGAAGGTGGAGGATTGAGCTTTCTTAAGCTTGCATCTCAATCGTGGAGCTACCCATGTGCTTGAGAGAGGAGGGTACTCGATCGGGCATTGAGGTAAGCTCACTGCATTCGTAAGCTTGAGAGCGCATATGACTATGTGAGAGATAGCCATTAGCATTTGGCTTGAAATGCTTGAGCAATAAGCAGTCCGTGGGTCTTGGCACTTGAGCAAAAGCTCCCACATTTATCTTCTACTTAGTGCCCGTATACATGTACGTTGTAGGTGGCGGCCACCCATCACTATCGTGTTTATTCTTTATTCTTTACTATGGAATAATAAAGGGAAGGTAGGTCACACATTGTGATTCTTGGAGTTCCCACAAACCACTCTTACTCTCTTGAGTTTAAACCTCCATTTAGCTATTGGTTTCTTACTTTTTCTTATGCTGCACTCTCACTCTCACTCCTACTCACCCTCTTAGCAATAAGAGATTCAACTCTTCAAGGCTGAGTAGTCCCCCTATTGGTTTGATGACCTTGGAGATATCCAAGATCACATATATGTGAATGCCCAATAAAGAAGGCTTACCTTATACATCTACTTATTAAATTGAGGCCCTACCATAACAAATCTCACAAGACAATTGTACATGCTTGGACAAGACAATTTGTTAAGAAGATACATATATGAGTATGAATTTGAAGAGATATTATAGGAGACACATGGTGGAATACTTGGAGGCCCCTTCAATGCCACAAGCATGGCTTGAAAGTACTACAATTGCAACTTTGGTTGTTAGCACTTGCTTTTCTTGGCCCATCAATTCTTTGAAAAATGGAAAATTGACTTCACGGGACCAACTAGCCCCATGATGTGATATTATCTAACGTAATTCATCATAGTCACAATATCATAGTCATAACCCACTACATGGTGAAACAAGATGGGGCAAAGCAACATGAAGGAACAATGTTAGAATGGTGACCAAGTTCCAATGGGAATGGCTGATTTGGGTGTCTAATTGAAAGTGTTAGTAATTAAGGAATCCACTTTATTAATGAAGTGATTGACTATATACTCTGCATGTTCCTAATCATCTACCAAAATTCATTTCCATATTATCTGCAAGAAAATGACCAACCAAAATTGATAAATAAGACCTAATCAAACATTGATGAAAATTAGTTTTGGCTCACAAACTACCCAGGATGCCAAACTTATGGCTACTCTATGGGCATATGATACAACTTACAAGATAGCCATGGGTCAAACACCCTTTGGGTTAACCTATGGCTACTCTATGGTCATACCAAACCATGTACAAGATAGTCATGGGTCAAACACCTTTAGGCTAACCTATGGCATCGATGCCATCATGCCTATAGAATTCTCAATTTATGCATTGTAATACACGAATGTTTGAAAGGAAACAAAGCATAGGCTAAATGTCTTACTAGGTTAGAAAGGTGTCAAGAGACTTGGTGTGTATGGCCAAAAGACACCTAGTCTCAAGAAAGAAGAGCTCATTGCTCAAAGACATGTATTTCAGTGGAAGAAGATGAAAAGAAAGAGAGAAGGTATGTAGATTCAGACATAGGAATTAAATATGCTCAAAACATAATGATGGATGCCAAACATTCCATAAGAGTTTTCTTAAAAACCAAGTGCAACATATATATATCTACATATGCATCAATATTTGAAACTTTTGCTCAACAATGGCTATGTTTATCCCTATATGCATGTACTTCTCCATATAAAAGTCTAGACATCAAAAAATATTTCTATAATTCCAAAACATTCATGTTCATACATAAGAATAGCTCTAAACTTATTCATCCCATAAATATATATATAATAAACCCTGAATTTGATCACCAAAGAGCCCTCCTTTTAACATTATATATCACGCTTTCAAGGCAACATAGCAATGAATCAAGAAAGCATCAAATCGGCAGAGATTTAGGATAGTAGTGGGCTACCTTAAATTTCTTTTTTACATCAATTTATGGCAATATACAATAGCCCCTTTCTCTAAAGTTTCATGTCATCCTTCCTCCCCCTAACTACCTCTCTTAGATGTAAATTGTATTCTCTATCTTGCTTTCTTTTCTTCCCTTCTTCCTCAAGAATAGTCTCCCCTCCTTCTATTGCCTTATTGTCCATGTGATGGTTGTATTAGTTCAAATCCAAAAGTTTGCTAGATCTACACTAGTCACTCCATTTCTTCACGCTTTCATTCATATATAAAGTTATGCTTTTTAGCTCCCTAACATAGGCTTTCTATTTTATTATACATAACCATCACTTATTCTTTCAAATGAAAATGTTGGAGCCTTGCCTAAACATCATGAGATATTAACTTAGAATGTATATCACCATCAAGAAGTCAGGATAAGTGCAACCTCCTAGATTCTAGTCAACTAGGACAGTTCCATTTATCTTCATTCATAAGGCTTTCAAACACTGCACCACAAAACCATACAACATCCACTCCTCTAAACCTGCATATCCTTCAATGTGTGCCATCTCTTTTCGTCTTTAGCATATTCAAGCTCTTTAATTCCATAGTCTTCTAGGTTGCCACGGATATGGTCATGGTCTTGTCCTTCTTCTTCTTCTTAGGCATCGGCATCCCTTATTTTGAATAACTTAATCATCTTTCCAACTCTAGGAACCTTCAACTCTATACCATCAAGCTCACATAGAGAATATGTAGTATTATTGTGTATATGTTTCATAGTGTATGGACGAAACCATTTCTTCAAAAAAATTTGATAGTGCTATGCTGATTGTTAAGATTCCTATCATAAACTAACACCCAATCTCCTTCTTCCACCACTGATTTAGAATGAAGCTTGTGCTTCATACAAACCAATCTTTGTTCTTTAACCTATCTTCTCTCAATTGCATAAATTCAAGCTCAATATCATCAGGTCTTATTTCTAATTATTGAACACGTAGTGCAAGTAGGTCTTTCTTTCTTATATCTTCATCCCACAACAGCACTTTCCAAGTAGTGGCAACATTTGAAATAGGCATGATAGAATTTTGGCCATACATCAATTTAGCATGCATATATCTAGTGGTTGCACTATATATAGTAAGATCAACCCATAAAGCATGAGAAAATAGTTTAGGGCACTCCCAAATCTTTACTTTACTTGTTTTAGCCAAACCTCTAATAATGGGCCGATGCCTTCTTTTACTTTTCTCATTTTATTTAGGATTATATGTTTTAATGAAAGTAAGCTTAATCCCCATCCTTGAGAATAATTCCCTAGCTTCATCTACATATAATTCTCCTCTATCTATTGTCACTTTTCTAACACATCCATAGTGACATATCACATCTTCTAAAAGAAATCTTGATACTAGTAGTCTTCATTCTTAAAGCTTGACCTCCTACTTGATTTTTCAAATTTTCTCTTGCAAATACAATGAATATCATTTTCCATAGACCCGCAAGCATTTTCACTAAGTCAACCATCCACTTATAACACATAGCTAGTGGATACGTTGGATGTAGAATATCACAATGTTATACATCAATTTCCATAGACCCACATGCATTGGCACTAAGTCAACCACCCACTAATAACACATAGCTAGTGGATATGTTGGATGTAGACTATCACAATGTTATACAGAAAAGTGCACTTGACAAGTAGCAAAAGTCTCCACAAATTGTAAGACACCTTTGTACATTCCTTTCCACCTGTATCTTTCTTTTATATTTGTGAATGTGGCCCAAACAACAAGCCCATAAACTCTCATGAAACTATTACTAGCCTTTCCATTCAATAATTCACTTTGTGACTCTTTGAGCCATGGCAATGATTAGATAGGCTATATAGTAATAACATTGGATTTTGGATTCTCCACATTATTGCACATGACTCTAGTTGCTCGTTGTTAGATCATCAGCCAATCATTTTGTAGTAAGTCTCTAATGGATGAAAGATTCAAAGATATGCAGAAACCTCTTATTATCACTGCAAGGTATTTCAAGCAGCCAGTGTTTCAATATATGCTTACAAGTGTAGTAGAGCTTAAAGAAAGTCCTAGAAAAAAAACCTATCTAGCCCCTAGGTAGCATTTTGCACACTTTGTAACATGCAATCACACTTCAAGGAGTGTGATTGTGTGTCAAAGAAAGGAAGAATTTGATATGGGCTAGAGATACCCTGAGGGACTATTAACAAAGCAACCAATTCTATACCCCTCACTATGGAAGAGTTGGCTTTGATCAAAGAAGCACAATCCATCAAGAAAATAGCCTTGGTAAATTATCTAAAAAAGATGAATCTTCTCTTTCACATTAGAATAATTGTAGATTTGAATTTCCTTTCTCTAACTTTTACCAAGAGTCTTAGGCAAAAGAGAGCAAGAGAGATTTGGTTGCATATAGCAATTGGATCACTAATCAAATCCAATGAAGTAGCATATGTAGGGAGCATTTCCAAACCTTATACAAGGATCTCTCTCCACATATCAATATGGAGGCTATCAGTAAATTACTACAATCAATGTTGAAAGTTATCACTAAACTTAATATTGACTACTACTTTTCCTAAAGGAGATGTCAATTTAAAAAAAGCTATCTAACCCCTACGTAGCATTCCACAAACTTTGTAACATGCAATCACACTTCAAGGAGTGTGGTTGTGTGTGACAAAGAAAGGAAGGGTTTGATTTGGGCTAGAGATACCCCAAGGCCTATTTTCAAAGCAACCACTTCAATACCCCTCACTGTGGAAGAGTTGGCTTTGATCAAAGATGCACAAGCTATCAGGAAAGTAGACTTGGTAAGTGAGCTAGAAAAGATGGTCCTTCTCTTTAATGTGAGAATAATTGTAGATTTGACTTGCTTTTCTCTAGCTTTTACCAAGAGTCTTAGGCAAAAAAGAGAGAGAGTTTGGTTGCATATAGCAATTGGATCAATAATCAAATCCAATGAAGTAGCAAATGGAGGGAGCATTTCAAAACCTTATATTACACGGATCTCTCTCCATAGATCAATATGGAAGCTATCAATAAATCATTACAACCAATGCTAGAAGTAATCACTTTTAAAGAAAACTCAGCATTGAGTACTGCTTTTACTAAAGTAGAGTTCAAGAAAGTGCTAGCAAGTTCAGGGTTTGGGAGATCCCCTAGATGGGACAATATCATTATTTGAAATATCAAGCATCATTGGAATATTTTTGAAGACAAAATCTTGATACAAGTAATAAATATTAGGAGGAAGGACATCTTCCTAATTCATGGTCTACATGAATCAAACAGTTATACTAAAATAGAAATGCTATCTAACTCTTGCTCACATTGGCATCCAATATCTTTGATGAATGTGGTTTAGAAGCTATTCACCAAGGTCTTAGCCAAGAGACTATGTCCTATGATTGAAAAGCATGTAAATGAGCATCAATTTGGTTTTATAAAAGGAAAAGATCTAGCAAACAATGTTTTAAATGCCATCCTAGCTATAGAATGGATAAAGACATCAAGTTAAAAGGCCATCTACTCAAATTGGATGTTGAGAAAGCCTTTTGACAAAGACAAATGGGCTTACATTAGACTAGTAATGCTTAAAGTGGGCTTTGACCCATGCCTGCCAACCTCCCTTTTATGTTGGGGTAAATAAGGGAAAGCTTACATCTACTTAAATGGGTCTCTTCTTAAGGCTTTTGAAGTACAAAGAGGGTTAGGCAAGGTTATCCTTTAGTCCTCTTCTTTTTGCCATTGCCACTCACCCACTTTTTTGCATGATGTAGCAAATGGCTATCCAGGACACCCACAAAAGCATAAAGTTTCAAGGAAAATAGCTCTTGGACCAAGGCTATGTGGATGATCTAATCATGTCCCTTAAGGTTGAACCAAGAGGTTTAGATAAAACATTGGTTCTACTAATTTTGTATAACACTACTACTGGATTTTCCACAAACATTAGTAAATAATCCCTCATCAATATTACAAAAGAAGGCCTTAATAGTCTCCCTTGGAGTGGAAATAGAATTGGAAGAGGGGTCCTTTTTACTTATTTAGGCTCTCCCATAGGTGAGCAAAGCCTCTAGAACTAGTTAATTAAAGGCTCAAATATTAAAGATCGAGTTAGTTGATTAAAGGCATCAATAGTCTCTCCTCTCGTCTTCTTCTCTTCTCTTGTCTCATGCATGTGGCAATGGACCATGGAGCTTGGACCTTGAGGATCGAGCTTGCTTGAGCTTGTACCTTGAATCGTGGAGCTATCGAAGTGCTTGAGGGAGGACGCAACTCGATGGAGCATAGAGGTAAGCTCACTACACTTATAGGTGTGAGAGCGTGTATGGCTATGTGAGAGGTAGCCATTCCACTTGGCTTGAAACTCTTGAAGCAATAAGCGGTCCATGGGTCTTGGCAGTCGAACGAGAAACTCCCACATTTTGGTTTCATTACTAGGACCAATGGATTCAAGTTTTGAGTGCTTGTGTGCTTTAAATTGAACGATGAAGTAGGAGTTCAACTCTGAAATAACATTTGGTTTTAGGTAGGAAGCAAGGGAGTGGAAGGCTATTTGATCTCTTTTGCAGATTACTTTAGGTGTATGAAGCTTTCTATGCATTGGTTAGAGTAGGAGTAACTCCTGCTATAGCCCTATGACTGCATAAAGGCATCAAAATTATGATGCCACTCCCTAGGTGCCTATTTCAAGCCATAAAGACTTTTCTTCAATTTGCATACTAGGTGCTCCCTACCAAGTTCTGCAAAGCCCTTAGGCTGCTCCATATAAATCTCATCATGCAAGTCCCCATGTAAGAAAGCCATCTTGACATGGCATCTGGTATAAATCCAAGTCAAGCTAAGCAACCAATGCCAAGACTAAGCGTAGGGTGGTCATCTTAACCATAGGAGAAAAGAGCTCATCAAAGTCCACACCATGCTCCTGCTTAAAACCCTTTGCTACCAATCTAGCCTTGTATGGCGGCTTAGGGTGTCCAGGGGTACTTTTTAGCTTGTACACCCACTTGCATGGCAAAGCCTTCTTGTCCATAGGCAAGGAAACAAAATCCCAAGTGTCATTCTTATGCAAGGAGTCTATCTCAGACTGGATAGCCCTCTCCCAGGAGTGACTGTCACCCCTGCGCATAGCCTCATCATAAGTGACAGTCACTCCCAGGAGTGACTGTCACCCCTACGCATAGCCTCATCATAAGTGAAAGGCTCTCCTGCATCTATAACCAAGACATAATGCATCGAGGGCTGAAATCTATCAGGTGGACGTCTGTCTCTAGTAGACTGTCTCATGGCAGGCTCTGCTGCCTGCCCAGCTACTTGTCCAACACCTTGACCATGAGCATCTGCTAGCAGTAGGCTGTCTAACTGGCTGTGTGGGAGCTCTTGGCTCCTCCTGAAATATGACATGCGGATCTCAACAACTCTCTCAGGCTACCGATGCATCTTGTCTTCATGGAAGACTACATCATGAGTGCGGATGACTTTCCACACCTGCGGATCCTAGAGACTGTAACCCATCTCGCATGCATCCGCATAACCAAGGAAAATGCATTTGACACTCTTAGGATCCAACTTACTTCTCTTATCCCTGGGCACATGGCAAAATGCCTCACATCCAAAGACACGATGCACATAAGAGGGAGGTTTTCCAGTCCATACCTCCTCTACAACCTGGAAATCCAAACCATTAGAAGGTGATTTGTTTATGACATGCACAATTGTACTAACTGCCTCAACCCAAAAGCTCTGTGGTAGGCTTGCGTGGCTAAGCATACTATGGACACCCTCCTGGATGGTTCTATTTTTCTGGGGGGTGTAGGGGGCGTTCAATTGATGCTTAATACCCCTCCCATCACATAATTGCTCAAAAGCACGTGAGACATACTCACCCCCATTATCTGTCCATAGGCATTTTAGCCTATACCCATACTGGTTCTCAACCAATGCAAGCCATCTTTGAAACACAGTCAAGACATCAAATTTCATCTTAATGGGATAAGCCCAAACTTTCTGTGAAAAATCATCTATGAATGTAACAAAATACTTTGCACCACCCATAGATTGACAAGGCATGGGCCCACAGACATCTGAATGTACCAATGCCAAGGGCTCATTCATGCATAGCCTACCAGACTTCTTATGCATAGACCTAGTCTGCCTGCCATAAAGACAATGCTCACATGAATCAAAACATGTATAATCAAGGAGCGGTAAGTACTGCAAACCAGAAAGCATTTTCATTCCCTTCAAAGACATATGGCCCAAATGGGCATGCCAAAGAGATACATGTGGGATAGAATCCATGGACAAAACATGATCAAGGGAAGAAGCTGATACCATCAAGGGATAGAGACTGCCAGCCTTGGCACCTCTCACAATCACAAGTCTGCCACGAGTGATCTTCCATGCAGAGTCTCCAAAACATACATGACATCCTGCGTCATCATATTGTTTAGCTGACATGAGACTGTATGTCAAACAGGTACATGATGTACATCCTGCATAACAAAACTGCTACCAGAAGGAAACTGCAGCCTAACATCACCAATGCCCACAATATCAAGAGAGCTGTCATCACCCAAGCGCACAGAACCCGAAATAGTACGGTATGAATGAAACCACTCTCGGCAAGGTGTCACATGAAAGGATGCACCTGAGTCCAAGAGCCAACACTGTGCATACATAGAGTGTATCTCTGTCATTTACGAAGCACTAGAAGAAGCTACTAGGATATAATCATCATCATCAACATCCATAGGCTACATAACATTGATCTCTTCAATTTTAACATTGGACTTTGCAGGCAATATGCTGCGATCAGAAGACTTATCCTGCACTTTGTCTTTCCCCTTATCTTTGCGCCTTTCATTGCGCAGTTCATGGCATTGTGGCCTAATATGGCCCTTTTTCCCACAATGGTGACAAGTAACATTTGCATTCCTGCCACGGGATTTGCTATGTGACTTCCCATGAGACTTGGACTGAGATTTCTGAGAATCCTGTCCATGGCCACTGCCATTGCCATGCTTTCCATATCCATCATTCCTGCCTCTAACTATCATAGCATGCGACACACGAGAGGCATCCAAATTCTTACGGTTAACTTCTTCCTGCAGAAGAGTACTCTCAACATCAGATAATTTCAAGGTAGTAGTAGAGGCACATAATGTAGTGCGAAATACATCCCATGACTCATTAAGAGTACCAAGCAAGAAAAGAGGAGTGACATCCTCTACAAAAGTGATGTCCTACGAAGTCAAGTTCTTGACTACAGCATGGAACTGGCTCAAGTGAGCAGACATGGTCACATTCTCCTTCATGTGCAGATCCATAAGTTGCTTTAGCCAATACATCTGACTTGCTGAACTTTTCTTGTCATAGAGATTCTTGATTTTATCCCATAACTGCCATGCACTCTGTTCTTCCTCAAAGACATTGTAATGAACCTGTTCTGTGAGAGACAATACAATAGTGGACTTGTATAACTCATCAAGCTCAAGCCATTCCTCATCTGGCATAGTTGTAGGCAGATGCCCACTCAACCTCAAAGGTTTGATCTGCAATTTTTGCACCAACACCTGCCAAATCTGGCTCTTCCAATAAGAGTAATTCGTACCATCAAGCTTAGTGATGTTGAAAATAGCATGATCAATGGACGAACTCGCCATAATGCAGGCTGGAAGACTGTAGATAGTTCAAAACTACTTGCTATTTACTATAGAAAATGACAAAAAAATCACCAAAATCGAGAGAAAAGGGTGAGAAAAGTGGAACCAAAGCTACTGCCCACCAAGTACTAGTGAAAGTGCATCATTTTAGAATGTTTCAGTATGAAAAATCCATGTCAGTCCATACATATATGCTTGCTGTAATAAATTACGGATTTCAGTAAATGAGAGCTAATAGTGCCAAAATCGGATCCCAAGGCAATCAGATACTGCCAAGACCAAAGCTGGCATCATGCGGGCATAATATAAGCATATGACAGTCGATAAGCATGAATCCAACACCCAAGTATGTCATACAAACATCTGCCAGTGAGTAGGCACACCTCCCAGTCAACGGGGCAAAGTGTTCTTGCCACTATCAAAACTTGACACAAGTAGGTGTCAGCTCACAAAGATACGGATCCAAATCTGGGACTCAGCTCATAAGCATACAGTGAACCAAGACATATAAACCATGCATCATCCCAAGGGTAAGAAATCCCAAAGTCTCAAGTGTCTGTGACTGCTCAATGCATAAAAGCACCACTTGCTCAATGTCTGATAAGCATTCAAGAATGCTCCCACTGGCACAAAAGCCGTATGTACGAGCTCAAGAGCTCAAACCAAGGCAAGACATAGTGCTAATGATATAAGTCCAAGACAATACATCAATAGTACATCTCGAACATGTAGGTGGTAGAGCATCCGTATGTAACATCCATAAGCATGTAAGACATCAAATGCATCCCAATCCAAACTCTGACAAGCCAAGTAACATCCAAGACAACTCCAAATAATCCAAAATGCATTCAAGGTAGAGCTTCAATGAGCACTCAAGCTCAACGTATGCATAGGGTAATCAACCTGACATGAGCATCAAGCCGTAGGCATATGATAAATTATATCTTCTAAGAGCATCTAGATGATTTTGTAGTTATATACTTGGATAATATCTTGATATTCTCAAAAGATCCAAAGGAGCATGAGCACCATGCAAAATTAGTTTTGGAAAAGATTAGAGAAAAATGACTATATGCAAAACTTGATAAGTGTTTTTTTCCATTGGATAGAAGTGGAGTTCTTGGGGTATAATGTCTCTCGAAGAGGAATCTTCATGGACCCCAAGAAGATTGAGACTATTCTTGACTAGCAGACACCCACATGTGTTCATGATGTACAATATTTCCTTTGTTTTGCCAACTTATATAGGATATTTATCAAGAATTACTCAAAGATAGTCACACCACTCACTAAAGTCATAGGAAACTCAAAGTTCTCATGGACCCCAGAAGCTGAGAAGGCCTTCCAGACCCTGAAAGCTGCTTTCACCATCACTATGCAAATCCTAGTCTACCCAGATCCTACCAAGCCATTTTTCTTGGAGACTGATGTATCAGACTATTCCTTAAGAGCAATCTTGTTCTAGCATGGAGATGATGGTCAAATGCATCCAGTGGCATTCCACTCAAGGAAGTTCTTCCCTCCAAAGATAAACTATGAGATCCATCACAAAGAACTCCTTGCCATTGTAGATGTCGTTGATACTTGGTGTCATCATCTAGAGGGTGCAACCGATAAAGTTATCATCTTTACATATCGCAAAAATCTAGAATCCTTTATAGTAGCTCAATTGAAGACAATCCCACTGGAGTAACTTCTTATATAGGTTTGACTTTGTCATCACCTATCACCCAAAATGCCAACAATGCGAATCAAATGTTTTATCAAGAATATCCTACCTAGCACCTGAGAAGAGAGAAAAAGCTTTTGATCTCAACAACAAGCAATACTACTCAAGCTAGAGTACCTCTAGCTAGCAGCCACCTCTAACTAGCAGCCATCTCTAGTTGTCTCACCAAGATGACCCTACCTTGATCCAATTAATCCAAGAAGCCTTGCTACATGATGATTTGGCTAATAATATCAAGAAAAAAAATCAAGATGGAAAAGAAAATGAAGTTTTTGAGTTTTAGGAAACTACTAGATTGTTATACTATAAGGATCTACTTTACATCCCTCCAGGAAAGTTGAGAGTCTAGGTACTCCAACAACATGTTAAGATGTAGAGAGAGAGAAGATACATAGAGATGCATGAGGGAGAGAAGAGACACATCATATACACTCTCAAAGACTATTTCATATTGATCACAATCTACATATATATAGGTGAGACCTAGCCTAGATAGGGTGTGCTATATATAGCTCCAAAAATTTTAAGATGTAGAGAGAGAAGATATGTAGAGACACATGAGGGAGAGAAGAGACACATCATATACACTCCTAAATACTATTTCATATTGATCACAATCTACATATATATATAGATAAGACCTAGTCTAGATAGAGTGAGCTATATATAGCTCCAACATAACGCTATGATACCCCAACAATAGGACACTTTGGAGTTAATAAGATCTTAGAGCTTATTTCGAGAAAAATTTTATGGCCCTAGATGTGGAAAGATGTTAAGGAATACCTACAACAGGGCCAAGGTACCTTGTCACAAACCACATGGCCTTATGAAATCCTTGCCCATTACAACACAACCTTGGTCTTCTCTATCCATGGACTTCATAAAACATCTTCCAAAATTTAAAAAAAATATAACCCTATTCTTTTTGTGGTAGATAGGTTCACAAAAATGGCACATTTCATCCCTACCACCAAGACCATCACAGGCGCAGTTACCGCTAGACTCTTCCTTAGATACATTTCCAAATTATGTGGACTCCTAGATGACATCATAAATGATAGAGTCTTTGCAACCTCAGAATCCACGTTAAGTTATCCCTCAGCCAATTATCCATAGACTGATGGTCAAACAGAACAGGTAAATCAAGTCTTGGAACAATATCTGTGCTACACCATTAACTACCATTAGGATGATTGGTTTGAGCTCTTTCCCTTTGCAAAGTTTGCTTATAATAATAGTTTGTAGAGTTTGAAAACTATGTCCAGCATCCAAGGATGGATGTGTATATCTCCAATCAAGTAAAGAATCATGCCACTCGAGATAAAGCTCAACACCTAGCAGATATACATCAAGAACTCAAATAGCAAATCCAAAAGGCTCAGAATCAATACAAACACTATATGGACCAGCATTATCTCCCACATCTAGCATACAAAGTTGGTGGTAAAGTATGGTTACTCTGGTATAATCTCCAAACAACAAGAACCTCCACCAAGCTAAAACACAAAAAATTTGAGCCCTTTACTATTGTAGCCCAGATCAACCTAGTTGCTTACCAACTTTAACGATCCACCCAATCTTCCATGTTTCCTTGCTCGAGCCATACCATAGCTCACCACTAAAAGAGGAGAGATCTAATTCCCAACCACCTGTCCAGATTGAAGATCATGAAGAACTTGAGGTGGAGTATGTCTTAGACTCAAGGATCTCCCAAGGTCGATTGAAATATCTTGTTCACTAGAAAGGATATGATATCAATGATTGCACTTGGGAACCTATAGAATATCTCTAAAGAGCACCTCTTAAAGCTAAAGAATTTTACAAAAGGAATCCAACAAAAATTGGACCAGACCACCAAGCCACTCCTCATGGAACACATTACTAGAGGAGGGATTGATGTCACAGAAATGACATGATCAAGTGTATGGATTAATTCTTGCTCATGCATATGAATCCACACCCCATGCAAACACACCCTTAGTAGGACATCCTCAAGCCAACCATGCGAACCCCCCTTTCCATGTCGTCATAGAACCTTCTAGAAGATATACCATGTCATCATAAGCATCATCGATGATGTCATCATGAAACATTCTACAAGATCTTTAGCTGCCCTCCAACACCTATAAACAGAGGGGCTCGCTATAGAGCTCCTCAATCTTGTCAATGCGAGTCTTGGGAGCTCAAGGAGTCAAGACCTCCAAGTAAGTAGCTTTGAGTTTCAATTCTAGTTCTTGTTTAGTCATGGTATCTAGTCTTGTCTTGTCTTATATCTTGTTCATCCCCATCGAGGGAGGTCTTGTAGTTTTGATATCTTGTATCCATACCTAGGGTCCTGGGTTGTGGGATCCTTCATATCCCATTGATTCTTGTTGTCTATACCTAAGGTCCCACATTGTGGGATCTTTTGTATCTTGTTAAGTTATCATTGTACCTTGTGCACCTATATGGAATTATTTTATAATCAAAATTATTGTAACAAATTTTGCATCTAGTCTAGTCTCTGTAGCAAAGTCTAGTACTCCCATAATGCCATCTCTTTTTGTGACACCACCTTTGTAAAAATCCATGACATAAGCTTTGACTTTTCACTAAAAGTTGTAGCTAGTTATTAATAGGTAAATAGTGAAATAAAAGCATGTCTTTTTGTGGCTTTTGACACCTTGGAGACTTGGAAGATTAAATCAAGCAGTCATGTTTCAAAATACTTTATCTTCTATTTCTCAAACAAGAATACTTTTCAACATTACCCACATATACATATTCTCTACTAAGCTCAAAAAGCTCTATCTCATGAGGATTATCATGTGTATCTCTACAAATCTTATAGTGTTGAAATTGAATCATTCCAAGTCCATTGTACATTGTATTCAATTGCTCCCAACATGCACATATCCTCACTCCATCTAAGGTCCCATTCCATGTCTTAGGCACTTGAACTAAGATCTTACTCAAGCGTGATTTCAAAGGCTCATGATCTCATTTTTCAACTCTTTGACCACCCATGCCACCAAACAAAAGTTGAAGTATTTCATCTTGAACTGTAATAGATATTCTATGTTTATCCCAAAGATCTTGTAACTCAATTACCTTCTTAAGTATCTAGATGTATAGTGAGGACTTTGCACCACCCACATTTGCACTATTTGGATCAATATCTTCATGTATATCTATATGTTCATCCCATTTTTCCAAGTGATCAGCATTGTTAGCATTATCCTCACAATGCTAATCTAGTTCACTATATGCATGATCTCCATGGTCATGAACATCACTTATCATATCATCAAGATGATTTATCATACTTGGAGACCTATCACCATGGGCATTGGAAGTACCGATACTGTCATTGGATTGTGGTGTCAATCATATCTCAAGTC
Organism: Lygodium microphyllum; assembly: GCF_053477565.2. Classification (NCBI taxonomy): domain Eukaryota; kingdom Viridiplantae; phylum Streptophyta; class Polypodiopsida; order Schizaeales; family Lygodiaceae; genus Lygodium; species Lygodium microphyllum. Next base: position 90,459 of record NW_028229524.1, read on the forward strand.
CCAAGTCTCAATATTTTAGCCTCAATTGTTGATGAATAGCAAAGGTAGAAGGAACAATGTATCTTCCACCATGACAATATAAAATACAATCTCACCAAACTTATGTCCTCTCTGTGGGTCCATCTATAGTTCCAGTTAGTTGTTTCATATCTTGGACCATAGTCAAGTTTGGAATTTGTAAAGTAGTCCTCTTATGCATATTATCAAGTAAACCTTGGCAACTATGATGGTAGAAAGTACTTGGATGAACCATTAGCCATCCTTGACTTGTCTGTGAACACTTATATAGGCATGATGTGGGAGCTTTCGCTCAACCGCCAAGACCCACGGATCGCTTATTGTTTCAAGCGTTCCAAGCGAGCTCTCATGGCCATCTCTCACCTAGCCGACGCGCCGTCAATCCTACGAATGCAGTGAACTTACCTTGATGCTTGATCGAGTACCCTCCTCTCTCTCACACTTCGGTAGCTCCACGGTTCTTGATGCTAGCTCAAGCATCCTCAAGCCTCCTCCATCTCCAAGCCTCATCCTCCATAGTCGCGCACGCAAGAGAAGATAAGAAGAGAGAAGAGGAGAAGGGAAGAGGAGATGGTGGAGAGCTTCACCCTCTTGATTCCTCACTCTCTCACACACTCACTCCCTCACACTCTCACACTCCCTCTCTCAAGAGCATACACAAGCAAGAAGGAGAGAAGAAGAGAGGAAGAAGAAGACTAGTTTTGCTACACCAAAGAATGAGCTCTTCATTCACTTTTCAACTTTATATACAAAACCCTACTTCCCTTTTGGGCGGTCATTCCCTTTTTCCCTTTTTTACATGGCCGGTCATAGCCCAGGCCTTGTTTTCCATTGTCCTTTTCTCTTCCTTGCTTCCTTTTCACTACCCTTCTATATTTACAAATAGCACGGGTGAGAGCCCGGCACTCTTTTACAAGATTTTAGGGTGCGCTTTTTATGCGCCTTTCCCTTTTCGTGGTTGCCTTGGTCTTTAACAGTTGTCCTTGCACTTTTGGCCTTTTCTCCTTCTTTTCCTTTCGTCAGGTTACCTTCTTTCTGCCTTTGCCCTGCGTCTTTTCCACTTTGTCCTTTCCACTTTCTTTCGCTCTCGTCGTGTTGGGGTTAACATTACCCCCTCCTAAACGAGTGCCAGTCCCATGGCACTTACTAGCGCAGGGAGCAAGTGGTGGTAGGCACTGAAGACTTCGGGGGGACAGGGGCTTGGGGTCTGCATTGGTGATCGGTTATGTGGGGGTTGGTTGGGGATGCCGCATAGGATGATTTTGCCAGCTCGCTGGATGCTGGGTGGGCAATTAGCATGGGAGGTTGATGAAGAAAGAATGCCACTCGGGTTGTGGTTGTCGACACCTACAATTGAAAACTTGTCAGAAGGTGGTCTCTCCCTAGGGGTGGTGCTAGTCTCTGTATTGTACACAAGACTTAGTTTGGGAGACAGGTCGAACTCTAAGCAAGCTGAGAGTGTTGTCCTGCACTTGAGGACCCAAACTATGAATTAGTTCCGTGTAGGTATTATATGAGTTCCGTGCGTGTGCATATTTAAATATTACGTAGTTAGAAGGCTGGGCGGCGGGGGGCCGCGTGGAGCAGAAGGGTGGTAATGGGGAGATGAAGTACACCTTTGACTCTTGTTTGGAGGCGTCGTTAAGGGTGTCCCATTGTGTTCAGGACTTGCTTGCTTTTCTTTTCTTTTCTTTTCTTGTTTTTTTTTTTTTTGCCATGGTTACATGGGGGCAGTAGTACAAGGGATAACGGGAGTTCTACCCCTCATCATCTGAATGGTGGGGAAGGGTGGGCGAAGGCCGGGGGGCCTTGTTGAGGAATTTTCGGCTCAGCAAGTAGCCTTTAGTGTGGAGGCGGGTTTTAAGGGTGGTGGTGGAGAGAAAGGGGTGGTTGTACTGTGTGAACTTGCTGTCGTTCATGTCTTCCAGCAGTGCACCACAGAAGGATGGCAAAAGGGCAGCACGCATCATGAGACGAGTCATGGTGGTGTTGTCTATGGCATTGGGGTTAAAATAGAGGAGTGGAAGGTGGCGCTCTTGGGGTGCAGGTTCCTGGTGTACTAGGATTCTAATTAATCTAAGGTAGTTACAGGTGGTGATGAAGGCTGGGTCAGGGCAAGAAGTGAATTCAGTAAGGAATTTATTTATGGAGCTGTACAAGTTGGGCAGGGTGAAGAGAAGAGCGTTCCTATGGGAAGTGGTGTTGGCATTATAAATAACGAAAAAGTCAAACCTGCCGTGGATGGACGGGTTAAAATCCACTCCTACCCTTCGAGGAAACGGCATAAAGGTGGGGTCGTTCCTTTCCGAAGGGAGGGTGTTGCAAAATGCCATCCACGCCTCCAGGTTGACGTCAAAAATGCGCTGCCTCCAGGTGGGTTGGGAGCTATAGCCTTCCACTGTGCGAGGTACGTGGAGGACTTTGTCTTGCCAAAATTCGCGGTCCTCGGTCCCCCAAGCAGTTGGGTGGGCCTCACGCTCTTCTAACCATCTAGCCTTGAGCCGGGCCCCCATGACAATGACATCCTCCACCAACTGAATGGGCAGCACCCTATTCAAGGCGGTGGGAAACTCAAAGCATAGGTCGAAGGGGTCTCGGCTATACTCCTGCTGCTCCCAGATAATCATCTCAGCGCACTCAGCGGGGGAGTCTTGGGTGCGCAGCGGGAAAGGGGCAGGCTGTTTCAGGGCGGGTCTGGCCTTGAGTTTTCTTCTTGCCTTCTCCACTAGTTCCTTCCTTCGGGTGGTGTGGGCCTCTCTTCGTTCGGCGGGTGCGTCATGGGGTGGCACTTCGGTTTGTTGGGGTTGAGGGGGTGGCGGGGCATATTCCTCGTCTTGAGGCCCTAGTTCAAGCTCAGGCTCACCCCCTTCCGCTTGCTTCTCCTCCTGTATTTTCTCCTTAGTGAACCCCAGGTCATCCATCTCCTGTGTTGTCAGTCCTGCTTGTGCCAGATATTTCCTTTGTTCCTCCAGGCTCTGCAGAGGGCCTCCTAGCTGCATGGTACGTGCAGGCCTGCCGTAAGGGCCCTGCGCGCAATGGTTAGCTTTCTCTGCAACTAGGAGCACAAGTGCTGAAGTTGCAAACGGAGCTAGGAACGTATCCAATGCAAGCGGAGACATGAATACCACCAACCCTTCGGCAACTATAGCTCATATCCAGGTTTTACCAAGATTTAGATTCTTCTCACGCATCTTGAATTCTTAAATAGAGGTAGAATTGTATGCATAAAATAGGTAAAAGTCATTAGTGTTACATTAGATGAGTAATAGGAAAGGAGACTGAAGAGCAGGTAACAATAGATGATGCATTGAAGAAAAATTGCATAAAATATAACAAGAAGCGTATCAAGGTTGCATAGGAAGATTGCATCAATTTTAACGTACATTGAAGTGCTTGAATTCAAGTTTTGTATGTTAGCCTTGAAATTGTAGGATAAAGTTAAAAGTTATGTTAGAGAGAAGATGGGCAAGTTAGACCCTAATCCGACATATCATGAAAAACATAAATGCATGTATTCGCCATTAAAGGGCTTAAGATGGGTTGATCTTATACCCTAAATAGGTAGCCATGATTAATAAAGGTCAAGGTGAAATCACATAGATAATTAAAAAGGTCTAGAAGATAACCATTAAAGTTGTTCCTTGAGCAACCCTAGATCCCAAGGGGGAGAATGAACCCTAGGGAGGCAGTACATCAAGACTGAAAATGATTTAAGTAGGGATAAGCTAAGTTCCAAAGCAACGGTGGCTTAAGGGACTTGTTTAAATGGTTTACCATTGATGTTTCTAATGAGGGTTGACCTTGTTTAAGATGGGAAAGAGGTTAGTAAGTAGAGTGGTTACTTGCTGGATTAGGAAAGGATGTTTTCCTAGTTAAAGGATGTTAGGTTGGTTGTTTCATCTTGATTGTTCTCGAAAGGATACTTAAGGATTGGTTGTGGTTTTGGATGAATATCCAAGTGATTATATTTTCATGGCGGGAACTGTAAGGATAAATTGCCATGGGAACAGAAGGGATGCTATTCCTAGTAAATGTTATTAGGCTGATTGCTTCAGCTGTGAATGATTTCCTAAAGGGATAATTAAGGAAGGATGGCGCTAGCTACCCCCCGTGAACCACCAAACCCTAACCAAGGGGGTTATGAATCAGCGCTGGGAATGTGGACCGAACCCACCCTGAGAGGTCTCTCTGTGGAAATTACTTGGCGTACGAGGATACTTGGGTGCCAGGGGGGCTCCAGCCGTAAATCCCAATGCCTCCGGACCCTACACAAGTGTTCTACGTGACTCAGGATGGGATCGTGAGGCTTTGGATACTAGTTACAGGGCACAATATTGGTAGGATAAACCTTTGGGTTTTTATTTTCAAAATACGGAAGGATTATTTCTGCGGAGGCAAAAAGGGATACTTAATTCTCATGTATGGGCAGGAGACAAACATTAATCTGAAGATAAGTTAAGGAAGTGTTTGATCTTGTTTTATCTTGTCTTAGTGTCTGTGCCCTAAATTACGTAAAGAAACCTATGATTAACGGGTTAATTAATGAAGCTGCTTTTATGTGTATGAGAGTGGAATTTTGATGTCGAGAAGTGCTTAAAAATAGCTAAAAATTACGAATATCAAGGGAAAAATATTCAACGTCGAAGGCGGTGGCTCCAGCTAGGACGATTTTAAGTGTCAAAGTGCTTTAAAGGCGCCCGAGAAACACTTGTTGATTTTTGATAATTTTTCAGATTGACGTGCGGGTTGTCAGGAGTTATCGGCCAATGCAGGACGTCAAGCCGGACGCCTAGGATTTTTCAGAGCTCGATTCAGAGTCCGGACGGGGAAATGGCCAAGGAAACGGTCAAGATATGAAAAGGTGGATATTTGAGAGGCCAAATTGGGTGTGCCCTTTGGGAGTTAGACCCCCCCACTAAAAATTTTATGCAACATTGATCAAAAAACGTGGAGAGAGAAGGAGAAGCATGGCGTGAAGAATGTGTCCGAAAATTGCGCCAATATTTTGATGAGGGGAGTATGCAGGCTGTGAAGAACCCATGTAACCGATGTTACCCCTGATCTTCTCTCTCTTGATGGATCTTATCGCCCATCTTCGCCCGTCCAATGATAGCCTGAATGAAGAGAGCCAACTTCAGTCTTTCTCTCTCCTCCCTCTCTCTCCTCTAAGGGCAGATTCATGTGGTGAAGAAGAAGAAGAATAATGGATGGCGGATGCTTGTCCAATGAAGACCGGATTGCTCCGTGGTGCAAGAGGAAGGAAGATTGCTGATTGTGGACTGTCATGAGTATTAATGGTGGCTGGAAATCAGTCCCGAGATATGGCAAATAAAAACCCGCAACCCGCAAAGAACGGTAATCTCATTTTTACAAAGGAAATTGATGTTTTATGCAATTTGCTTCATGAGTATTTGTTCCCATGGGATGATTATGCATTATGATGTTGCTTGCTATGAGTTTGATCAGTTTATGCTCAGAAAATCAGAAAATCATAAGTGTTGTGACTGAAATTAATGATGTAAAACCCGTAAAATACACGAAATATGAAAAAATTGGGTGCTTTTGAGATATAAATGGAGAATATAATAAGACACACCCACTAAATTTGTGTTTTTGCTGAAAATGAACCTAAGGGCCACAAAACTCATTTTACATTTTTAGTCATTTAATATTGCAAAAAATATAAGAAAAATAGGAAAAACGGAGAAAAAATAAGGGAAAAATGGATTTTGAGTGTCGAAAATTAAGGAAAAATAAGATTCATGTTTGTGGATGTATGAGGGGGTTTGAAGTATGAGGTTTAGCCTCAGTTCAGCCCTACCTTTATGTTCTAGTGAGTTTTTATGGCTTTTTATACAATAAAAATGTGGAAAATGAACCCTAAACCTATGCACCATGCACAACCTAAACGGGTGAGGGGGTAGAGTGTATAAAAGGTGTTTAAATACTGAATGAAATGATGAAAAGCTTGATGGTTTTTATGCATACCATTTAGGTTGGTCGATAATTAAGAAAGTAAGAACCTAGTAGCACGAGGACTTCTCTGTGCTAGGTTCATGCAACGCCGCATACGAGCGATAGTGAAAATCATTGAAAGAAATATTTTCCACATGTGCACAAATGCTGATTTTATTAATTGTTTGAGTACATGGACATTCACAATTTGCATAAATCATAAAGAACTTAAAACGTATCAGACAATACCTCCTGGATGCATAGCACCTGTATTCTCTAGATCGTGACCAACGTTGAGTGAGTAAGGTTGTCCCAAGCTATAGGCTAGGCGTTGGGTCTAAGGAGAAAGTAAAGTGAGGTATGGTACATTCCTGGATACGACCAATTGGTACCTTGAGAGAACTATGTACGAAGTGTTATATATGTTTTGCGACGCATCGAGGGGCCAATCCCCAAGGTGTAGGAGAGTCGCAGTGAGGTAGCGGCAGTCAGCTGTTGGAGGACCTCCTATATTTGTACTTCGTGCTATTTGGCAATGTGTTGGGACTCCCTCTGAGGAGTGTTAATTGGGTTAGAGTTGGACTACGAGACGTGATACAAATGCAAGATGTTTAGGAAGATGATGTATGTGTCATCCACGCTCCTGGCCGCGAGGCCCTGGGGTTGTTGAGCGCATGATAGAGGTCTGGCTAGTGCATGAGCCAGTGCCGGCCCGTTTTAGGTCCCATCAGTGTCAAACATAATGTGGTAGGTAATTAGATAACTAAAAAAACCCCCGAGGGAAGCGTGGTGGATGTGACCGTCAAGTCCATCCTATGGCAGGGTAGTCTTGGTTAGCCGAGAGCTTTCCTCAATGGAATTTATTTGATGCGAACATTGATAGACAAGGACCTTAGAACTTGTAAGTTAAAAACCTGACTCATACCATTTTAGGAGACTAGAATGGGACTATGCCCTACAAGCAGAGAGGTCTAGTGATGCATCCCTCTCGTTTCCCATTCTCTTTGAACCAAGTGCGGCATGAGTCTGCTTTGGCCCAGTTGTGTCTGTGCAAAGTGGAGCAGTTGTAGACTGATGCTAGAAGGCTGTTAGGAAGACCCGACTACAAGGAACCCAGACTTCAGGTCGATCCTAGTGGGAATGATCGGATAAGTTTCGTTGTGAGGCAGACTCGAGAGACCCTAGTTGGCAAACCCCGTGTCATTCCTTGGGAGTGCCGGGTGGCGTCTTCTAGATATATCTCTCGATGGACTGCTAAGACGTGTCCCGCGATTTGAGGAGCAGTCACGTTACAATGCAGTAATTGTGGCCATGACATTTTTGGCCCTTGATCCATCACATCAGCAAGAAAATCATAAGCTCTAGTACCTTTACCTAGGGAAAAATCATTTGGCTCAATGCATCGACATGAGCAAACCCTCCTCTTTTTACTACCGTGTGTCTTTGTAGCCTTTGAAGACTCTACCTCTTCTTCCATATTTTCAATCTCCTCTGGTGGTGTAGGCTCTATCCTCTCAATTCTATGGGCTTTATTCACTGGAATTTCTTCAAGCTTTGCTACTTTGGTCTTCCCTTTGATATCACTCTCATCCAAACTAATCATCTTGACGTCACGATTCTTTGGTGGCTAGACGGGCAAGGGCAGCACCTCTACAAGTGGTCGAGGATGCTGGAGAACTTGAACCAGGGGTGGAGGCCTTGGATTCAATGGAACAAGCCTCCCTCTAGGTGCTGTCACTTGTTGTCCCCTCCTTCTTGGTTGGAACCCATTTCTCGACAGATGCTTGGGATGAGGGAAAAAGTACATACCATGGCCAGTCTCCCCACAATTATAGCAAACATACTCTCTTTCTTGTCTCCTTGGGCCCCAATTGCCTTCATTTGCAAGGGGAGAGGGTTGTACTCATACTAAATTCAATGAAAGGATTTCAAGTTGATTAGTAATGCGTTATAGGAGCTCTTGCTGTGGCATCTCTGGTTCGGGTGGGGCCTCTGCTATTTCTCTAGGCCTTGGCATGGTTGGTAAAACCTGCATGGGCTCAACTCCCCCCTTCAACTAGGCTTGATACTTTAGTTTCCTATCTTTCTCCCTAGCATAAGTGACTGTTTCTTCATAGGATGTGGGAAACTTGCCTTTGACCTTCTCCCTTAGTAGAGGGTAAAGTCCGGCCACAAAATAATCTTTCTTAAGGCAATTAGGTACTCTCTCTCCCTTGGCTAAGGAGACTGCCCATTTATCCCATAGTTTTATAAACATGATTTCATATGCTTGGTACTCCCCTAATAAGGTTTGGCAAAGATCTAGGAGTTGTCTCCAAAGATCTTTAGGAGGCTCTGTATCTTGGTACTCGTGCAAGAATGCGGTCTTGAGATCCTTCCAGTTATCACTTGTAGCCTCTGGGAGAGCTTGATACCACACTCGAGCATCACCCTTTAGAACTAAAGAGAAGGCCCGTACTTTGGTTGCTTCATCATTTTGGTTTGTGACTAGGAAGGCCATTTCTGAGCCATCCAAAAAGTCTAGATCTTTCTCCCCTTTGTGCCCAAAAAAGCTTCGAAAAGCCATGATAGGAAGATGTTGATCTAGCTTAATACATAACAAAGATAAACACATCTAGGCGGCCCAAGTCATATGTTATTAAGGGTAGAATAAATGGGTTCATAGATGCATTAATTTTAGTAAGACGACGAGGGCCCAATAGGCCCCTTATGATATTTTGGAACCTGAGCTTTGTGCTAACTATTATGTGCATGGTTTGCCTAGCAAGAGGACGGATAGGTCCGTACAAATCAATATGGTTCATGGAATACACTTAGAGTAGAATGAATATGTGCACATTAAAGGAGATGTTATAATCCAAAATAGGGAATATTATGGGATCAGGGGACAATAAGATCTCTCTCAACCTCTCAGCTCCAAAATAGAAAACCAACCCCTTTGCTGAAAATGTATCTTTTTACTAATGCACATATCCACCCTAATGTTTTGAACCGATTGAAAGTTGTAGAAAATAGGAGTAGTCATTTATGCATTAACTACAAATTTTCACTACAAACTTTCATGAAGCGTGTTGTTGAAGCTCTGGTCTCTTAGACTCCACCATTCAAGAGATGCGAAGGATTTGCTCACTAGTGAAGAGCCTAGCTTTGGTGTGACCATCATTAGCCTTGTAAAGCTCATAGGCTTGGATAGCTACATTCTCAATTACTTTGAGAATTCTTGCTAGTAGTACTTGAAGCGCATCGTCATATGTAGCCTCTCGCCAATATCGCACGCCATTGATGTGTAGCTTCCCCTCCAAAAACTTGTTAATCCCTGAATTTGAAAGTGCCTTCACCACTCTTGAAGACGAGGCTCCTTAGGGAGTGTCTTTACAATAGACACCAAACACTCAACACAATGCCTTGACCCAGAGACTTGATGAGAGCAAGATTTCTCTTGAAGTAAAGAAGGGTGTGTGTAATTAACTTGCTTTACCCACATACGTGTTGTTTGTTGATAAAGATTCTTATTCTCTTGAGCTTCTTTTGGAGACCATAGTGGTACTCTTGAGTAATGAATCCCTTGAATAGGGTTTGAAAAAGATTCCTCCTTAGTGATTCCTTGACAAAAACTTGTTGAAGAAGAGGACAACTCCTTAGATGTTTCTTTCTTCATAGAAATTGTAGAGCATAGCTTGAGAAGTCCTTAGCGGGGGTACAGAAAATGAGAGCTGAAAAGATGAGTGGGTCGCCTTTTACCTACCCAGCCTCCAATCCTCACTAAGAGAGCTAAAGAGGGCACCACCTAGCCAAAGGAATGATGGGCTAGGACATCTCTTTCCTAAGTGAATGGAAAGAACCAAAACACAACTTCACAAGGGATAATTTGTAGCCCATCTTAAGGGAAATGAAGATGATGGAAGGTTAAGAGAGGTGATGGATCCTAAATTCTCCCATGAACATATATATAACATGAAGAAATAAGGATTTCCCACCAATAGAGCATATGTCAAGTCTTACTTAATAAGTTTAAATATGAATGTAGAGGGATAATTAGACAAGAGTATATATGATCTAGACACCATATTAGAATATGAGAGAGAGAGAGAGAGAGAGGGAGAAAAGAGGAGAAGAGGTAGAGGATGCTTTCCATTATGTATTCATGGAATGCTACACAATAAAAGAGACTCACTCATAGCTTACCTCAAAGAGATGGACTAGCATGAGCGTGTTTTAGAGTGCTCTCATGTGCTTGTCATTGTCATTCTTTACATCTCCATGGGCACCTTATATAGCCTCAATGAGGGATTAGATTAAGCTAATATTCTTGATTAACATAATCCTAGATGATGTATGGCATCTTTGAAAATATAGAGAACAGTGGATGGGACAAGTCCCCACCTTGGTCACCATGCAAAAAGCCAAGGGTGGTGGTAGACAAGATAGAGAAAGGGAGCTAGATTACAAGAGGTGGATGCCCAAAGTACATTATTATAATATATTTACAAGAAGGATACAATGGGAAGTTGATGTGGTGAAAGAGAGAAGAAAATTGCATGATGCAGGCAGCAGTCTATGCCTTTGTAACATCAAATTGGTGAAGAATCTGAAAAAATTTTATTCTGCAACTTTGTAGATTAGGTCAAAAGCGGTCGAGCAATGCAATAATTTTATTGAAATTTGCTTTCCCCTAGGATTTATTGAAATGATAAAAAATGGCTTCCAAAAGATGCATTTACTTTAGTTCCTTATATATATATAAATACATATAAGCATGTGACAGAGAGGATCATGCTTGTAAGATTTTGTGTAAGATCCAAATGACACCATGTTTTGGTGTTTCCTTATTCTTTCCCCTTGTTATTTTCTTTTTTTTTTCTTCTATTTCTCCTTTTTTTTTTGGAACGTGTATGAGGAACTAATCCTCGGATTTTCTGTTGTGAGAGGAGGAGGCTGGGGGCTTAAGCGATTTACTAAGGAAGTTCCTACTTTGCATACAGTCCTTTAGGTTCATGCATACATTTAGAGGAGTTGTTGACAAAAATAGATGACTACACATGGTGAATCAACTGTCATTTATGTCTTCTAATAAGGCCACACAAAAGGATGGAAGGAGGGTGGCTCTCATCTTGAGCCTAGCCATAGCACAACTATCCATGTTGGCATTCAAATCAAAAAATAGGAGTGGCAGGCAATATTCTGAGAGGCAGGCGATTGCTTAAGAAAAACCCTAAGTAGACTAAGGTAGTTACAGGTTGTGATAAAGGCAAGATCAGGGCAGGAGGAGAATTTTCTAAGAAAGTGGGAGATGGAGGGTCCTAGGTCATTTTCGGAGAATACAAAATATTCATTTAGCTTAGTAGCATTTACATTGTAGATTTTAGGGAAGTCATAGCAACCATGGATGTCGAGGTTAAGGTCCACCCCTACTCTTCTTGGATATGGCATTTACATTGGGTTGTTTCTTTCATAGGGTAGGGTGCTACAAAAAGACATCCATGCATCTATGTTCATGTCCCAGATTCTCCACCTCCATTTTGGCTGTGATTTGTACCTTTTGACAGTCTTGGGTGCCTCCATGACCTTGTATTTCTAGTAGTCATGTGCCTTTGTCCCCCACAGTGTTGGATGTGTCTCTCTTTCTGCACTCCACCACTCCCCAAGCCTTTTGCCCATGTTGATCACTTCCTCCACCATTTTCTAGTTGATTGGAAAGCATTCTTCTCTTTGAGGGATGGGGGCTTCTTGGGTTGCTAGGGGTCATGCTCTTAGCCTTTTATGTGCTTGCTCAAGCATATTCTTCCTTATTTTCCTAATCTCCTCTTTTCTTTCTGCCATTGAATCCTCAAGTGGCACTTCTTGCTAGGCTTCCGGTCTTAGAGAGGATGGTTGGGGAACTTGTTCCTCATCTTGTTGCCTTACTTAAAAATCTTGCCCCTCTTTTGGTGGCGGTTCCTATTGCTCTTCCTCTCTCATTGGATCTTGTGGTCCTCCCTACTCCTCTGTATACCCTAGCCATTCCATCTCTTGTACAACTAGTCCTGCCCTTAGTAGGTACTCCCTTTACTCTCGTAGACTTAGGATTGGCTTTGCTTTGTGAGCTTGAATACACAGGCTATGTCTTATGGCCATGTGGGTGATTTCTAGCTTCTTTTGTAGGGCTTCAATGGCCTCTTCCTCTTCTGGATGTGTGACATCTAAGATGGTGCTAAGGAAGGCATGTTGCTAGGTTTCCATGCTCATATTTACAGCCTATGCCACCCTACTTTCTATCAACATTTTGTTCCCTTCAGCATGGGCTAGATGGCCTACTAGTTTCCCTACTTTCACCTTGCTTTTCGAGACCTACTCTTTTGCTCTTCGGTTCATTACCTCTAGATTTTCATTCTGTCTTCCTGCTAGGGCCTCCATTCTCAGTTCTAACTCTCTTAATCTCTAGGCTGCTTCTGCTTTTTCCTTCTCCATGTGCTCAATTTCCCTCTCTAGCCTTCCCTACTCTTCCAGCTCCACCAGTAACCTGTACTTCATTTTTTACATGTTTCTTTAGAGCTATTCCTCCCTCCGGGCTTTCTTTGCATCTGTTGCCTCAAGTTCCTCCATCGCCTTCTATATTCTCTTTAGCTACTCTCTCAATTCTTTGTGTTGGATGAGGATGAGCTTATACTCCCTTTGCAACCCTATGAGTTCATGTTGCTCTTCTTGGAGCCTTCCTTGCCAATCGTCTAGCCTTGAGTTTCTCCTTCAACTTGTAGATCTCTCTTTGATAACCTACCACCTTGCGAGTCCTTTCCAAGTGGAAAACTTCCATTGCTTCTCTTTCAGCTTCCAATTCAGGTACCACCATTTTCTTTTCTGCCTTTGCCATGTCTAGTTGTGCGAGAAGCTCTTTGACATATTTGTTGTAGCCCATGGATGATAGTGGTGCTATCGCCATGGTCATTGTAGATGCCTCTATTCTTTGCCTCTTAGGGTCTTTTTTGGATTTAGCATTTGCAGCTCCTGTCAATCTCTTTGTCCTACTTGTGAAAGCTCCCCCACTCAAATCTAGGGCTATTTCTTGCACCTTGTTCACGAGGTATTGCACCCAGACCATAAGGTTGCTTGTGTCCATCCACTGTGCTAGTTGTGCCTTGGGTGGTTGTGGGGTCGCAGGTTGGGGCACTAGAGTAGGCGGGAGTGGATACAACAGGCCCTTGCCCTTGCCTTCTACCCATCGATGGCGGTTTAATCTTGGGCACTTTGGTGCTGGTGCTTGGGCCTTCATCCCTCGGTGGACTCCTCGCAGCTAGCTCCTCCTCCCTCAAGGGTTGTTCCACCATCATGCGGATGGCACAAGCTAAATCTTCCTCTTTCTTCTTTAGTATTTCTTTCATCTCTGCCTTTGCTCTCCTCCTTATTTCTTCTTGAAGCCTCTTCAACTATGTTTGCACCCTCTATAACTCATCATTTTCTTCCTTTGTCATTCTTTTTCTATTCTCTTGTTGCTGCTTTTGAGGGGTCGTCTTCTTTGGCCTCCTAGGCCCTCCTTGGCTAGATGGTACCTTTGGTTCTCTATACTTGCTTATTACCATCCTCTTGCTTGATTGCTCTTACTCCTGGGGTGGCGACCTTTTGGGTGTAACGTGTCCACTAGTATCATCCAGGACACGTCTTAGCAGTCCATCGGAAAGGATGTCTAGAAAGCTCCGCCCGACACTCCCATGGAATGTTACAGGACTTGCGATCTAGGGCTTCCCGTGTCTGCCATGTAGCGGAAGTATTCTGGCCGTTCCCACTTAGGATCTCGACCGGAATTAGGGTTTACCTGATTGGTCATTACCTAACAGCAAACTAGCGTCGGACCCAAGTGAACTACTTTACGCAGAAATGCCAGGTCCGAAGCGGATTCAAGTTGCACTTGGTTCAAGGAGAATGGGAAACGAGAGGGATGCGAAGCTCAACCTCTTTGCCATAAGGCATAGTCCCATTCCGTTCCCCTAAAACAACGTAATTCGGGTAAGACATAATTCTAGGTCATCGCTTTCATTGTTCGTGTCCTTTGACGATCATCCCGCTGTTCTTTGAGATTTGAGAAAAGTTCCCGGCCAACCGGGACCACCCAACCGTAGGACGGACCCATGGCCCATCCTCCGCACTTTTCTCGGTTTGTTTTAGTTATGTAATTATCTAACACATTAATTGGGCATGTAACAATCATCTTCTTTAATTAATCTGTTAAGCACTAGTTCCTTCACATAATCTTATCATGTGACATAGAAAAACAATATCAAACAAGTTCTTTATTAATATATCATCATATTTATCTTTGAAATACAAGGAGTTCCGCCCGTAGGCTTGTCCATAATCCGCCCGAAGGCTATCTAGTAATCCATAGGGATCACTATTCCAAGCTTTCGCCCGTAGACTAGTATGCGGGCCTCGAGATCCAATCCCGAGTCACGTTAGCCTCTTGTGCAGGACCCGGAAGGCGAGGGATTTACAGCCAGAGCCCCCCTGGCACCCAAGCATTCTCCTACTCCAAGTAGAGCTCAACGGAGAGACCTCTCACGGCGGGTTTGGTCCATGTTCCCGGTGTGGTCAACAACCCCCTTGGTTAGGGTCAGGCAAGCAGTCGGGGGTAACTGAAACTGCCTCTCTCTTCAGGTCTTCAACCTGAAGTATAGATATTCATTTAATTTGTAATTCATAAATCAAACAGTGCTCTAAAATCTCTAGTAAGCACAAACATTTCCATTAACGATCTTGTTGTTGGCAAACTGCTAAGAAATGATTCTTTCCTTTTGAATGCATCAACACTCGTTCCAGGGTGTCTTGCAACTTGGCAAGATCCCTTATATTCTGGGTTAGGGCGTACCCTATTAACCCAACTTGGTCAACCCTAAAGTTCATTGGATACTTTAGTTTCCGGTTTTTAACCTTCCTTAGAAGGATATCAAAGAATACATCCTTTTGCAAGATAACTTGCGTAAGGATTCGCCATCCTTGTTGAGGGTATTTAACCTTTCTTCTTGTGAATCAATCACAAGACCATATGACTTTGTACTTGCTGCGCAAGTCCTGCATCGTAATATACGATGAAACAATCCGTTTTAGTTTCTTTAAGCTGACGTTTGGTCAGACCTAGGGTCTCTTTTTAAGAACCTCAGGGACAAACCCTAGTTCTTTTACATTTATGATTTATTGACCCTATAATCAGGGAAGGTAGGCAAGTATTTAAGGTATAAACGTTTCATGGATTTTTAAATCATTCCCAATGCATATTTCGCAGCATAGGTATTTCTAAGTTTATATTAATTCGGTTAACTTTTAGAAGGTAATATCGAGATCACCTCGGCACGATTTGTTATATATGTGACAATTGATTTTTCAGTCCTAAACTTTATTGCTTTGAGGTTAGGTAAATTCAATTAAACTTCCTTTTTCCTTGCGAACAAAACTCATGCCAAATAAACAATCTTTTCCTTGCTAAGATATGCAGTTAGCAATGATAACTTCCTAGAGTTTAAGCAACGTAAGAAACCTTTCATGAATTTCACCTTCTATGATGATTCATTGCAAAAAAAAGAGTAGGGTTAATGGTGCAAGATGCAGTTTTTATTCCTTCAAGATTTAACTGGGATATACTACTTTAGTGGGTAAAATAATCTTGCTCATAATTCATTTCAGTGCATAAGGCTATTTGAAGGAAAACTATGTTTTATACTTTATCCATTTTGCATGTTCAACTAAACTAAATTCCTTCATCGTAAATAACTAGGACAAAATATATCTTATCCATAACAATTCATCTTGCATGATTGAATTAAAACCGATATAAAACCAAGAAGGAAAGACCTGGTTTTGGGGTGAGATATCCACATGGATACCGGGAGATGACCCTCTCGCAGCTACTCCTTGGACTTTCTTAGGCGGCATCGCAGTTGTAATCCTTTAAACGTGAAGGCAGCTTTACACTCCTTTTCGGAATTCCACTGTCGCTTCAATACTCTTCTTCTCCTTTTCGAGGCAAGGAATCGTTAAGGGATTAACCACGAAAAAGGGGTAACAAGACTTTTAAGGTCTTAGCTTCTTCAGAGAGGGAAAGGTTTACAAAGCCTAAAAGAAAAGGCCCTATAGAGATTTATACGCTGTGAAAAGGGGTGTGTGTGAATGTGGTTTCAAAAAACATATGAAGGGGCATTGGGAGATCTTTGGGCTTGGGGTAAAAGGTATAGGAAGGGGGATTTTTTGAGAGGTTTTTGGGACACGGAGTAGTAAAGGTTTTAGGGATTTTAACCCGGGGTGATAGGGGAAAGGTGAAGGATGAAGGCTTATAGCACAGGGGAGAGGGAAAAGGGTGTGTAAGGAAAAGGGGGCACGGGGGTTAAAAAGGGCTTAGGGGGGTGTGTTTAAAAAAGTAATATGAGGGGGGTGCAACACGGGGGGAGAAAGGGTAATAAGGCTTTTCAAGCCTTAGCTCATTTTGGGGATTCCATCCATGGGAAGGGTTTTATGGGGGCTCCACGGAAGGCTTAAGGGTTCCTCAGAAAGGGGTTAAGGCCTCCACGGGAAGGTGCTTTAAGGGAGAAAAGGGCTTAAGGGTTTAAAAACCGAGGGGGGGGTAATAAAAAGGGATATAAGGGGGTGAAAGGGGGCTTAATTAGCCCCCCTTAAGAAGCTTCTACTAGCAAGCTTCTCTGACACGGCAGGGGGGGTAACCAGCCGTCCGACGGCTACGAAGGCGGCAGCAGCGGTTCAACAGCTTCTTCCACGGCCTTCGGCAGACGCGATGCCTTCTCCTCTCCCAGCGGCGGCAGCATTCAGTCTCTCCCTCCCCACTCTCGTTCTCTCCTGGCGACATCACGTCTCCTTCTTTTTCCCTCCCCCAGCTAGCTCTCATGGCGAAGGTTTTATAGGGGGAGGGAGGGAATTCCTCCCTCACGATGTGTCGCCCTGCATGCTCGTGGAGCCGAGCAAGCTCCAGGGAGGAGCTTGCTGGCTCCTCTATCCCCTTCCCTCCTTCCAGCACGACGTGCCACTGAGAAAGGGAATGAAATAATATCTGAAATATTACATTCTCTCCCCCTTAGAGGAATCAATATGTCCTCATCTCGAGATAAACTGGGGATATTAATGGTTGAGAGTGTCTTCTTCAATCCAAGTGACATCCTCTTCGGGATAATCTTTCCACTGGACGAGGCATTCTCTCAAGGTTCTGGATCTTAATGGTCTCCCCCCAACATCTAAGATTCTATCAGGCCTTAGCTCAAGGACTCCTTGGCTAGGCATTACAATTTGTTGGTCATCAAGTACATGGTTAGGGTTGGGTACATATTTTTTCAATAGGCTGATATGGAATACATTGTGAACCTTTAGGTTCTCAGGGAGTTGCAATCTATAAGCATTGGATCCTAGGCATTTGAGGATTTTGTACGGCCCACAATACCTTGGACTTAGCTTCTTGCAATCTCCTAGGGATAGAGAACTCTTTTTAGGGCATACGCGAATGAAGACCATGTCTCCTTCTTCGAAGACTCTTTCTTGACGCTTCAAATCCGCGTATGCCTTTTGTCTATCCTTGGCCGCTTGTATGTCTTGTCTTATTGACTTTATTTGATCATCCATGTCTTCCAACATCTGTCTTGACGCTTCAACCCTTAGGGTTGGATCAGAGAATTTTAGGGGACTTCGACAGTCATGACCATACAATGCTTGGAAAGGGGTCATCTGAATGCTTTGCTAGTAAGAAGCATTGTAGGCAAATTCAACCAATGGCAAGTATTGAATCCACCTCTTCGGCTCTCGACAGCAGTATGCCCTAAGCATATCCTCGATGACTTGATTTACTCACTCTGTTTGGCCATCCGTTTGGGGATGGTATGTGGTGCTAAAACAGAGTTGAGTCCCAATAGCTTCAAAGATAGCTCTCCAGAAGTGTGATGTGAAGAGAGAATCTCGATCACTAATGATTCTTCTGAGTAAACCATGTAGTTTGAATATCTCTTTGATAAACAATCTTGCAATGTTGAAGGCTTTATAGTTTGTCTTTACTGGAATCAGGTGTGCAACCTTGGTAAGCATGTCAACCACAACCATGATGGAGTTGTATCCTCCCTGGACTTGGGGTAAGCCTACAACAAAATCCATATTGAAGAATTCCCATTTCATTTGGGGGATGTTAAGCGGTTGCAGTTTCCCTGGCATCATGACATGTTCGGCTTTGATACGTTGGCAAGACAAACACTCAGTGACATATTTGAGAATGTCACCTTTGAGCCTCTCCCAATGGTAGCTCTTCCTAACTGCATTAAGAGTCTTAGCATAGCCAGGATGTCCTGCGAAAGGGGAATCATGAGCTTCCCACATTATCTTCTACTTAAGTGACTGGCTTGCTGGTATACACAGCCTTGTTCTGTAATAGACAAGTCCCTTATCAATGAAAAATTCATGATACTTAGCTTGCAACTTTTGATTCTGCTCCTTGGTAGAGATCTCCTTTAGCATTGTTTGGTAGGCCAAATCATGGCATGCTTCCTCTCTAGCTAACTCAAGTATAGGATTGTTTGGCATAGATACTTTTGTAGCTAGAGATCTAGCCGTTGATGGATTCTGCAAGATTAGGGAATTTAGGAATGCCTTGCGACTAAGTGCATCGGCAACTACATTCTCTTTCCCTGGTCGGTACTTGATTTCAAAGTCATATTCCTCCAACACTTCAATCCACCTACGGTGCCTCATGTTGAGCTCATTCTGGATAAAGATCCATTTGAGGCTCTTATGGTCGGTTACTAGAGTAAACTTGTTACCCAACAGGTAGTGTCTCCAAAGCTTTAGAGCGTGGATGACAGCTAGTAATTCCAGATCATGCGTAGCATAATTCTTTTCATGGTTCTTCAGTTTCCTTGAAGAGTATGCTACTGGATGACCTTCCTGCATAAGTACACACCCCAAGGCAAGAATGCTAGCATCAGTTACTACCTCGAATTCCTTATTGTGGTCTGGAAGTTTTAGAATAGGTGCTGATACCAAACTTTGCTTCAATCTATCGAAGCTATTTTGTTTGGGAGTTGACCATGTAAGGAAAGTCTGCTTCTTCAGTAAATCCGTCAGAGGTGCTGCAATCAAAGCATAGTTTTTGATGAAGACCCTATACCATCCTGTCAATCCAAGAAAGCTGCGTATTTCTTTAACAGATACTGGTGTTGGCCACTCAAGCACATCTCTGACCTTAGCTAGGTCCACTGATATTCCTTCTAATGATACTATGAATCCCAGATATTCAATCTGATGCTTGAAGAATGCACACTTCTTCATTTTTGCATATAGCTTATGTGACCTCATTGTCTCAAGGACAATCCGCAGTTGAGGTTCATGATCTTCTTCCTGTTTAGAATAGACTAAAGTGTCATCGAAGAATACAAGCACGAAATCATCAAGATATGGCCTAAAGATGTCTTGCATTAACCTATTGAAGGTGGCAGGTGCATTCATAAGCCCGAATGACATAACCAGGAACTCAAAGTGCCCATATCTTGTATTGAAGGCCGTCTTTGGGATATCTTCTTCCTTGATCCTTATCTGATAGTAACCTGACCTGAGATCAATCTTGGAGAAGATCTTCGCACCCTGAAGACGATCAAGAAGCTCATCTATTCTAGGAATATGATACTTGTTCTTGGCTGTTGATTGATTCAACCCTCGGTAATCAATACATAGTCGAAGTGTCCCATCTTTCTTTTTCTGGAATAGTACTAGAGCTCCCCACGGTGAATTGCTAGGCCGGATGTAGCCCTAATCTAACAGTTGCTTGAGTTGTTCCTTCAGCTCAATTGCTTTTGGTATGGACATTCTATAAGGTCTCTTGGCAATTGGTGCAGCTCTAGGCACTAACCTAATCTCATGATCCACTTCTCTTTTAGGCAGAAGCTTAGTCAACTCTTCAGGGAATACGTCCGCATATTCCTTTAGCCAAGAAGGTCCTTCATGAGACTCTTGCTTTTGATCTAACTTGTTGAGTTTGATCAAGTAAACCGGTAATCCTTTTCTGACTCCTTTTATGATCCGAGATACTTTGGCCAATTGGATTCTTGGCACTCTTGCCTCACCTTGAGTTGTGACTAATTCCCTTTCAGAGTTTTGAAAGGAAACTTGACCCTTTCCACAGTGAATGTGGGCGTCGTTGGGCTTAAGCCAATCCATTCCGAGTAGACACTCATGGATACTTAAATTCATGACTCTGAATTTAACCGAAGTCTTCTTTCCTCCCAGAAAGAATTCCACCTTAGCAGTTTGCCTGGTACAAGTTACCTCACGATCATTTGCCAATTCCACAAGCAGGGTAGGTGCTTCTACTGTGGCTATTCCTAATCTTTTTGCGCATGCTGGTGAGATAAAGGAATGTGTGCTACCACAATCAATCAAGATCTTGAAACCTTTACCTTGATAGTCTGATGGTGTCTGAATCACCAAGAACTGGCGATTCGGCCCTTTCTTGTATAAAGCGGCATGGACTGTCGCTCTTTCAAATTCTGCTTCCATGGTCGAATCTTCTTCTTCTTCCTCTTCTTCTTCACCTCTTTGCCTATTGGCAATGCAGGTGGTTCTTCCTCTTCCTCGGGTAGCGGCTCCTTGACCACGGCCTATTCCTTGGAAAGGTGCTTGGCAATGTCCTCCACCAAGCTTGGGACATTGCCTCTTGAAGTGACCGGGTTCATTGCAGTGGAAACAACTGAGGTTTTGGCCATTACTTTGAGTAGGAACAAAGTTGTTGACGTTATTCATCCTTGCTTTCTTTCTTTTTCCCTGATTATGACCTTGAACTCTCTTCATTTGAGGTCTGAATGCTCCTCTGTTCGGGTCATTATAAGACCAAGTTTTGTTACCCCTTGGTCCAGCTTGTACCTCCTGAATTATAGGTGCCGCTCGAATGAGTGCATCCTGAAGATCTGATGGACGCATAGATTCGAGACGGGTATTTACTGGTGGATTTAAGCCTGCACAAAATTTGGACACATGCTGTGTCATGTCCATCTGTGGCACATACTTTAAAAGTGAGACGAATTTAGAGTAGTATGCGTCAAGAGTGAGTCCTAGCTATTTTAGCTCGTAGAACTCGTTCATTTTCTGCGTGTGATATGCAGGTGGTAAGTATCTACCCTGCATGGCTTTCTTAAGCTTCTCCTAGGTAATGGATCCCTCTGTGATCCCTTGATCCCTGCACCATTGCTTCCACCAAAGTCTGGCTTTGCCGGTGAGTTTTAACTTGGCGAGCATAGCCTAATTGGTGGGTGTAGTACCAGCTACTTCGAAGTAATCCTCCATGGATTCAATCCAAATTTCAGCATCAACCTGAACGAATCTGCCTCTCCCATCAAACTCGGGTGGCTTAATCTGCTTGAGAAGGAACTTCTTCTCCTGGATCACAACAGTACTTGATGTAGGAGGCGAATTAGGAACCTGTACCTGGGGTTGTGCCTGAATAAAGGTTTTCATAACGTTATTATATGATAATTGACATTAGCTTATATTACATCTTTAATTCATCTATCTCGTAAACATTGTAGCTACTTAACTTTTTATCAACTCTTATACACAGCCAGACATTGATAAAAAGAAGTCTTTATTTGTATTTACATGGGCATAGCCCTTTCGAATACAATGTTTCATGTGATGATAAGCCAATTGTTACATTTAGTTTGGGGAGAACAACGTTGTATTGCATTTATCTACAGGAACTGTGTAATAGTAAGGCTTTGGGTCATGGATCTTTAGGAATCGGTAAGTCATTGGAAGTTCAGGATATCCTTTCTGTTGGAATCCATACTTCTCATGGCAGCCCAACACTTTAACCCTGTCGGCGGGGATTACACGGGTTACTTTCTCATATACATATGAGTTCATTTCAACCCTCCGACCTTGAATATGTAAAAGTCGAATTTACGTGAGCTTCCACAAAAACGAACAGCTTCACGACTTTCAAGTCTTCCAACCACTTGATCCTTTTTAGGTTGGTTTGTAGATAAGCAAACCGGTGGGTGGCTATATAGTAGATTCCTGAAGCACCCGTCCATCTTCGTTCCATGTACAAAGGTGATGGATTATAAATCTGCTCTAGGATGTTCATCATCTCAACCCTTTGTCGATAAAGTAGAGAATGCACTGCAATCATAAACATGACTCGAAATACCAGAAACTTGTTCCACGCTTCGTAATTCTACAAGACAGCATCGAAGGTAAGGAAATGTTTGGACAACAACAATTTCTTTACTTCATTTCAGTGAGATTTCATAAAAACAATTCCGTTATTGGTCGGCTCTGATACCAACTGTAACGTGTCCACTAGTATCATCCAGGACACGTCTTAGCAGTCCATCGGAAAGGATGTCTAGAAAGCTCCGCCTGACACTCCCATGGAATGTTACGGGACTTGCGATCTAGGGCTTCTCGCGTCTGCCACGTAGCGGAAGTATTCTGGCCGTTCCCACTTAGGATCGACCGGAATTAGGGTTTTCTTGATTGATCATTACCTAACAACAAACTAGCGTCGGACCCAAGGGAACTACTTTACGCAGAAACGCTAGGTCCGAAGTGGATTCACGCTGCACTTGGTTCAAGGAGAATGGGAAACGAGAGGGATGCAAAGCTCAACCTCTCTGCCATAAGGCATAGTCCCATTCCGTTCCCCTAAAACAACGTAATTCGGCTAAGACATAATTCTAGGTCCTTTGACGATCATCCCGCTGTTCTTCGAGATTTGAGAAAAGTTCCCGGCCAACCGGGACCACCCAACCGTAGGAGGGACCCATGGCCCATCCTCCGCACTTTCCTCGGTTTGTTTTAGTTATGTAATTATCTAACACATTAATTGGACATGTAACAATCAGCTTCTTTAATTAATATGTTAAGCACTGGTTCCTTCACGTAATCTTATTAACATATCATCATATTTATCTTTGAAATACAAGGAGTTCCGCCCGTAGGCTTGTCCATAATCCGCCCGAAGGCTATCCAGTAATCCACAGGGATCACTATTCCAAGCTTCCGTCCGTAGACTAGTATGCAGGCCTCGAGATCCAATCCCGAGTCACGTTAGCCTCTTGTGCAGGACCTGGAAGGTGAGGGATTTACAGCCAGAGCCCCCCCTGGCACCCAAGCGTCCTCCTGCTCCAAGTAGAGCTCAACGGAGAGACCTCTCGCGGTGGGTTCAGTCCATGTTCCTGGCGCGGTCAACAACCCCCTTGGTTAGGGTTAGGTAGGCAGTCAGGGGTAACTAAAACTGCCTCTCCCTTTAGGTCTTCAACCTGAAGTATAGATATTCATTTAATTTGTAATTCATAAATCAAACAATGCTCTAAAATCTCTAGCAAGCACAAACATTTCCATTAATCGATCTTGTTGTTGGCAAACTGCTAAGGAATGATTCTTTCCTTTCGAATGCATCAACACTCGTTCCAGGGTGTCTTGCAACTTGGCAAGATCCCTTATATTCTGGGTTAGGACGTACCCTATTAACCCAACTTGGTCAACCCTAAAGTTCATTGGATACTTTAGTTTTTAGTTTTTAACCTTCCTTACTTAGAAGGATATCAAAGAATACATCCTTTTGCAAGATAAGTTGTGTAAGGATCCGCCATCCTTGTTGAGGGTATTTAACCTTTCTTCTTGTGAATCAATCACAAGACCATATGACTTTGTACTTGCTGGGCAAGTCCTGCATCGTAATATATGATGAAACAATCCGTTTTAGTTTCTTTAAGCTGACGTTTGGTCAGACCTAGGGTCTCTTTTTAAGAACCTCAGGGACAAACCCTAGTTCTTTTACATTTACGATTTATTGACCCTACAATCAGGGAAGGTAGGCAAGTATTTAAGATATAAACGTTTCATGGATTTTTAAATCATTCCCAATGCATATTTCGCAGCATAGGTATTTCTAAGTTTATATTAATTCGGTTAACTTTTAGAAGGTAATATCTAGATCACCTCGGCACGATTTGTTATCTATGTGACAATTGATTTTTCAGTCCTAAACTTTATTGCTTTGAGGTTAGGTAAATTCAATTAAACTTCCTTTTTCCTTGTGAACAAAACTCATGCCAAATAAACAATCTTTTCCTTGCTAAGATATGCAGTTAGCAATGATAACTTCCTAGAGTTTAAGCAACGTAAGAAACCTTTCATGAATTTCACCTTCTATGATGATTCATTGCAAAAAAAAGAGTAGGGTTAATGGTGCAAGATGCAGTTTTTATTCCTTCAAGATTTAACTGGGATATACTACTTTAGTGGGTAAAATAATCTTGCTCATAATTCGTTTCAGTGCATAAAGCTATTTGAAGGAAAACTATGTTTTATACTTTATCCATTTTGCATGTTCAACTAAACTAAATTCCTTCATCGTAAATAACTAGGACAAAATATATCTTATCCCTAACAATTCATCTTGCATGATTGAATTAAAACCGATATAAAACCAAGAAGGAAAAACCTGGTTTTGGGGTGAGATATCCACATGGATACCGGGAGATGACCCTCCTGCAGCTACTCCTTGGACTTTCTTAGGCGGCATCGCAGTTGTAATCCTTCAAACGTGAAGGCAGCTTTACACTCCTTTTCAGAATTCCATTGTCGCTTCAATACTCTTCTTCTCCTTTTCGAGGCAAGGAATCGTTAAGGGATTAACCACGAAAAAGGGGTAACAAGACTTTTAAGGTCTTAGCTTCTTCGGAGAGGGAAAGGTTTACAAAGCCTAAAAGAAAAGGCCCTATAGGGATTTATACGCGGTGAAAAGGGGTGTGTGTGAATGTGGTTTCAAAAAACATATGAAGGGGCCTTGGGAGATCTTTGGGCTTGGGGTAAAAGATATAGGAAGGGGGATTTTTTGAGAGGTTTTTGGGACACGGAGTAGTAAAGGTTTTAGGGATTTTAACCTGGGGTGATAGGGGAAAGGTGAAGGGTGAAGGCTTATAGCACGGGGGAGAGGGAAAAGGGTGCGTAAGGAAAAGGGGGCACGGGGGTTAAAGAGGGCTTAGGGGTGTGTGTTTAAAAAAGTAATATGAGCGGGGTGCAACACGGGGGGAGAAAGGGTAATAAGGCTTTTCAAGCCTTAGTTCATTTTGGGGATTCCATCCATGGGAAGGGTTTTATGGGGGCTCCACGGGAAGGCTTAAGGGTTCGTCGGAAAGGGGTTAAGGCCTCCACGGGAAGGTGCTTTAAGGGAGAAAAGGGCTTAAGGGTTTAAAAATCGGGGGGGGGGGGGGGGGGGGAAAGGTAATAAAAAGGGATATAAGGGGGTGAAAGGGGGCTTAATTAGCCCCCCCTTAAGAAGCTTCTACTAGGAAGCTTCTCTGACATGGCAGGGGGGTTAACCAGCCGTCCGACGGCTGTGAAGGTGGCAGCGGCGGCTCAACAGCTTCTTCCACGGCCTTCGGCAGCGACGCGATGCCTTCTCCTCTCCCAGTGGCAGCGTTCAGTCTCTCCCTCCCCACTCTCGTTCTCTCCTGGCAACGTCACGGCTCCTTCTTTTTCCCTCCCCCAACTAGCTCTCATGGCGAAGGTTTTATAGGGGGAGGGAGGGAATTCCTCCCTCATGGCGTGTCACCCTGCATGCCCGTGGAACTGAGCAAGCTCCAGCGAGGAGCTTGCTGGCTCCTCTATCCCCTTCCCTCCTTCCAGCACGACGCGCCGCTGAGAAAGGGAATAAAATAATATCTGAAATATTACATTGGGTTTCTTCCCCACTTCCTCTTCACCTTCCGCCTCCCCCACAGCCTCTTGGATTATAGCGGTCAAAACCCTATAACGGATGCCTTTGATGACGACTTATTCCTTGCTGTCCCCACCCATTGGTCTTGTCCTTGTGTGGCTAGTGCCTTGTTGGCCAGCCCAAAGCCTTTTCCACCACTTTCAAGCTCAACTCCACATCGACCTTGTGGGGTTTTTCTCCTCATCCTATTGTTATGATGCCACGGTTCCTATTGGCATCAAAAGCTAACAGGGCCTTGTTAATGATAAAATACACTATCCTAATTTGCATTCTTTCCATTACTAGATACATTGAGGCCTAACTTAATCTCTTTAATAGGAAACAAAGTAATCAGCTCCTCAAAATCAAGCATTGAGCCTACCCTCATAGAAATGGAGATATCAAGGGACTTGTGCACTAGTCTGAGTACATTTAGAGTGACAAATACCAAATCATCATCATCAATTGGTGCATCTATTAAAGAAGATCTTCTACAACCTATTCAATTTCTACCACATAATTACTCATGCTTCTATTTCCTCACCATAAACAATGCAACCTCTACTTTAGTAGTATTTTCCTAGCCTCTATACATGTGCAATACATATTTTCAGTGATTTTCCAAGCATCTTTCTAAGCATTTTCCTTTTTAATGTGTGAAATCAATGTCTCTGATATACATATAGACATCTAATGCAGTACATTCTTATTTTTGCTAGTCCAATCTTTGTATGCCTTTTTTTGATCTTGTGGGCTCATCAGGTAGTTTTTGTAACATGCCTACCTATCGGGTGTCCAGGCACGTTTTTAGTAGTCCATCGAGAGACAAATCTAAGCGACACTACCCGGAACTCCCATGGAATGTCACGGGGTTTGTTACCTAGGGTTTCTTGAGTCTGCCTCACAACATAACGTTCGTGGGCCGAACCCATTGGGATTTACCTGAATTTTGGGTTCCTAGTGGTCAAGGTCTCTTGATAGCATTCTAGCATTGGTTCGTGGACATCCTACTTTACACAGAGATACCCAAGCCGAAGTAGATCCATGCCGCACTTGGTTCAAAGAGAATGGAAAATGAGAGGGATGCATCGCTCGACCTCTCTATCTGTAGGGCATAGTCCCTTTTCGATCCCCTAAAACAACATGAATTGGGGTTCTAACCTAACAATTTCTAAGGGTCGGTATAACCTTGTGAGAAGCCTCCCAGTTCTCTAGGACCACCTTGCCATAAGGCAAATTGGGGGTTCTGCCCACCTGCTTCCCTAAATAGGCGCTCTTTAGTTATTTAATTATGTCCTACCACAATTATGTGTGACATTTAAATTTATCTTCCTTAATTAAGCCTTTTAGGAAACATGATTCGTTCGCATAGCATAGACACGAATACAGAGCAAGTGGTCCTTTTGATAAACAAGTTCAAACAAGTTCCTTAACTTATCTTTAGGTTAATCTTTGTCTCCTACCCATATAGGAGAAATTATATATCCCTTTTCCCCTGTAGAAGTAGCTTGTCCAAATCACATGGCACCACAATTTCCATCCTTTATCTAGAATAGGATCTTCCAACGCCACAAATGTTGGGGTCACAGAGGTCTTCAACTCCATTGCGGACTTGACAAGGGGTGTCCAGAGGCCCACCTGACCCACAAGCTGCCTAGGGGTGAAACATTATTCTCATGGTTGGCCTTTTCACCACTTGACCTTTGGCCCATGAATCGAGTAGTGCCCTTTTCGGGTTGATCGGCGGTGCGAACATGGAGGCGATCGACACGTGCAAAGAACCTTTCCTTTAAAGTTGAATCATTTAAGAATCAAGCACAATCAAGGCATTCAGTCCTTATATCATCTTTTAGAAAAGGCATCTTTTTATTCCCATGAAAAATTAGCAAACACTAGACCTCGCCACAAAATTATATAACTATCAAACCCTTATCATAATTTTTACTATACCACAATCTTTTTCAGTTGTTTGAGAAGCTTGGAACCCATCCCAATGTAGAAGTAGAGGAAAGTTTCTACGTTCTCCCTACAAAAAAGAAATAGTTTAGTATAAATGCACATAAACCAATAGCTAGTATGATTCTATATATTCACAACTAAATGTGGTATACACATTTTGAAAAGATAGCTAGTGAAATATGTACCTTGCATAACTGCTGATGGTGTTTATTGAAAATACGGCACTTATTGCATAAAAATATATACTTCATGGTAGATTCACTCCATCCATGCTCAACTATTTCTAATTTTCTTGGAAAGGTGGAAAACCTAGCATTACACCTTGAGTTTTGGCAAATGATAGGTAGCTCATACTCAACATTTGGATTCTAGAAGTCTTGAACCTCACGACATTTTGAGCCATCCCAAAATTCAAAAGATGAATTTTGATGCATGGAAAAAACCTATCCAAGCCATCTGTCAATGACATGCCATGATCAAATGTACGGATTAATTCTTGCTCATGCCATATGAATCCACATCCCATGTGAATGCACTCTTAATTGGACATCCTCGAGCCAACCATGCGAATCCCCCTTACCATGTCATCATAGAACCTTTTAGAAGATATGCCATGTCATAGTGTGCATCATTGATTATGTCATCATGAAACATTCTAGAAGATCTTTAGCCACCCTTCAACACCTATAAAAGGAGGGGCTCGCTATAGAGCTCCTTAGTCTTGCCAATGACTTGGGAGCTCAAGGAGTCAAGACCTCCAAGTAAGTAACTTCGAGTTCCAGTTTTAGTTCTTGTCTAGTCATGGTATCTAGTCTTGTCTTGTATTCCATTATACTCATGTTGTCTTGTAACCTTGAAATCTTGTAGTATGGGATCTTGTCTAGTATTGTCTTGTATCTTGTTCATCCCCATCGAGGTAGATCTTATAAATTTGATATCTTGTGTCCATACCTACGGTCCCAGGTTGTGGGATCCTTCATATCCTATTGAGTCCTATTGTCCATACCTCCGGTCGCAGGTTGTGGGATGCTTTTGTTAAGTTATCATTGTACCTTATGCCCCTATGTGGAATTATTTTGTAATCAAAATTCTTGTAACAAATCTTACATCTAGTCTCTTCTCTCGAGTATAGTCTAGTGCTCCCATAATAGTTTTGCAAGACTACTTTCTAGCCCTACGGAGCACCATGGAGATAATTCTTGAAAGAATTGTGGCCTCCCTTCAAAACCTCCAACAACAAATTCAAGAGTTGAATGAACAACAAGCACAATATCAAATAGAACACACTATGCATCTTGGCCCTGCACTTCAAGAGATGCAAGCCAATATCTGAGGCTTGTAGAATAATAGAGGAAGTGATCAGATGATTCCGCATGTTTATCAAACCCCAACAAGAGAACCCAAGATCAACATGCTAGAGAAGTTCAATGGTGACCATTCAAAGTTCAGGGGATTCCTGCAATAAGTAAAGCTCTATATCCTCATGCAATTGGATAGGTATCTAGATTATGCTTCCAAGGTGGGATTCATTGGAACTTTACTTTGTGGTCAAGATTTATCATGGTTCACCCCAATCTTGGAAAATAATATGCTAGTACTTGATAACTATGAGGCACTTCTTTGCCTGCTCACTTTCTCATTTGGAGATGCAAATATTGGTCAAGTAGCAGAAACAAAAGTTCAAAAGCCATGACAAGATAATCACCCTACCTCTACTTATGCATGTGAATTTAGAAAATTAATATGTGACCTCACTTGGCATAAGGAGTATTTTATCAACCAATTTAGATGGGGTCTTTAAGATGACATTAATGATCTCATGCTCACTATGCCTAAGGCAAAAACACTCAACGATTATATCATGCAGGCCATCCAGTGTGATAATAGTTTTCTCTAGAGGAAGAAAGAAAAGTGAGAAGAATTAAGGCCTCGCCAATGGAACTCAACCCCAATAAGAGTTCTTTTTAACTATCTAATGCATAGGACCAACAACTCTTCTCTATGCAAACCTTCTTCCCATGGTAGAACACTCCAAGTAGCAATATTCTCCTCAATAGGCATGATTGGCTATTGTCCATACATTAATTTAGTAGGGATGTACCCTATAAACGCACTATGAGTGGTCTTATCAGTCCATAAAGCAAAGGATAACACTCTTGGCTACTCTTTCATCCTGTCCTTGCATTACTTTGCTAATGCCTTAATGATAGGCTGATGACCTCTTTCACTTTTTCCATTTGCTTCAGAGTTGTAGGCTAAAGTTAAAGCCATCTTGATACCCAATTGTGAAAAGAAGTCACGAGTGTCATCTGCATCCAATTCTCCTCTATCTGCAACCACTTTACCAACACAACCATACTTGCAAAAGGCCTCTTCTAGTAAGAACCTACAAATTGCTTAAGTAGTCTTTGTACAAATGGCTCGACCTTCCACTTGATTTTTCAAGTCTTCTCATGCAAGCACAATATATCTCATATTCCATAAACCTATAGGCATGGTAACCAAATTAACTACCCATTTGTAATGCATAGAAAATGGATAGGTTGGTTACAACCCATCTCTATGCTTTATCATGGAATACATCTGACACTCATTGCATGATTCCACATAATGCTCCACATCTTTTTATATGTTTTGCCACCGATACTTCTCTTTGATCTTGGAAAATGTGGCCCAAAATCCTTTATGTTTAGCCCATAAACTTTCATGAAACTCTTGCATCTCCTATTGTTGAGAAACCCTATCTTCCAATACATGTAATGGAGCTCCTCTCTTTTTCTTTGCATCCTCTTGAATTCAACTTCAAACCACTCATCCCTATTTGTCATGAGGCTAAGATATTGGCCTATTTTTAGCCAATCATCCTTATACAACTCTTCCAAAAATTGTGTTCTCATTGAAGCATAACAATAATGATGCTTTCTCTCTACTGCCCATCTCTTCTCCATGGCTATAAGTTCTTTTCTTATTGTTGAAATCCCTATTACAATGGTTGTACCTGATGTATTTATTGTTATGATAGCTATACCTACATTAATGACAATTGTACTTGCTATTTTTAGATCTGTATCTACAATAACAATAGTTACATACTCATTCCCTACTGGCATAAAGTCATTTTTAGCACATACCACATCGTCCTCTTCATCTTCCATAAGCTCCTCTTCATCTTCAAATGTTGCTCATGAAAGCATGTCAGCCATAGGGTTTTCTCTACATGCAATATATTGAAAATTAGGGTTAAGTGACTTTATACATGCAATCCATTGTAACATGGAAATATCAGGAGTTGAGCAATTTACTATCATGCCCAATAGAGGTAGACAATTAGTCTCTACCACTACATGAGCTCCCATAATTTACTCCCTATCACACTCAAGGACTATCATTATATCCGAAAGCTCTCTTTTGACTTGAGAATACCGTTGCCATTCATTGAGGACCTTTGCTCCAAATCGAATGGCATACCTATTCCCATTAGCATCATCCTAACCCATTGCCTAACCAATGCCAATTGGGCTTGTATCCACAATGAGAATAATAGTGGAGCCCCAAGAGGAACACCAAGGAAAAGGAAATTCTCTTGCAAGAAAATCTATCTTGTAACATCAACAAGCTTGTTTATTATGTTTTATATGATCACAATGAAGAAAAGAACACCAGGCACAACAAATCTTCATGCAGCATCATGTAGATCTCCCACGGATTTGATAGAATCAACCATATTCTTCAATATCTTCACAAAATCCATCAATATAACAAAGAAAGCAAAGGAATACACCATCTTTGAATGGAAATACATCACATAATATTCATCTTCAATATCTTCATAGTCTTCTCTCTCAATCTCTCATATACAATCACTCTGTTTTAGTAAAATTGGCTATCTCTGACTCTCTCTCTCTCCATCAATAATACATCATATCCTCACTACAATCTCTCAAAATTACTCTCAATAATCCTTCTTAGGTCGTGGATACCCCTCCCAAGAGGTATGTCTGATATGAAGAGTCACCAGAGCCACTACAGTGTCCTTTCATAGCTCACTACTGTCACTTCACTCCAGTCTTTACTTGAGTCTTCAGCAGCTACTTCTTTCAGCTCTTTTGCACTTGTATTCACCTCTTTCCAAGGCTAGAAAACTTTCCCAAGCTACACTCTCATCCATCAGAACACATACAGAAGCATACAGAAGGTCTACAGAACAGTACCAGAACAGCTACAGTACAGAACAGAACAGAGACAGAAGCTCTACAGAAGACCTTACAGAAGGTTACAGAAGGTCATCAAAACCACATAACTCATACTCAAACCATTCCAAACTCTCAAAAACTATTCAATAAGATTTCACAATATCTCAATCTTCATCAATCATCAATCCATCCCTCCTTACAGAAGACAATCAGAACAAAACAGAACAAAACAGAAGCTATACAGAAGGTATACAGAACCAATCAGAACTTATCAAAACATCACAGAAGCTCATATCTCCACTGATAAACATCATGAACTTCCAAAACACAATCAATATCATCCAAAACACTCTCAAACCACTTTCAAACCAATCAATCATCTCATAAAATCAACCATTCAGCTCTCAAAAACAACAAAAATCAGCCAAAGAACAAGTCATTTCAACACTCAACAAATAGGCTGCCCATTCTCATAAATTTCTCTCTTTAGTGTTGGGACTGAAATAAATTAGCTCTCTAACTTCTGAACTACCTTCTATGTTGTTTACCCCACCAAAACTTTTGGTCTTTTCTCAAGAGTTGATATAAACTTTTAGCCACATGAGCCCAACAACTAATACTTCCTCCACTCCAAAAACCAACTTTTCTCCTCACGAATTCAAACACACTTCTTCAAGACAAGTCAAAATCCTATCACAATAAACAATATGATCAACCACAAATCTTCTACATTCATGCTCATTCAACTCTTCATTCTTCTCATAGATATCATATCATTTGATCGGCACATCATTAAGAAAGAGTAAGGTCAACTGAGGAATATACTTCCTCAAAACTTTATGCATAGCATTCATCATATGCACCATTGAATTGGTTGCTCCCTATGGAAGTGTACACATCCTAACCAATCCAAGTGGCATCTTCATGGTAGTGATATCCCGGCTTTCCAATGCAAGTTGGAACTGATCATATCCTAAATATAAATCATCCATAGAGTAAATTGCCTTGCCTGTAAGTGCTTCTACAAATTCATCAACTATCAAGCCTGATCCAACATTCCTTATGGTGACTTTATTAACTGGTTGTAAATCTTGTATAAACCTCAAAGCA
The DNA here is from genome assembly GCF_053477565.2 of Lygodium microphyllum. Classification (NCBI taxonomy): domain Eukaryota; kingdom Viridiplantae; phylum Streptophyta; class Polypodiopsida; order Schizaeales; family Lygodiaceae; genus Lygodium; species Lygodium microphyllum. Next base: position 123,399 of record NW_028229524.1, read on the forward strand.
CCATTCTTCTTTAGAACAATGCACCACTAATTTGAATATGGAGATGAAAAAGGCTCCAGAATCTGCATTTTGATCTTCTTGTTCAAAAGCTCCAGCAGCTTTGGCAAATATACCCGAGGCACTGGAATAGGCTTTAAATTCCATGGCACATGAGGTACTATAAAGATCACCATAGGTGCAACTATGGTCAGATCAACACATCCAATTTCATTTGGCTTAAATGAAAAGGCTTTTCCATGCCTTGCTAACATCTACAAGAAACAAGCTCTTTCTATAAGCAAAAGGAAGTTTGTATCACCAATTTTCATCTCTTGTAAAGTTTCATTTGTAAATTTATGTCCTACTACATGTGGATCCCATAAAATAGGCTATTGAGTCACTTTTTCAGCCAACCCATCACTTTCATGCAGTAAAGGCAAAGCCACATGCTTAACCTTCTTTGCAACAGTTTTGTACTGTATCCACCCTTGCTTCAACCCTATTTTGCAACCCATATTGCAGTCCATAACATTCATGCTCAACAAAATCTTGAATGACTTCATGCATCTCTAAAGTTTCAACATAAATAACCTTTTTTTTTGCCCTATTTTCAACATTAATTGCTGTAGAAATTTCAGCCACTACATCAACATCAACTAGCCTTGAAAACAGCCCAGAAATACCTTCATTTATAGCCATCAAACCATACATCTTCAGCTCTTTTTCAGCCCATCCTACATATTTCTTTTTAGCCCTACACATGGCTGAAATATTCTTAAAACTGCTAAAACTACATGTTGTCCATTCCTGCAATCTAGACACAAACAGTTTCCCTCTTTCTTGGAGGCATAATTATCTTCCTAGAGGCATTGCCATAGCCTCCACATATAGCAGTGCTATCTAAAAACCCTTAAACTCTTGTGCATTAGGTGGCATGGGATTATCCTGTAGTCTATCCCAATTGTGGGGATGATTCACACAAATAGCGAGAAACTATATTGCCTTTGTATTGTCTTTACTCTCCGAACCCAAGCATATGAAGAACCATCATCCAAGGATTTTGTTTCCAACCTTGATTCTGAAATATAAGGTTGCCCCAAAATCAACAAATAACTATATGAATCCTACACAAAAACATAATATTCATCCCCAACATCTCCAATAGATGTGGGTACATTCGAACAAGAAGCATAAAGATTCCGTGATGAATTGTTTGCTACCCTCATGCGCCATCCCATATCTACATCAATCAGCCAACCTCCATTCTCATACAAGCTTCATGCCGCCATAACATTGATTTTGGAACCATGATTCAAGAGAGCTATGCAAGGCGTCTCTCTTTCTCCCACTTTAATAATTGTCTCTATTGTAGTACAAACCCAATGCATTCGTGAATAATGACTACTTGGAATAAATGAGCATCTTTTTCTTCATGTACTTGTTGATGGACATCCCCATTATACATAGCCTTCTCTCTATGCTTACTGCTGCCCATAATACCAATTTCAGCCACAAGCTTGTTGTCTACACTCCCATTTAACCCATTTTCAACATCAACTTGCTCCAAATTAGTATTACATGCATCATCATATTCCCTCTGAAGTTGTTTCTCTATGTCTTTGTCAACCTACATTAATGCTTGCAAAACTTCACCATCAAACTGTCTTTTTCATTTTAGCATATCAACGATTGCATCATAAAATTCACACTTTGCGATTCAACACCATATTGGGGAATATGGGAATTTTCCATAAGTTTGGGACACGTGGTCAAATCTTTGGATTTATTATAACTTAAACACTATAACTCCAAATCGAGCACTGTATAGCTCAATAGATTCCATTTTTCAAGCACTTCCAATGATAGGTCACATCATATGGTTTTGAGAAACTTATGGGCATGTTATCCGAGTGCCACCTTTTTAGTATTCAAAAAATTGGAATTGGGAGATTCCCAAACTCACTAACATTGTGTTATTCCAAGAACTTCGCGAAGTGTGAATTCCACTCTTCTACCAAGTATGCGATCTTACAATACCTTTTTAAGGTTTATGGTAGTCTCAAGATTCAATTGTAGCTTGTAACCGAGCTACTTGCCCCTTTTTTTCCCTTCTTGTTTCTTATCTTGAGATGCATGCCCCATAACATGCTAAGGTATGGCTTTTTCAGCCTCTTTTTGCTGCTCCATTTTACTTCGTGTTATGCATTTAGGTGGGCATGAAGAGGAAGGAACAGTAATATCCTCATCTCTTCTTCTCTTTTCTTCCACAAGAGCTTCTTGATTATGAACCTTAGCCAAATAAGCATGGGATAAAAATGAATCCACTAGTGCACTCCATTCCATTCTCCCTCATATACTCTGACTTGCATCAGCCAATCCAAGCTTTTCTATTTAGCCCTTTTCCATGCAACCTAATGCGCACATCCAAATGCAAGATTTTGCTTCAACTATGCCTCCTTTATGAGCTTCATGAAAGGGAGAGAAGAATCGAAGCTTGGACTCGAGAGCTATGGCGGGAGAGCAAGAGCAAGAAAGAGAGAGACAAGAAATGGGAACTCCAACAGTCACAATGTGTCACCGGGCCTTCCTTTATTCAAACTGTCACTAAAAGAATAAAGAATAAAGTGATGGTGACAGCGAGTGCCTGCCACCTGCAGTATGCAGTGGTGGTGACTATCAATGTAGTAATACACGGGCGGCTAGGCAGAGGCCCCTTTACCCCCAACAACCTCCCACTTAAAGGTGAATCTTCCCTAGTGAGGAGTGAAAAGAAAAAGAAAAAAGATAGTACAATATATACACATGTACAACAGGATGAGGAAAGACGTCATCTCATCCCACGCCCATCAATCTCGTGAGGAAGGCAAAGCGCTCTGTAGAGAGGCTTTTTGTGAGCAGATCTGTAGGATTCTGGTCAGTTGAGATCTTGACAAGATCAACAGGCTTGTCCTCAACAACCCCACATATGAAGTGATACCTCACCTCAATGTGTTTCGTCTTCGTATGGAAGTCCGAATTCTTGGCTAACTGAATAGCACTCATAGAATCCGAATGCAGTGTAGAGATAGCATCAATACCAAGGTCAGCAACCAAACGACCCAACCAAATGGCCTCCTTGCAAGCCTTAGTGGTTGCAACATACTCAGCCTCTGTAGTAGAAAGGGCCGTGCATTTCTGCACCCTGGACATCCAAGAAACAACACCTCCAGCATATGTGAATCCATAGCCGGAAGTGGACTTCCTACTATCTGCATGTCCTGCATAATCAGAGTCAGTGTACCCCATGACTCCTGTATCCTAGCTGCCATAGCATATGCACATATCTGCAGTGCTCTTCAGGTACCTCATGATACCCTTCATGGCATCCCAATGCTTCTTGCTAGGTGTAGCCATATAGCATGCCACAACACCAATTGCAAAGGCAATATCTGGACGAGTGGCTATCATGGCATATATAAGACTTCCCACTGTGGATGCATAGGGAATCTTGGCCATCTCGGCCCTCTGCTCATTTGTCTATGGACAATCAACCTGTGATACCTTCACATAAGAAGGCAATGGATAACCAATAGGCTTTACGTCCTACATGCGGAACCACTTAAGGACTTTCTGTGACAAGTAGAGGAGTCCATGATGCCTGTCGCATCTAATGCACATACCAAGTATGTGAGCGGCCTGTCCCAGATCTTTCATCTCAAAGCTCTTCTTGAGCTGAGCCTTAAGAGCATCTAGCTCATCATGAGCTTTCCCTGCTACTATTTTCAGTAATTAAATAATGCATAAAAATAAGGAAAAATACAAGAAAAGGGTGGAAAAACCCTAAAAAATAGGGGAAAAATACATTTTGGGTTCCGAAAAATAAGGATAAATAAGAGCAATGTTTGTGGATGTTTGTGGGGACTGAAGCATGAGGATTTGCCTCAGTTCAACCCCACTTTCTTGTTCTAGTGTGTCTTTTTCCGTTTTCTACACATAAAATGATGGTAAAATGCCCATAAATCTATGCAATGACGCAATATTTAAACGGGGAAGGGTAGAGGAGTTGAAATATGTCTAAATGCCGTGTGAGATGATGGGAAAGTTGCTGATTTCTATGCATAGCATTTAGGACGGATGATAATTAAAATTAAGAGCTTAGTAGCACGAGGATCACCTCGGTGCTAGGCCCATGCAACGAAGCACGAACGGTAGTTGGAAACCATTAAAAGAATGTTTTGCACTTGTGCACAATACTGTTTGCTAAATGTTTGAGCACTAGGCATCCACCAAATGCATAGAGCATGAAAAAGAATTTAAAAATATCAGTGATCAGCTCCTGGACATGCATTGCAATTGGTTTATGAGGACATGACCTACGATGAGAGGCAGTGAGGTACCCATGCTGTAGGAAGACGCGGGTCCTAAAGGGGAAAGAGAAGTAAGGACAATGGTACATTCCTGGACACGCTTATTTGGTACCTCGAGCGACTTTTTGCACGATGTGTCTATGTGTTGAGTGACGCACTGAGGGGCCAATCCCCAAGGTGTAGGAGAGTCGCAGAGGGTTGACGGCATTCAGCCGTAGGAGGAACCCCATGTGTATGTGATTCGAGCCTTTTGGCTATGTGAAAGGGACTCCCTCTGAGGAGTAATATTGGGTTAGGATCAGTTGGACTATAACGTATTACAAACACAATGTTTAGGAAGGCAAAAATTTTGATAGACGCTCCTGGCCGCGAGGCCGAGGGGTTGTCTTGTGCGTAGTGACGAGGCCCGGCTAGTGCATGAGCCAGTGCCGGCCCATTTTTAGGTCCATCAACTTCTAAATCTTGGATAGTGTCACAAGCTTTGAAGCACACAACAAAGGTATAAGCACCCACAAAGACACTATCATCTTGCATCTAGTATGCCCTCAAGGATTTTATTTTTGCGAGCTTTCTTTTTCGTTCTTTTGTAATCAATCATTTTTTTTCGAGGTTTTATGCAACGTACCAGGGATTTAATATTTGCAAGCTTCTAGTTTCATGTTTTTGTAAATGTTTAGTTTTTTAAAAAAAAGATTTCAAAAATTAATGTTCCCACATGTAAACCTTTTGGTTGAGCTTTTGTTAAATAAATATAAATTGGCCAATTAGAAACCCTCATTGAGTGAAGGAGTCGGATTAATTGTTCAGGTAAATTTCTTGATCTTTTTGCAAATCTTAAGTTTGGTGAAATACCAAAAGAGTTTTTTGAATTTACAAAACAAGTAGTTTTTTTTAAAGGATACCAAGAGCTCACCATCTTGCATAGTTAATAAGCAAAACCACATGGCAACAAATGATCAAGACTATTTATTGTCTTTTAGAGTGTCCATACTAAAAAAGACAAATACATACACACAAAACTATAGCTATAGTAAAATTACTATGAGTCTACAATATAGTGAAATGCCTCAAATCACATGTCCAAAGAAAATAATATTATTCTAAAACTAGAGCATCTCTATGTAAGGAACTAGTCCACATGCAATGTTTGAGAGGCACTATTGGTGCAACACGTCATCAATTTCTATGCAAAGGCAATGGTGACCATCCTTGGCTGCCCAAGTCCACCACATCCTACAAACACATCCAAGACATATTCGCATTGCTCTATGAAGGTGGTGAGTAACCACCTAATGAAAACACAATTTGTTAAAATACATTCAATAAACTATTTCCTAACATTCAAATTATATGAGACATCACCTATAAAACAATAATGATATCTTCCCATCACCCCTAGCAAGAATCCCATGAATTTTCATAGGATAAACATAGACATCTAGCACATGGCTCTGATGAGCTAGAAAGTGAATTGCATCAATGGCCTTACCAACCTCTTGGTTGTATGACGGCAGTACTACTTTCTTATTCGCTTGATGCCACAAGAAAATGGTGAGGTCTAGCACCTGTTTTAACATTACAAAAATGAATGTGTGTATATGCAGCAACATAAAGAAACTCACAAAACTAGAGAATAAAAGTAAAGAAGATTCTAGGTTCTTACTGACTCTCAAGTAATAGAGTGTCTATAGACTTTTATAAATGCAAAAAGGAATCCATGTGCGATAAAGGACAAGGCTACCCTTGCGGCATTTAGAATGAACTCTCTAATGTGCTATGCTAAACACATAGCAATCAAGAATCCCTCGTCTATGAATCACTCATATGCCCAGTCCATGGTGCTAATCACCAAGTTCTTTGTAAAGACATTCCACTTTGGTATATATATACTCTCTTTACATATCAAAACGTGACGAATTGTGAACTTCAAAAGTGGTATGCAACAGATAATATATGCCCATCATATGATACATGACATAAATCACCCACCGACTCTACACCCAATGCATCCACTACTAGACTCATGGTAAAGTCTACAAATATCATTAGAGAGAGGATCGTTTGTATTTGGAGCATTTTAAAAAAAAAGACTCTCTTCAAGAGGCTTCCACTTGGATTGTGCAATCATGTGGGTTATGGTGAATACCTTCCAAATAAGCTAAGATATTAGAAAAAAAGGTGTATTGTACCATGGTGGAGTATAGTGGTAGAATCTCATCTCAATGGACATCTCCACCTCAACCTAAATTTTTTTGTTTAAGTGTGAGCCTAGTGAAGATGCTCTCTTTGTTGGCAGTTTTAAAATTTTAAAACATGTAAACTTCATGGCCAATGTTGGGGTGACATAGGCTCTTGTAATTCTACACTAGAGAGAGAGATTTATTCAAGAAACCAAATAGCATAGATCTTACACAACAAATTGAGGGATAAGAAGAGCACTAACGCATTAGTTGTATCCAAGGCTAGAAGGGCCAAAATTCAGAGGTTGTTTGCAATGGCATACAAAGCTGGGGTGGTACTTCAATCATTCTTATTTGTGAGGAAGGGATTCCTCTTTGACCTCGTCCCAACCTTCGTGGGTTTCAATGTTGAACAAATATAGATCTTAGGTATCGAATGCTATATAAATGAAATTTGGTCCATGCAATATCTTGGTCACCAAATTTATCTCTTAGAAAATATTTCTCCATAAGTCTTGGTTTGAGTCACATTGCCATCACTCCTTGATTGGTTGTAGGTGAAACCTACGCTTTAGCAGAGGCATTAGGTAGTTTCATATATATTCTTAGGGTTGCAAATATATTTCTAAAAGGTGAAAAGAAGGCCTCTACCTACCCATTATTTGTGTTGTAAAGACATTTGCATTAGGTAGAGTGCTAGTAGTAGGTAGAGTCATTATGTAGAGTCCTATCTTCAATTTGTGTTACCAAACATGGATGATATGAATATAGATCATGTAATTCAACAAGGGATTGAAGAAATATATCCATTGTGTTTGAGATAAGAGGTCTATAAGTTCAGATATTGAGTGTAACGATGAGGGATGGATATGATAAGTTGAGACAATGATTACTTGAAAGGAGAAGTTATATTTGGAGTATTGCACAATGAATGGGAAAAAGGGTAAGAGATACAAGGACATGATAAACATTTTGATGTGCAAAGGAAATTGTAGCATGAAGACCTCGGTGATGAGTTCTTATCTAGCAATATATGGGTGTGCAAGAGTAATTCTAGCATGAAGACTTTGTGATGAGTGCTTTTGTAGCAATACATGGGTGCGCAAGGGCAATTGTAGCATGAAGACCTTTGGGATGAATGCTTGTGGAGAGAAAGACATGGGTCATGCCCTATGAGAGTTTGAAGGCTTCGTCTCTTAAGGGATGCATGTACCTAGCTATTATTAACAACATGCATATTATAGTTTCAAAATAATTTTGTATTAACGTGGAACTTGATGCTACAAGCTTTGGTTGGTCTCTCATGTGAAATCATGGAAACATTTAGAGGAGAGGAGTGTGAAGTGATGATACAAGTCTATGTGAAAAGGATTAGATGGACATTGCGATTTTGGAACCAAGCTACATAGGTAAAGAGAATGTGTCCAAGGTAAAGACACTTGGTAGTGATTTTGTATAACTAATATAGATAAGAATGCTCTACTCACATCTAAGAGATGATTAGGAGAGTATATTTTATGAAATACACCATGTACTTTATCCTTTATGCCAAACAAATCCTTTCTAGTCGATCTATTTGGGATGGCCAATCGTTCCATCATAGAAAGAGCTAGAAATCTCGAGTAATCATGCAAGGTGTTACTTCGGCCCTACAAGATGATACTTTGGTCACACCATAAGAGAACCTTTCGTTAGAAAAAAATCTCTCCTTCTATCTCTTTGAGTTGTTTGTGAGCATCATTCATATGATTTGGGTTGGTTGTGGAGCCATCAAAGACTAATTTAATTGGCTTTTGCCCCTACTACAATGTAACAATGGAGCCTTGATAGCTTCTAATGAACCTTAGTGTGTAGAAAAAAAGGGGGGTGGCAGCCCCCTATTATCTAGTGCACTTGGATGATGGGGGGTTGCCACCTCCGTTTTTTCCTTCACACCTTGATAGCTACCTTGGAGTGTAAGAAAAGAGGGGGGTGATAGCCCCCCCATCATCCAAGTGCAACTCCCTCACCCCACATGGTTTGAGCCATGTTATAGCACGTTGATAGCTCCACTCTCCACCCAATGATAAACTCCCTTGCTGTGCCTCTGGCTATCTTGTAAATGTTTTCTTGTTATGAATATGACATGCCACCCTCAAGATGGACCCTTGTGCAAAACCATGAGCATGTTATGATCCATGTCGTGTTTTGTGTCGCATTGCACATTGTGTTGGGGTGCCCCATGACGTGTCGAGGTGTCAGGATGGAAATATTGGAAAATGGGTCTAGCGCTTCTCTGGAGCCTAGGAGTCCCGTGCGGGTATCCGAGGGCTGGCGGACCATCACACTTGGTATCACTCGGATGATGGGGGGCTTCCACCCCCCTCTTTTTCTACGCACCAAGGTGGCTATCAAGGTGTGTAGGAAAAAGAGGGTGGCAGCCCCCATCATCCAAGTGCACTTGGATGATAGGGGGGCTGCCACCCCCCTTTTTCCTACACACCTTGATAGCTTCTAATGAACCTTAGTGTGTAGAGAAAAAGGGGGGTGGTAGCCCCCCCATCATTTGAGTGCACTTGGACGATGGGGGGGTTGCCACCCCCCTTTTTCTCTATGCACCACCTTGATAGCTTCTAATGAACCTTAGTGTGTAGAAAGGGGTGGTAGCCCTCCCATCATCCAAGTGCACTCGAATGATGGGGGGATGTTACCACCCCTTTCTTCTACACACCTTGATAGCTTCACACCTTGATAGCTTACCTTGATAACTTCTAATGAACATTAGTGTGTAGAAAAAAAGGGGGGTGGCAGTCCCCCCTTTCAAATTTCAAATTTGGCCCCCTTTTTGGGCACCCCGGCCGGTTTCGGGCCAACTTCCGCATACGAGCTCCGATTGACGTGCTGTAAATTTCTGGGGTCCGCCTCGGCATCTCGGACAGGCCTGCAGCTCCCACATCCTGTCCTGATTGACAGAAAAATTACTCAAAATTCGGAGGTGTCACTTGGGCGCCCGTCGACTGCTTATGCTTAAAATCATCCTGGATCGAGCCGCCGCCTTTGACATTAATATTTTTCCCTTGATATCCATGATTTTTAGCTATTTTTAAGCACTTCCCATCACCTAAATTCCGCTCTCATTGGCGACCACGGGATAGGGTGACTCAGCTCGTCGAATCCACGAACATATCTGCACATAAACAACCAAAGAAGCATCAAACTGATACAAAACAATTATATAATAAAACTCAGCACAATGCTCCCCCTCCCCCTGGACAGAACCAAGGCATGACATCCACAAGGAGTAGGCCTAGCATCATCTAATAGAAGATCCGAAGTGAGTCACTAACCAGCTGCTCCAACACAGCCAAACTAAAAAAACCTATCAAAGAGGTTGCCCTAAGTGGTAGTCTGCACTACTTACCAACTAAAGACAACACCACTAGGAGCTCCTGCAAGGCGAGGACTTCTATAGCCTGATCAAGGAGTATTTTCTTTCAGTACATGTCTTCTTTTAGGGTTTGTTATTGGATGAACATACTTGGGCATGTAAAAAGGAGGGAGCTGAGCGTAGTGACCCAAGGAGAACAGGGCATCGGTCTCAGGACCTGTCTCGGCACCCAAGAACCTACCAAGCCCTCGCAAGGCGACACTTAATCCTTTTGCAACGCTCACTTTTATTTTCGCTCCAACCTTCCTTGTTTTGTCATTGTTTTTTCCAGCAAGAAGCCACCCTAGGAAGACAAGGTATCGGCCCCGGGTCTGATTCGTCCCCAGGAACCTACCAGGCCCTCGCAAGGCAATGATCAACTGCTTATATATTTTCATTTCTTTGCTTTTCTTTGATAGGGGTTAGAACCCCTTTTTACACACCTTCATATTTATATTCATCTTTTAGGATGTACAAGATTTCTTGGCATCACTATTATTATCTTCTGGCAGGCTTCTCTAACTGCCTCACTACTAACAAGAACTCCTAGAACGGCTGCCTAGCAGGCTAGCAGGACAGGGCCACTAGGACTTCCTTTCTAAAACAAGTCTTTTAATGTCTAACAATGTCTTTGCATGAGGCAATGACTACTCCGACCTCCCTCAATCATACTCAACCTAAACCTGAGACTTCATGCCTTGGTTGCCGGTCCCCAACAAAAATGTGTCCCCTCGACAAGTACAAATACACATATAACAGGAAAGAAAGGTACTCGTAAAGGAGAGATATCACCTGGATTGGCCGCAAGAAGCTTCCCTCGCAGCAAAGGCTCCTCCAGGCTCCATCAAATTCCACAAAACACGAAATCTGTCCAGCACAACACTAAAACAAAAACCCAATTAAACGTACCTGCACTAGACAGGGAAATGGCCCTCCAGACATGACTTTGCTACAAAACTGAATCGGCCCTCTTGGCCTAATGAAATCAACCATAACGATGCATAACATCCTCCTGGAAACAACTATGATAGACATCAAAGCATACTATTCCCAGGGGAACAAAGGCTCGTAGCCCTAAACTAGATGCATTAAATTATGACCCATCCCTCCTGCGTATATCGCAAGAGGTGTTCGCATCACATGTCATCTAATCAGTCTGTGGGTCCAAGATAATAAAGGGAGATGAGTCTCGCTTACCCTCTGCATCACCCAAAGCAACCATCGTCTGCCAAAGAGGGCATGTTCAGAAAGCATACCCCACAAACGACCAGGTCCTGTCACATCGTCAATAGATATATCGGGACAAGGGCCACAATTAAAGAAGAGGTCTTCTTCATACGCAAAATTAGCCAATGAATCGGCAAACTGATTCCAGTTCCGTGGAATCAGTTGAAAAGACACTCTATCAAATTTGTCTAGCAGGGCTATGGCAGTATGATGGTACATACAAAGGATGGGATTCCGTACCATGTATGTCCCATTGAGTTGATTTAAAACCAACTGAGAGTCCCCTTTCACCAATAACTGGCGGATACCACCCTTCTTCGCAATATTCAAACCCATAATCAGGGCTTTGTATTCTGCCATGTTATTGGTAAAATTCTCCCCGAGATAAGCAGCTAACTTCATGACAATGCGTCGTCGGGGGTCTCGGATGACAACTCCTACACTTCCTTTTTTGGATGCACCCCTGGACGCCCCATCAAAGTACAAGGTGTACGTCCATAAAGGGTTTACACATCCCGCCATGTGGAACTCTACTCGTAATTATGGTAATTGAAATTCAGCATATTCAATGGGTGGACTGTAGGCTCCATCCCTCCATCATCATTGAATTCAACAGGGATGCTCGTCAAAATTTGTAGGCAGTGATGGCAAAAGACCTTGATTTCCCAAATAAATGACCCGCCTTCTTACTCAACCACCTTGTATCCTTTGCTCCACCAAATGAGCTTTCCCTGATGATACCTCTGTTCTAAATATGGGTGCTCTAAATAAGGGATCAGATGACCCATCAACCTCTATCACGATTTCCTTGCAGATGTTTGATCAATCTCTCCTAGACCTGCAAGGCAGTCATAGTATTAGTGCAATCAGAAGTAATAAGGTTTAATCTTATTAAGATTAACCTTATTTTTAAATTCTATCCCCTCAAGGTCAGCTAACAAGACTGTGGATTTATTCTTTCCTATTCTAACGATCCTATAGGGCCCATCCCATTTGGGCTCTAGCTTGCCTGGAAATAATTCACGTCGTGCGTCATAATACAGAACAAGCTGTCCTTTCTTGAAGGTGTATTTCTTGGCTTTGAGGTCGTGCAGCTGCTTCATTCGGCGCTTCGCCACTTCTTGGTGCAATAAGCTCTGCAACTTAAGCTCATCTAAATGTGCCAGTGTCGTCAAGCGTTCAAAAAGTGCGTCTTCATTGCTCAAAGAATGATTGATGGCAAACCGAATAGTCGGCAGCTCAATTTCTAAAGGCAAGACACACTCCTCCCCATATACTAACTTGAACGGGGTATGGCCAGTGGCTCGTTTGAAAGTCGTATTGTAGGCCCACACTGCCACGTATAACTTTTTATCCCAATCCCGTTTCTTTTCCGACACAATTTTGGACAGGATGCCCACAAGCTGCTTGTTGGTGCTTTCAACTTGCCCATTGGCTTGCGGATTATATGGGGTTGTCTTGTTATGCTTGATTTGCCACATCTCTGTCAAACCTTTGATCACCTTATTCAGGAAATGGGTTCCGCGGTCCGACACTAATCCTTTCGGCGGACCAAACCGACATATTATCTGCTCTAAAAGGAAACTAGCAATTTCTTTAGCATCATATTTCCTTGTTGCACGTGCTTCTGACCACTTTGTGAAGTAGTCAGTTGCTACAATGATGTACCTCTTTTGTGCAGTCGACGATGGAGTAATAGGACCCACAAAGTCTATTCCCCACTTTTCAAATGGAAGTATCGCCATAATAGGGGTGAGTGGTCGTTTCCTATTCTCTCGACTATCATGTCGTTGGCAAATATCGCATCGCTTAACATACGCAACCGCATCCTGGAAGATGGCAAGCCACCAATAACCTGCTCTTAAAGCCTTTTGTGCTGTAAGCCGTCCAGCAAAATGGCCACCGCAAGCAGAATCATGGCACTCTTCCAAAATGAATGGCACCTCGTCAGGCATCATACATCGGTGATAGATGTCATCAACCCCTTGCCGATATAATGTACCTGCGATCAAGGCAAACTTTAATGCTTGCTGCTTAATTTTCCTTTTCTCAGCCTTAGATAATTCGGATCCCGCCTCTCCTGTTGATAAATAATGCGTTATTGCAGCATACCAGGAGGGAATAGATGCCGTATCTATTTTAAATAACAACTCCATGTCACTACCTTCAGCCACAGATTCTTTCGGCTCCCCAAAGTCCACTAGACATTCCACGATGCCTTGCAACCTTGGTGGCTTACTCTTGATTTCATAATCAAATTCCTGCAAAGTGATCAACCACTTTGCTAGACGATCAGGCGGCTGTAGCTTATTCATCAATAATCGAAGCCCCTCCGCCTTCGTATAAAGCATGACTTTCTCATAGAGAATGTAATGCCTGAATTTCTTGGTCCCAAAGACCATCGCTAGACACAATTTCTCCATGTAAGTATAATTGATTTCGGATACCCCTAGCTTCCGACTAGCAAAAGCAATCAGGTGGTACCACTTCTCTTCCCAAATTTGGGCTAAACAGCAGCTGATACTATACATGGTGGCTGCTGAAAATATATAAAACACCTCACCTCTTTTAGGTGCTTTTAAAACGGGCGCTCTTGCTAGCTCTTGTTTCACATCCTCGAATGCTACCTTACAAGGGTCACCCCATACAAACGAACAGCTAAAGGACAATAAATTTGTAAGCGGCAATGTTCTTTCTGCTAAGGCATTGATGAATCTACGGTAGTAACCAACCGAAGACAGAAAGCTATGAACCTCTTTCGGAGTGTGTGGTGGACCCATGGCAACTATAACTTTGACCTTCTCGGGGTCTGTCGCAATTCCTACCGAACTGACCACATGACCCAGCAATAGTCCATAAGGTACTCCAAAAACACACTTTCGTGGGTTTAGGGCGATGCAAAATTGTCTACAGCGCTCAAAGCATTTTCTTAGAATGATCAACTGCCTTTCTCTCACGGTGGCAGCCCCTAAGTCATCAATAAACACCTTCAACTCTTCAGGGGATATGTCACCGAATGTCTTATCTGCTGTTCATTGCCACGAACCAGGTGCATTGCATAAACCAAAGGCCATCACATGGTACGCAAAAGTACCAAATACAGTGATAAAAGTTGTTTTCAACTTATCCTCTTCTGCAATTGCCATTTGGTTGTATCCTGCAAAGCAATCCATAAACGAATATATCTCCCTACCCGCTAATTGATCCAAAATCTGGTCAATAAATGGCAACGGGTAGTAGTCCTTAACTGTCTGCTTATTCAGCTCCCTAAAGTCTACACATAAACGGATTTGATTATTCTTCTTCTTTCTAATCACAACTGGCGAACACCATTCCGTGTGTTGCACAGGAAAAACCAAACCCGCTTTTCGAAGCTTCTGTAGCTCTTCAAACAGCACGTCCCTCAGTTCAAAAGGCATACGCCTTACTTTCTGCCGTACAGGACGACTGCCCTCCTTCAACGAAATTGTATGAACAGCAAGACTAGGAGGGATGCCTCTCAACTCATCATAACTCCAGGCAAAGATATCACGGAATTCCTGGATCAAGGCCACATAGTCCTCCCTTTCTGCTGAGCTGAGCATAGAACCTAATTTGATTGGCCGCGAATCATCAGGCGTACCAAGGTCTAGCTCGATAACATCTGCATCTCTTATACGATCTTGGCCCTCTATCGGCTCGTTCAAAGTGATCTGATAGATGTCCTCTGTGGTGGATCCCTCTTTGGACTCATCACTCGATGATGTCTCACTAGCAGATAAATCTTCTAATGTCTCCAATTCTGTAGAAGATAGAGGAGCTCTCTCACTCTGCGGGGACTCAGGATAAGCATCAACTACCACACGCTGGGCACCTCTGCCGAATATTAGTCGACCGGCGGGTATATCTACTTGGCAGTCCGCTTGTAAGATCCAAGGTCGTTCGAGTAATACTTGGTAACTTGGCCGGCCTGCAAACCGAATCACCCTAAAGTCCAACAGGCATTCTACATTTGCAACAGTGACATGGACCTTAGTAATGCAGCCTTCTGGCTGTCTCAAACTATCATCTGCCATTCTGAGAATTGTGGAGGTATCTTTCTGGATCGCAAGACCCAACCTTTCCATCAGTTCAGAACTCATAATGTTAACAGATGATCTCGTGTCGACAATGGCATAATCTACTAATATCCCATCGACATAGGCTGCAACCCTTGGGCAATGCTTCTCAGCGTGCTCGAACCAGTCATCACCAACTCGCGCAATACCCAAAGGTTCTACGATATACCCGGTACGTAGAATCTTTCTAAATTCCTTACGTACTCCTGGGGAAAGCTTAATAAGCTGCAAGAGATTCACATCCGGCTTGACTTCGCAAAGAGAGCTCGCCAAATCGAATTCATGATAGTTCGATAGAGCTCGCTTTTCACGCCAAACCATCCGCTCTTTAGGTCGCTGAACCGGCTTTATTGCCTCTTTCTTAACTTTCACCTTCTTCTTTGGTGGTTCCTTATCGGCTTTACTTTCTACGGCCTTCAAAGGTCCCCCTTCCATGGAAGGGTCCAAAACTTGCGTTCCTTTGTCGCCTTGTTTAGGGTTTCCGTTGACAGGCTTATCCTTGTCGACCTCTCTACCCTTTTGACCTCTTGTAAGGACAGCTCGCAGATTAGAGGTTTCAGCATCGTTAACGCGTACAGCCTCAATCAAACTGACCCCACTACCACTTGGTAGCTCCTCCACTGTAATCTTTGGTCGTTGAAGTATTTGTTTAGGCCCATCTTCTCGCTGGGAATCATTTCCTTGGGCACGATGATTAACAGGCCCTGGTTGCCGACTTCCTCGCTGGAGGGAACTGACCTTACTCCAGCAAGTAGCTACTAAATGGCCGGATTTTCCACAGATGTTGCACTTAACATTTGGGCAATTTCTTGGATAGTGCTGCCCGCCACACCATTTGCAACTAAACCTCGACGGTGCACCCTCCTCTAGGTATCTACTTCCTATCAAATTTTGTTGTTTTTTAAGGAAGTTGACATCAACGGCTATTTGTCGATACTGCTCCATAATCATGTCGGTATAATGCTTCATCATGTCCTTAACCTCGCCAAGAACATTGGAAGAACTCGACTCATAGCCTTGGTCATTACCATGTCGTTCCATCGGCCTAACAATTCGATTAGGCACTGGTTGTTGAGCCACATGCATGGTGTTAGAATTGACCGCCTGGCCTCCACCATTTGGAGCCATTTGACTGCCCGTAGGCATCGACATGCTAGGGGGAGCTGGTAATAAAGGGATATTCTGCATCATGTTCCCTCTCCCATTAGGATTAGCCATCGCTATCCCTTGGCCACTACTGCCATTGGCTATTGCCATATTGTTTCCCAATACTAAACCCATATTCGAATTGCCTCGAGAAGCATAGGCTGCTTGTAGTCGGGATTCCACCTCTTGTGCTCTTGTAATGGCAGTATTTATATCCCCCAAGGGGACACTACTCAACTGCAATTGGATATTAAAGTCCAAACCATGTAGGAAATATTGCAATTGGGCAACTGCGGGGATGGGAATAGAGGTGTCCAACTTACGGAAAACCTCTTTTATTTTCTTCGCATAAGCACGAATATCCTCGTGTGGTTCTTGGCGAGTCACGTTGAGTACACGCAACCAATATTGCCCACCCCTTTCAGGGGCAAACTCCCTTCGAAAAGCTCCATAAAATGCATCAATGTTCAATATGGTCCCGGCTTCTAAACCATGATACCATATAGCGGCTCTTCCTTTGAGAGTCATGTTGAAGAACATCATTAAATGTCCTTCTTCTTGAATGCGGCAGTTGAACATCAGCTTTTGAAACTCCCTAATGTGGAGTTCCGCATCTTCCTCAACTAACCCATTAAAAATGGGTAGCGGGTAACCTAAAGCTGGCAAATCCTTCGTTCCTGCTGGAATTGCAATAGGCTGCGCCATGACGCGGATTGGATTTGCACTAGGAATAAGGAACGGTGGGCTTACACCTCCCGTACTTGACGTGGACTGGCTTATAGAAGGAAGGGGAGCACTAGAGCTTCCACCTTCTCCTAACTTACTGCTTGTGGTACTAAGACCACTAGATCCACACCCTCGTAAGGGTTCAGCACCGCTACGCTTAGGGGAATATCTCCTAAAAATTTCAGCACGTCGCCTAGCTCTTTCGTCTCTTTCTTGCTTTTGGATTTCTGCTAGACGATGCTTATCTATAAATAACGGATCAATCTCAGTATCCTTTGGCATAAACTGCTAGTTGGTCCCTAAACAACCAGGATTCGAGAACCGCCACTTTTAAGCGGCTCCTGGCGGCAGACGCACCACTGATGGACCTAAAAATGGGCCAGCACTGGCTCATGCACTAGCCGGGCCTCGTCACTACGCAGAAGACAACCCCTCGGCCTCGCGGCCAGGAGCGTCTATCAAAATTTCTGCCTTCCTAAACATTGTGTTTGTAATACGTTATAGTCCAACTGATCCTAACCCAATATTACTCCTCAGAGGGAGTCCCTTTCACATAGCCAAAAGGCTCGAATCACATACACATGGGGTTCCTCCTACGGCTGAATGCCGTCAACCCTCTGCGACTCTCCTACACCTTGGGGATTGGCCCCTCAGTGCGTCGCTCAACACATAGACACATCGTGCAAAAAGTCGCTCGAGGTACCAAATAAGCGTGTCGAGGAATGTACCATTGTCCTTACTTCTCTTTCCCCTTTAGGACCCGCGTCTTCCTACAGCATGGGTACCTCACTGCCTCTCATCATAGGTCATATCCTCATAAACCAATTGCAATGCATGTCCAGGAGCTGATCACTGATATTTTTAAATTCTTTTTCATGCTCTATGCATTTGGTGGATGCCTAGTGCTCAAACATTTAGCAAACAGTATTGTGCACAAGTGCAAAACATTCTTTTAATGGTTTCCAACTACCGTTCGTGCTTCGTTGCATGGGCCTAGCACCGAGGTGATCCTCGTGCTACTAAGCTCTTAATTTTAATTATCATCCGTCCTAAATGCTATGCATAGAAATCAGCAACTTTCCCATCATCTCACACAGCATTTAGACATATTTCAACTCCTCTACCCTTCCCCGTTTAAATATTGCGTCGTTGCATAGATTTATGGGCATTTTACCATCATTTTATGTGTAGAAAACGGAAAAAGACACACTAGAACAAGAAAGTGGGGTTGAAATGAGGCAAATCCTCATGCTTCAGTCCCCACAAACATCCACAAACATTGCTCTTATTTATCCTTATTTTTCGGAACCCAAAATGTATTTTTTCCCTATTTTTTAGGGTTTTTCCACCCTTTTCTTGTATTTTCCCTTATTTTTATGCATTATTTAATTACTGAAAATTAAGAACAGATTATGGGCTGTGGCCCTTAGTTCCTTCTTGCAGAAAAATGAAAGTTTAGTTGATGTTCCTATTTACTTTCCCATTTTTATGCCAAAAAACCATCATTTTCCCTTGATTTTTCATGTTTTACGTGTTTTAGCATATTATTTTGAACCACAAGATGCATATTTTTCTGATTTTTTGATTATGACCAGCAAGAACTCATAGAAAACAGCAATATGAACAATTTTTACCCCACATGAACAGCATTTCATCAATCAAAAACCATAAAAACTCAAATTTCCTTTGAAAATTTTAAATTACCGCTTATTTGCGTGTTTCGGGTTTCATGTCCATGGCTGCAAATTTGAAAATCAGCAGCACTTCATGTCCAGCACAATCACCAATCATCATTTCCAGCCCGTGGAGCAATCCGATCCATGCCGGACAAGCCTCCATCATTCTTTCTTCTTCCTTCTTCTTCCCACATGAATTCCCCCTTAGAAGAGAGAGAGAGGAGAGAGAAAGACTGATTTTCTCTCTCCCTCTACAGGCCACCATTCCCTGCGCGGATTGAAGCGACATGGAGCGTATGATAAGTGTAGAAGCCTGGCATAATGCACTCCATAGCTTGCTTGACAAGCAGCATCACGATTTGGGGGGGGGGTCGCATTTTTTCCGCGCGGCTGTCTTCACAGCACTACCTTCCCCCCCACGAAAAAATTAGGGGGGTGGAGGGGCCAAAGGGCACCCCCCACTAATCACACCCTTTCAAATTTCAAATTTGGCCCCCTTTTTGGGCACCCCGGCCGGTTTCGGGCCAACTTCCGCATACGAGCTCCGATTGACGTGCTGTAAATTTCTGGGCATCCGCCTCGGCATCCCGGACAGGCCTGCAGCTCCCACATCCTGTCCTGACTGATAGAAAAATTACTAAAAATCCGGAGGTGTCACTTGGACGCCCGTCGACTGCTTATGCTTAAAATCGTCCTAGATCGAGCCGCCGCCTTTGACATTGAATATTTTTCCCTTGATATCCATGATTTTTAGCTATTTTTAAGCACTTCCCGTCACCTAAATTCCGCTCTCAGAAGTGGATCAAATGACAAACTTTGAATTAATAAGAAGGGGATTTGAAATAGACTAGGTGAGGAAAGCCTTAGGTATTTCATAGATGGCATGATTTGAAATAGATTGGCTGATGAAACCCTTAAGTATTTCACAATGATGGGATGCTGACATAATCAACTATTATATTTTGGCTATAATTAATCCTCATGCAAGAATGGCAAGTAGAAGAAAATAATAGCTCACGTCACTAGCTCTCCACAAAATAGTAAGTATAGTTATTGTATATTATTCAACATGAACCAAGAGCAGCATCAATCATCACCAATATTAACAAGAACTCAAAAGGATAACTTGTAAGTATGGCAAGGTCTTTTAACATGTTTGGTAGGATATATTCTATTGTTGAACAAATTTAAAGAATTACTTCATATTGTACACTGCAAAATGGAATGAATATTGTTTCAACATCCTCCATTTAAGATCATTACAATCCATAGACATTGATCAATAGGACACATCTAATGCTTAAAAAACATATATCAGGGTGGAATTTAGCTACATAAAGTAGAATTCCTTTTTCATGTCAATGTGCATAGTGGAAACCCATTTCAAGAAATGCTTATTTTTAGGTGCTTTGAATTGTTTTCCTTAATTAAAATTTCTTCATTGCATGAGTGCAATAAGATCATGATATTGTGCTAGGCAACTCATTGATATGCATGTATGCTAGGAGTGGTATGCTGATAAAAGTGCAAGAACTGTTTAACAAGCTATAAGATAGGATGTAATCTCTTGGAAACATGTACCTTGATTGTTGATGCTTCGAGTGCATGCAAGATTTTATTTAACTCTATTTGATAAATGATAATAACAAAGTTATGTATGCGTATATTGTAGCTACTCATGGGCATCCTTTATATATACATGGGCAAACATGTGGCCTTGTGTTCTAATAGGTTATCATTAGAAATGTGCTTTGAATTAATGTGGTAGGTAATTGTCATCCTAGAGTGAGTATATTCATACAAAGTTGAAAGACATTGGCTAACAATTGTTGGTGAAGGGGATTCCCCACATTTGCATTGGGTGTCACAAGCCATATCAAATACAATGGATAGAAAGATTGATTTGTGGGATTAGTAAGAAGTTGACCCGTCTGCATATACACTTATCAATGCCCTTTAAGGTGTGCATGTGTTAAAAGTACATGTTGTAAAATATTACACGGCGCAGCGAACAGAATCTGAGAAAGAGATAGAGAGTACACAACAGATAAGAGGAGAATCAGTAAAATTCGTTAACTCCAAACAACTGATACAAAGATGGCTCTGTCCACCCGTGCGCTTCCAATGAATGAAGCTTAGATGGCGATCTAGACAGAAGATAGGTGAAGAGCTTAAGGCTAGCTGGAACAACAACTCTGACTGGGTGAAAGATGAGTGTGAGATGGCTGCAAAGGGGTTTAGCTTTTATAGCCCGCGAAGGTCGTTAGGTCGGCCTGCTGACCGACCTACCATATGAGCCTCCACTAGTCGGCCAGGGAATATTCCAGGGAATATTCCCTTTACCATCGGGCCGGGGGCGCTGCCCCCGGACCCCCGCCAGGGGGGCCGTTGGCCCCCCTGGGACCCCCCAGCCAGGGGCCGCTTCCGCGGCCCCCGGACCCCACAATAGGGGCCCCTTTTAACTCCCTTACCACGCAACTCAATGCAATGTGCCTCGAGTTGCTACCAGCTTAACCACTCCGTCTAACCCAAAGATTAGACCCACAACAGTCACCTTTTTGCCATCCGGTCACATAGACCTCATCTGATATACAAGTCAGGACTCAACCAATGTCCGGGCTCACATTTGGCTTCTCCTCATAATGGGGGCCTTACAACTTTGAGCACCATGGATCATTGGTAGCACCTAATGAGGGTGGGGCATTGATCATATCTAACACCCCCCCTCAATGTCCACCCATAGGTGAACTATCTCCTCGGCCCAATGCCGAGTCTCTGAAGATGAACTTGAAGCAGATCCTTCGTAAGTGCTTTGGTGAAGATATCTGCTCCATTCTCCTCTGTTGGACAGTAGACCAATTCCACTATCCCATCCTCCATCAAATCACGCACATAGTGATACTGGATCTCTATATGTTTGGTGCGTGCATGAAACACTGGATTTTTGGCAATGGCGATGCAACTCTGATTGTCACATCTCAGCACAGTTGGTTCTTCATCCTGCACTCCCATATGCCATAGAATCCTTCTCAACCATACGGCCTCACATGCAGCAAAACAAGCTGCCTTGTACTCTGCTTCGGTAGAAGACAATGCCACTGTTGGTTGCTTCTTACTAATCCAAGAGAAAATTCCTGAACCCAAAGAGAAACAATAACCAGAAACTGACTTCCTGGAATCAATGTCTCCTGCCCAATCTGAGTCACAGTTCCCCACAAGAGAAGTTCCGAAACTGTATGTGATACCATAGTCAAGAGTTTTCTTCAAGTATCTGAGCACCCGCATCCCAGCATTCCAATGACTCTCATGAGGTTTGTTTGAGAACCTGCTCAAAACACCAACAGCAAAACTGATATCTGGTCTGGTGTTACACAAGTAGATTAGACTGCCGACCAACCTCCTATACCTCCCAATGTCTGCTAGTGCTGATGTATCCTCAACGGATAACTTTACATTCACCTCCATAGGTGTAGCTATCTCCTTGCACTCGGTCATGCCAAATGCCTTCAAGATCTCCCATGCATACTTCTTCTGAGAGATGAAGATCTTTCCTGGCTCTTGCCAGACTTCAATCCCCAAACAATAGTGCAGCAAGCCCAAGTCTGTCATTTCAAACTCAAAACTCAAAGCCTTTCGAGTTTGGTTGATCATATCTTCATAGTCACCTGTAATAAGAAGGTCGTCCACATATAGGACAATCACTACAGACTTTTTACCATCCCTGTAAACATACAAGTTAGCATCTGAGGCACATCTTTTGAAGTTTAGGTTTAAAAAGAACCTATCTATCCGCTGGTACCATGCTCTGGGGGCTTGTTTCAGCCCATACAATGCCTTCTTTAGTTTACACACTTTGTTCTCAGAATGGGGGGCCTCAAACCCTGGTGGCTGAGCCACGTACACCTCCTCCTTGAGGTCACCATTTAAGAACGCTGACTTAACATCCATTTGGTACACTGGCCACTTCTTGTGGGCAGCCACTGCAAGTACCGTGCGAATAGTGGTCATTCTGGCAGTTGGGGCAAATGACTCTTGAAAATCAAACCCTTCAACTTGTGAAAATCCTTGGGCAACCAGTCTAGCTTTGTACTTTTCTAAGGTACCATCAGCCTTGTACTTTACCTTCCAGATCCACTTGGTGCCAATAATCTTCCGCTTTGCTGGCCGATCCACTAGCTCCCAAGTGTCATTCTTCATTATGCTGTCATACTCCGCCTGCATAGCAGCCTTCCATGATGGATCTGCAAGTGCTTCTTCTAAGTCAGTTGGCTCCTTTACTTCTCTCATAATCTCAACCATCAAGGCCATGTTGACTATGTGAGCAGAAGCCCTCCTTTGCTCCTCTATTCTCTGAGACCTCCTTGGTCCGTCTGCCTTCTCCTCAACAGATGCAGGCATAGGATTATTGTGGTCATAGAGCTGCTTCACCCAGCGCGGCAATGGCTTTTCCGGTGGGGTGATGTCAGGTTGGTGAAATTTTTCCTCATCATCTGAAGATGATGCTTCCTCCTCCTTAAGGATAGGGATAGCTCTCGGGACAGGTTCATAGTGGACTACTTCTTCGCTTGATGATAAAGTGGAAGACCTTGCCTTCTCCTCCTCCACTGTATGCGGCTCCTCCTTGAACACCACATCACGGCTCGCGATGATCTTCTTTGCCTCTTGGTCATATAACTTGTAAGCCTTCTGCTCATCACTATAACCCAAGAAGATACATTTTCTGCTTTTTGGTTGTAACTTGTTTCTCTTCTCATCTGGAACATGTGCATAACATTCACATCCAAAAATTCTGAAATGTGAAACAGATGGTTTCTTACCAGTGTAAGCCTCATGAGGTGTTTTTCCCTTGAGAGCCTTTGTGTAGCTCCGATTTAGAATGTAGACTGCAGTATTAACAGCTTCAGCCCAAAAATGGTTAGGCAATCCCTTGCCCTTTAGCATGCATCTTGCCATCTCCACAATGGTACGATTCCTGCGTTCCACAACACCATTCTGCTGAGGTGTTTGAGGCGTCGTCAATTGACGCTTGATCCCTTTGCTCTTGCAAAAGCCTTCAAACTCCTTTGAGTTGAACTCACCACCACCATCTGTTCTAAATTTCTTCACACTTTTCCCTGTTTCATTCTCAACAAGTATTAGCCATTCTTTAAACTTACCAAAAGCTTGAGCCTTATCACGAAGGAAGTACACCCACATCTTCCTACTGTAGTCGTCGACAATCAACATAAAATAAGAAGATCCCCCCAAGGCCTGTGTAGGCATCTTACCACACAAGTCAGCATGCACCAACTCTAGAGGAGCATGTGCTCTATTCTTGCTTTCTTGTGGAAATGCCTTTCTCTGTTGCTTGCCCATCATACAAGCTTCACATGGTTCCTTCAATTCAGTTATTGTAGGTAGGTGAGCAACCATACCTTGCTTTTGCATCTCCTTCAATACTGCAAATCCGATGTGTCCAAACCTTTCATGCCAAAGCTTACTTGTGCCCACTCCAGCGGTGGCTGTAAGAGCACTTAGCTCATACAGGTTGTTCCTTCTTTCTCCTTTGCCAACAATTGTGCCAGCACTATCAATAATTTCTGCACCTGTCTTCTTGAACCTCACTTCATGACCAAGATCAGTTATGGCAGCAACTGATAAGAGATTTCTCCTGATTTCGGGAACATACAACACATTTGAAAGCTTTTTGACTTCACCATTTGCAGCAACAAAAGAAATAGTACCTGTGCCCGCAGCAGGGCATTTAGCATCATTTCCAACCGTCACAGTGATGGATTCTTGTAGAGGCTGCATAGAACTGTATAGACCTTTCTTGTTGGTCATGTGACGGGAGGCCCCACTATCCAACACCCAAGAGTCAGTGGTAGATTCTTCTTGCGCCGAGGAGCACACTTCCTCAATGGTCGCCATGAATAATTCCAACTCTGCTTCAGCCGTATTGGCTGTCTCTTTCCCTTTAGTTTTAAGGGTACCATTCTTTTCATCTGCCTTCTTGACACGACAATCTGCAATTGCATGTCCTTTCTTCTTACAGTAGAAGCACTCTCCTTGAAACTTCTTCTTGCCGCCCTTTTTCTTTTTGTCACCATCATTTTTGGTGGAGGAAACACCTTTGCCTTTTGCATTGGCAGAGAATGCAGCATCTCCATTGTTGCTTCCTTCTCGGGCTTTCAGCCTCAACTCCTCCTCCATTAATAATGCACAAAACTCCTCAAAAGTCAAAGCTTGAGGTCTCACCTGAGTATTAAGGGCAGTTACTAGTCCATCAAACTTTTGTGGACAAATCCGAAGACACCTCCGAGCTAGCTCTTCGCTAGTCTTTTGTATCCCAGCGCCAGCCATCTGGTCGCGCAGATTCTTAATCCGAGTGATGAATGCTTCAACCGTCTCTCCTTCAGCAAACTTCTCCGCTGCTAGTTGATTCTCCAAGTTTTGAATCCTTGTTTGGTTTCGTGTTTCATACTGACTCCTTAGTACATTCCAAGCCTCTGACGCTTTGGTTGTATGCTGAATCAGAGTCAAAACACTGTCAGAACAGCTTGTAACTAAGGCACACAATGCATCTGCATTCCTTCGTTTCCAAGCTCGTAGAAGATCTGCATTCGGAGGAATCATCACACTAGGATTTGATGGGTCGGGGGTAGGCTGTGGTTCTGCGTCAGTCCCCAGCACAGTCTCCAGAAGCTCATAAGAATCAAGGATAGTAGTAATTTTGAACTTCCACAAGGTGTAGTTTGTACCATCTAACTTGCCTTCGCTGAAGGTTGGTGGACGAATCCTCAGTGTTTGAATAGCCGGTACAGCAGCACCACCTCCTGCACCGCTTCCTGATGCGCCAGAACTGCTTCCCGGAGTCGACATCGTTTCTCTTTGCTGTTGAAGCCTTTGCCTCTTGCACGCTCTCCGATCTCTAGAGCCCCCTGGGCTCTGATACCATGTAAAATATTACACGGCGCAGCGAACAGAATCTGAGAAAGAGATAGAGAGTACACAACAGATAAGAGGAGAATCAGTAAAATTCGTTAACTCCAAACAACTGATACAAAGATGGCTCTGTCCACCCGTGCGCTTCCAATGAATGAAGCTTAGATGGCGATCTAGACAGAAGATAGGTGAAGAGCTTAAGGCTAGCTGGAACAACAACTCTGACTGGGTGAAAGATGAGTGTGAGATGGCTGCAAAGGGGTTTAGCTTTTATAGCCCGCGAAGGTCGTTAGGTCGGCCTGCTGACCGACCTACCATATGAGCCTCCACTAGTCGGCCAGGGAATATTCCAGGGAATATTCCCTTTACCATCGGGCCGGGGGCGCTGCCCCCGGACCCCCGCCAGGGGGGCCGTTGGCCCCCCTGGGACCCCCCAGTCAGGGGCCGCTTCCGCGGCCCCCGGACCCCACAATAGGGGCCCCTTTTAACTCCCTTACCACGCAACTCAATGCAATGTGCCTCGAGTTGCTACCAGCTTAACCACTCCGTCTAACCCAAAGATTAGACCCACAACAGTCACCTTTTTGCCATCCGGTCACATAGACCTCATCTGATATACAAGTCAGGACTCAACCAATGTCCGGGCTCACATTTGGCTTCTCCTCATAATGGGGGCCTTACAACTTTGAGCACCATGGATCATTGGTAGCACCTAATGAGGGTGGGGCATTGATCATATCTAACACATGTATTTGTGGCGACTATCACCCTTTTCTCCACTTACTCTTTGCTTATTTCAAAGTTGATCATTGTAACGCCACTTTGAGCTTATTATGCGCCTATCTTGGTAGTTCTATAGCTCAAGCCCATCTTCGAGTAAAGTGGAAATCTTATTGAACCATGACAATTATCATGATTTTCTTTAGTATCAAGGTTGCATTTTCTTGATGGGGTAACAAGAGAAAATATTTTTTGAGAGTAGAACTACATGAGGATCAACAAGGTGATGATGACATCACAACGTTTGCTAAAAGAAGAACCTACATAAAGAGAAAGAGAGATTGACCTTGACTATTCTCAACCACTTGAGTTGATCCATGACAACCTAATTGACATCAATTATCTAGTGAGGAACCTAGATTTTGTCTAGTAATTGGGTTTACATTGACATGATATCACAAGAGGCTATTGAGATCTTGGCATCTTTTGAGCTAGAAATGTAATGCTTGTTCAATATTTTTCTTGTTAGAGTTGAGAAAAAATGACTAGTAAAATCATCATTTGAGCAATATTGACAAGTAACTCTTTTAATTCAATTATTCTACATTAGTCCTAGTTGTCCATGTGTTAAACTAGACCTATGTAGTAGACTTCACTAAGCTTCAACCATGCATTACACCAAGTCTATGTTGTACATGGTCCAAACAAGGCCTATATAGAGAGCATAAATGTTAGCCACTATTACCCCTAGGCTATGTTTCTAGATGTGCTTCATCACTTAGAGGTCATCTTTTTGCTATGGAGCATGTTCTTGGTAGCAGGGCACATCCCCCTAGAGAGGATGATTGGTTTCTAGATTTAGGACCTACAAGTCATATGACACATGATGTAGAAAGGTTTGATAAGAAACAAAAAATGCAAAGTTAAGAGTATGTTGCTACGAGACATGATATATTGCATAAAATTTCTCACATTTGGTGGTAGTCTTCCATTGGTGACAAGAGATGGAATAGAGAATAAGCTTGGAGATGTTTTGTATGTGTTTACCACATCATTAAGAATTTGGCTTCTATTGGACAAATGGCTACTCATCAAGGGCTACAAGTAAGGTCAATAAATATGGTTGCTTCATTGAGAAGTTTAGAAATGGCAAACATAACAAGTCATTGAGGAGTTTAGACAAGGACAAGACAAGGATGTTGAGTTATGTCATAGAAAAATTGGACATGTTAACTTGTAAAGATTGAAAGAGATGTAGCCTAAAAAAGTTGTTCGTGGTCTTTCACATGTTGCCCATGTCAACTATGATCATGTATGTGAGGCATATCAATTTGGCAAGTAGTCTAGAGTCTCATTTCCAAATATGGGGAGAGTTAGGATAAATCCTTTTAAATGGTACATTCGAATATTTGGGCTCCATGTCAAAATATGTCTTTAAGTGAGAGATGCAGATTTTATTTTACATTAATTGATGATTTCAGCAAACTCCGAACGGCCTTACCTTCATTCCATTTGCTAGTGTGACGTTGAACCTAGCAGTCTTGATGGGAGGGTTTGCCCAGGCCTGCAAGACTGTGTGGCTCAAGACACTAACCCCTCCGCCTCTGTCTATGATTCCTTTCCACATCATGTCTGCTAGGGCCAAGGTAGGTAGCACATCATGCATCTTGGTGCCCTCCCAAAAAGCATTTACATGTAAAGATTTAGGCACTGAGTGCAGCGTCAAGCTCAGTATCTCTGTGACTCCATCATGCTTATGCAGGTCAACAGCAATCTGCTTAGTTGGTTCCTCCACCCAGTGCTTCAGTTCCAGCCAAAGCGTCGGATGCTGCCTAAGCAGGTTACTAATGTTGTGAGGAGGTTACTCGTCATTTTTCTCTCCTCCATTCCCACACCTCTATCCCATTGGCCTTGGGTGTTTTGCTGGCCCGTGGCTCCTAAGCTTCTCCTGGGTGATGCCCTTGGCATAGGTGCATCTCTTGACCTTGGTCAAGAGGGTGAGACTAGGGTACTCACACTAGAGAAGTCCTCAATTTCATATTCTATGATGGCCTCAGCATCCTTTAGGTTCTCTTGGGCTTCCTTTACCCACTCCTTGACCTTTTCAATCGCTTCTAATTGTGCTTCGGGTAGGGGTACTCCCCTACCTTAGCACTCCCTTTCTTTGTTGTTTTCGGAGTGGTGGTTTCAACCTCAGCATCAGTTACCTTCCTGCCACTCACTAGTGTTGTCTCTCTATCAGTTTTGAGAGTGATCTTAGCGTCAGTTTTCTTCTTTCTTCGCCTATGTTTCTGCTTCCCTATTGAGGCAGTGTCTAGGTTGCTAGGCCAAGGTAGCGATATGCTGGCCTACCGCATTTGTACATGTGTCATGACATGCAGCGGGATGGGTGTATCCTCGCTCTCAAATGTCTAAATGCCAAACAACCCCAAAGGTACTGATGGTACATTGCCTGAGCTCGAGGACGGCTTTTGTCTAGGGCATTCCTTGAAGAGATGGGTGATGCCGCACTCGGCACACCTAAGATCATCTCTCTCCCTATTAGCCTACTCTTTTTCTTGGCATCGTGTTGATATGTGACCAGGGTGACCACAAATGCAGCATGTGACTAGGTCTTGGGTTGGCCCTGAAAAACCTCTGCCTTTTCCCCTTCCTAACGCCATCACCAGCACTAGTCGATAGTCCATGAGGACCGGATTACCCTCTTCATCATATGAGATGTAAGGGTTCACATATGACTCCTCGTCATTGGGATCTTCCATGTAGTGGATGGAAGTGTCACTCAATGGATGTGTCACGAAGGGTCATGGCGGTCTGGGTATGCCCGTGGGACTGATCTCTAATCTAGGAATGGCCGATTTTGCATCATTAGGTTTTGGAAGGGCCAATGGGGCCCCTCTTCCAAAGAATTTAGGCGGCCTTTTTCTGTAGTATGGTGAGTTGTACTACTGTGAATAAGGAAACCTTCTTGGCAATCGACAATGTATTGCATCGTGGCCACACCTTCCACAATTTGCACAAGGCCTGGATCTTGGATCCTGGCACTCGGTAGGGATGTGGTTGCCTCCATAGTGCACACACTAGACATGCAGTCTAGTGGGTCTCTTTACCAACTCCTGCAATCGTGCTAGCTCCATCCTGACTTCGGCTAGCTCTTGGTCTTGTGCCGTGCTCTTGCCCTTATCCTGCATGTCAGGGACTGATCTCTTGCTACATGTTGTGGCTTTCTCTATGGTTCTTTAGCTAGAGCCATCTCAATTCGAGCTTCTAGCGCTTATCTCCCTAAGTTGGTCATCTACCTTTATTGCCTCATTGAAAACCCCAGCAAGCACATTTCTCTGCAAGCTCGAGTTGCTTGCTAGTGCCTTGTAAAGTTCTTCACCATGGATTCCGTTTATAAAAATGGTAGAGACTGCTCTCTTGTTTGGTCATTCCTTGGTAGGGATTCTCTTAAACAAGCTACGTACATGAGTGACGTAGTCTCTAATGTCCTCTTTGTCCTTCTGACTGACATTCACCAGTCAAACTATGAGGTTGTCTGAATACCACGTTTCTGAAAATCTCTTGATGAAGAGATCCTTTAAGCGATTGAAGTCCGTTTGCTCTACTGCATCTAGGATGGTATACCACATCCTTCCCTTATAACCCAAGCAAAGCCCGAAAGCCTGCGAGTATTGGGCGAGGTCCGTGAGACCATTGCCTTTGCAAACCTGCTTGAACTGCTCCACGAAGCTATAGGGGTTGTTGCTAGGCTGGTTGTTGTCCAGCTGCTTGGCCAGTGTAGGGATCTTGTTGTGGCTCTTCACCCCGTGCGTGACTCCTAAGCCTGCGAGCAAAGAGGTGGCTAGTGCAGTTACACTCTGCTCTGCAGCAGTGTTGTCTATGAGCCGCTTGGTGACAAGCTCGCTCAGCATCAAGTCTGCCTCTACCTTCCTCTCCCTCTCTATGTTTGGCCCTATCGTGGCCTTACACGCTAAGGCTAGAATGCGTCGTGTCTCGTGCACCTCTAAGTTTTGCCGCAATTTCCTCATCCTTTGCTTGCAGTTATACACCGTGATGCTCTACAGCGCTTTCCTAGTTGCCTTCCTCTCTTCCTCAAGGCTCATAACTACTTCCTCGATCGGTCAGCCGTGGATTACGGTCCTTGTTAGCCAGACATATTGATCGACCATACGCTGCAATTCGATTGGAAACTCGCCCAAGTCTAGCTGGTCATCCTCTCGGTCCACATCTGCTCTTGACATTTCTGCAGTCTCTCGCTCCACTAGGTTGTCGATCAGTCCAATCAGCTCAGGTAGCGACTTGCCCTCAATCCTGTCGTCTTCGAACTCTTCGGGGTCTTCAGGGTCCTATTAATGGGGCTCTGTGGCACCCAGCTACGTCTCAGGGTCTGCTCCTACTGGTGGGTTCTTTGAATTATTATGATTCTATGTGAGTTCCTTGTTATTGAAAGCAACTGTTAATTTTATTCACACTTTGCTTAGTGCTTTCTAGCGCAGAGTGCCAAATCAGGCTTTCTCCCTTTTAGTGCACTGTAAATGATAAAATCGGCGTGGGGTGTGAATGCAAAATAAACAACGTAGTTCATGCTTTTCCCCCTTTTGTTCGTAGCTTAATATGGTTCTAAGCGCATTTCCTGGCTGTCCTCTTGTATTGTCTAGGGTCTATGCTACACACACTATACTCCGTCAAGGCCGAATTGGAATCTGAGGGTCAGTTTCGGCTCTAAGTCTCGTCTGTTCTATGGCCTGCTACTAGAGGTTGACTCTAGGCTGCCCATGTGTGGTTTCTCCAATTTTTGGCTTCTGAGAGTTGGGTCAAGTACTCAGGGGTGTTTGGGGATGTGTTCAGAGTGGCTTTGGCCTAAGGAGGTGGCTCACTTACCAATTTAAAATGTTATGCCCTGGTGGTCCGATTCCCAGAATCGAATCGTCCGATTCTGGTTGGTCCGACTGTCCAAGTTGGACTGTTGGATCGGATCGGGAGATCCGATCCTAGTCTTGGTCCGATTGTTTGACGGCGGTCCGATCATTGGACGGATGGGTCCGTGTCTAAATATGGTTCTAATGCCACGTGGTAGGGTCCGACTGGCAGAGTCGGACGGTCTTATCACGTAGTTGGTCCGATCAGACCGGGTGGTCCGAGTCTAAGGTGATGCGTCTGATCGGACGAGTGGTCCGGCTGGTAGAGTCGGACAGTCCAAGTGTCCGATTCTGGGACTTGGACACCTGCAGCTTGATCCAACTGTGTTTTCCATGGCGCAATTGCAAGAACACGAGCGACGAATGCTATGCGTGGGGGTCCTGCTACAAGCTCCATCTTTCCAGATCAAACCAGCACAACTCAGAGAAGGTCAAGGAATACCTGGAGTGGCTGGGCGATAGCAAAATAACCGGATCGAACCCCTTCTGTACCTGCACACACTCTCTCTCTCAAGCTCTCTCTCTCTTGATGTCTAACTGCAAAATGAGGCCTCCCCTGACTTTTTGAGCCTCTTATTGCCCTACTCAAGTCTCCTTCAACCTTATGGTTGCCCGTCTTGCACCACTCTACTCAAGATTTAGATTTTATGCCCCTTTCTCCCAGTTTTCAGCCAGTTTTTAGCTACAGAAAACCCTTCTATTTCCCCTATTTCCTTAGTTCTAATCCTATCCAAGCGCAACAAAAATCAAAAATAGTGGCTGAGGTTGATTTACCTACTTGCCTACTCAACAACAAATCAAAATAATTACTTCTTTCGAAGATCAAACCACCTATATCTCCTATCTATCTCAAGCGTTGGTTCGGGCTGAAAACCCTACCTCTATGCTCGATTCAAAGCGCTGGCGCTCAAGGCTTGACTTTGTCTATCCTGGGAATGGAACCAAAATGAAGGGAGCAACAAGCTTAACCCTTGAGACCTACAGACCCCTTATTAGTTAAGCGTTTCAAGCCGAGCGACCATGGTTACCTCTCACATAGCCGGCGTGCCCTCCCTACCTACGGGGGGTGGTGAGCTTACCTTGATGCCCGATCGAGTAGCTCCAAGATCCTTGAGGCAAGCTCAAACAACCTCAATCCCTCTCCAACAAGCTCCATCCTCCATAGCCGCACGAGACAAGAGAAGAGTAGAGAAGAAAAGAAGATGAAAAGAGGAAATGGGGAGCTTCTTCTCCTTGATCCCTCACTCTCACACACTCATTCCCTCACTCCCTCACACTTACTCACTCCCTCTCTCAAGCACAAGTAAGAAGAAGAGAAGAAGAAGAAGAAGAAGAAGCTTTTTGCTACACACAAGAATGAGCTTCTCATTCACTTTTCAACTTTATATACAAAACCCTAAATCCCTTTTGGGCGGTCATCACCTTATCCCCTTTTTTATATGGCCGATCATTGCCTAGGCCCTTTGTCCCATTGTTCTTCTATCTTCTTAGCTTCCTTCCTACTGCCCAACCACCTTTACAGAGAGCCCGTCACTCTTAAAATAAATCATGGTGCACCTTGCGTTTTTTTACAAAATTATAGACTCACTTTTTCTCGTGCGCATTTTTCCTTGATTTAGGACTTTTTTGCACTTTTTGTGTTTCCAAATTCTTCTTGGTGCGCCTTCGTCTTCTATTTCACTTTTTCCTTGGCCTTGTCTTTTGCTTTAGATTTTTTGGCTTTTCCATCTTATTGTTTGAGGATTAACAGATAGCTCACCATGGAAGATCAATGGTAGATGTCATAGATGACCTTGAGGAAAAGAGGAGACTAGCAAGAATAACATTGCAGCGCATGGCAAGTTATAGTCAAGAGCAAAGGGCTCAAAGGCTGCATCACAAGAGAGAGCTCAATGAGATTCACAATGAGAGTTGAAAAGATGAGTGGGTTGCCTCTTACCCACCCAACCTCCAATGCTCACTAAGAGAGCTAAAGAAGGGCACCACCTAGCCAGAGGGAGGATGAGCTAGGACATCCCTTTCCTAAGTGAATGGAAAAAACCAAAACACAACTTCACAAGAGAGAATTTGTAGGCCATCTCAAGAGAAATGAAGATGATGGAAGGCTAAGAGAGGTGATGGCTCCTAATTTCTCCCATGAACATATATATAACATGAGAAAATAAGGATTCCCCACCAATAGAGCATATGGCAAGTCTTACTTAATAAGTTTAAGTATGAATATAGAGGGAGAATTAGAAGCGAGTACATATGGTCTAGACACCATATGATCTAGACATCATATTAAAATATGAGAGAGAGGGAGAGAGATGAGAAGAGAGGGAGACAAGAGGAGAAGAGGTAGAGGAAGATTGCCATTATGTATTCATGGAATGCTACATAAAGAAAGAGACTCACTCATAGCTTACCTCAAAGAGATGGACTAGCATGAGGGTGTTGCATGATGTGCTCTTATTGGCTCCCCTTTGGACTTGGTGATCTAAAGTGCTCTCATGTACTTCTGATTATGTGTCTTTACATCTCCATGGGCATATTATATAGCCTCCATGACGGATTAGATTAAGCTAATCTTCTTGATTAACATAATCCTAGATGATGTATGGCATATTTGATAATATGGAGAATAATGGATGGGACAAATCCCCATCTTGGTCATCATGCAAGAAGCCAAGGGTGGTGGTAGACAAGCTAGAGAAAGGGAGCTAGATTACAAGAGGTGGGTGCCCAAAATACATTATTATAATATTTTAAAGAATGATAAAATGGGAAGTTGATGTGATAAGGGTGAAAGAGAGAAGAAAATTGCATGCAGCCAGCAGTCTACGTTATAACTTCAAATTGGTGAAGAATCTAAAAAAAGTTTATTTTGTAACTTTGTAGACTAGGTTGAAACCGGTTGGGCTACGCAGGAATTTTCTTGAAATTTGATTTTTCCCAAGATTTATTGAAATTATTAAAAAATACTTCCAAAAGCTGCTTTGACTTTAATACATATAAGCATGTGATAGGGGGGTCCATGCTTGTAAGCTTTTGTGTAAGATCCAAATGACACCATGATGTGAACATTGACTTATGTACAAGGGTGAGGTGTTCTCTAATGATGGTCATAGATCCCAAATCTTGGTGATGCAGGTGGAACCCAAGTGTAGTTGGAGGCTAGTCCTTTAAAAACATCTATGTACTCACCCAACCCCTAGATGTAATCCATTTCTATCTTTACTAAGATAACTCATCCCTTTTACCCTTTACATTGACATCCCTCCTAACAACTTGTTTCTCCACTTGCTAGAGTTATCATAACTGAGAGGCAATGTAGCATACCTAGTGCTTGAAGAGTAAACCCAAAGTGATAAGATGTAGGGTTTAAGCTATGGGTAAGGCTCTCGATAGGGGTTTTGGCCAAATTTTGTGGTTGAAATCTAGTTTTTAAAAAACTCGGATCAACAAGATCTTAGCCATATCGGGTTGTAGGAAGAGAACGAAAAGCAATGCCGATAGGAAGAGAGTTCTAGAATCCGATCTTAAAGTAAGAGAGCTACTCACCAAAAGATTGCTAGATACTACTAGCACTGTGCAGAGTGGGGCAGCCTTTGTAGATGTAGGATACTTTGATAACCTCATTATTAGGCTGATGACTGTCAGTCAAAAAGACAAAGAGGACATAGGAGACTACGTTACCCATGTAAGAAGCCTCTATGAGAGGATACCTACAGCTAAGCAACCCAATTAGAGAGCAGTCTCTACCATGTTCATTAACGGGATTTGCAATGAAGAACTCTATAAGGCCCTTGCAAGCAACTCAAACATGCAAAAGGATGTGCTTCCGAGAGTCTTTGAGGAAGCCGTATGGGTAGATGACTTGCTTAGGGAGAGAAGCTCTCGTATGACACAACAAAGTAACAATGCAATTAGGAACATAGAGAGAGCTGCAACCAACTAGAGAATGAGCAATCTCCAGTGAACAGGAAAAAGGGAAGAGTGTTGACCATACCCAAGCTATAGTCGACCTAAGTGCAGAGCTAGCTAGATTGCAAGAGTCAATACGAAGACTGGTGTGACCCCACGTGCAGTGTGTACACTATGGTGGGAATCACCTGCCCTCTAAATGCCTCGATCCCAATCAAGGCCTTATACCAATTGTGGAAGATTTGGGCATGATGCCATGCACTGTCGATTGCCAAGACAATTGCCTTACTAGTAGCCTTACACGTAGCCATACTATCCAGGGGGATCAGACAACCATATTTCAGAAGGGAAGTCCCTTTGGTCCTCCCTACACCTAACGATTCAAAGCTAGCCGCCTCGAGGAAAGATATCAACCCTACGAGAATCCCTAGACCTCTAGTACCTATTGTTACCCATCAATCGAGTGAAGCTTCAATGAACTTTTTGGAGGAACCCCTAGAGGAAGATGCTTATTTGAACCCTTATGTCTCTTATGGCGAAGAAGGAAATCCCATATTGATGGACTATAGGCTGTGCTAGTCATGACCTTAGGCAAAGGAAGAGATAGAGGCCTAGGAGGAGCTCAGAACAACCAGGAACCCATAGCATGTTGGACATGTGGTCATCCGGGGCACATCTCGTTTCGTTGCCTTAAGAACGAGCAAGCAAATAGAGAGAAGGCTAACTTGAGGTGCCCCGAATGTGGGGTCACATATCTGGTCAATGATTGCCCTAGGTGTAAGCCCTCCACTAGCTCTACAATCGTACCTTCTATGTTGCTCAGACTCCTTTGTATCAAGTCACACAACAATGATGCTACACATATTCCCTTGAATGTCATGACACAAGCTCAAACAAAGTAGGCCAGTATCTCACAACATGGGCCTAGCAACTTGGATGCATCCTCCATAGGAAAGAAGAGTCGATGATGGAGGAAAAAGAGAATCGAGGAAAAAATAATGCTCAAGACTAAGAATGAGACCGCATTAACCAAAGGGAAGCAAGTCACGGATGCCGAAGCAAAAACATCCACTCCTAAGATGAGAGAGAAGGGAAGTGCTAAGGTTGGAGAGTATCCTAACCCCAACTAGCACTTGAAGATTGTAGATAAGGTCAAGGAGTGGATAAAAGAAGCACAAGCTCACCTTCAAGATGTTGAATCTATGGTTGAGGAAGAGATTGAGGAACTCTCAACCATAAGCCCACCAGTCTCAGCCACATATTTGAGGGCATGAGAGACAATGCCACCACATGAATAAGTGCATGGGTAGAATGAGAGGGCCAAGAACACACAAATAGTTCAAGGACAACGGCAAGGAGCCCATGAAGCTGAGGAGGGAAAGAGAGATGGCAATTTGCAACCACACTCATAACAACTCCTGTGATATTGTCATTGGGATAACTACTTAGCCAAAACCCTACACTTTGGCAAGAATTGAAGCTACCAACATGAATTGTATACCATTCAATTAGTGCAACCTAGGAGAGCATTTGCACAAAGTCCATTTTAGCATGAGAGTATCTTGTAAACACAAAAGCAATGTAGACACGATACTTTCCCTTGCAATTTTAACCACAAGCTTTCAAGTTGTAGATTTGTCAATTTAACACTACATTGTATTTTTTAAGTCTTCTTTAATGGAGCACATTGTCTAGCTTCATTTATTTGGAATAGTCTAGGGATGTATTTATCTATCTAGTTGGATCAATGCATCCCTTGGCTATATCCTTGGTGAACTCCAAGTCCATTTTGAGCACATTATTTTCATGTTTATTGTATTGATACAAAGTAAGCATATGTTTTTAATTGTTTCATGATTTTTTTCTCAATTTGCCTAGAATAGTGACCTGTTGCACATGTGCATGCATGCAACACTTGTCATATTATTCCAAGAGAATAAGTAAGGAATTAATATTTTTGTGTTTCTAGTGAGTGGATTAGTAGCTAGAACAATGCCGATAAAATTAGTTTTGTATTTTCCAATGGAATACCTTTGGTGCATGGGATATTTATTTTGGGAGTTAGTATGAAAAGCACCTTTGTTGTATAACATATTTATTTTTGGCAGTTACTTTATGGATCTATTTATATGCTTATGTGTGGAACTATTTATTATTGTTGTAACCTTTGTATTATGGCCTTAGGGTTATATAATTATTTTTGTAAGGTTAGATTTATGATTTAGACCAAGCACTTATTAGACAAAAGAAAGTCATTCGTACAAGGAAAGAAAATTCCAAAATATTGCTTTTCATGATTCTTGAGCATAAAAGCAAATAAATACAAATCCATAAATACGTGCATGAGGGAGATGCTCATTCATGCATAGGGGGAGATTGTAGCCATTCTTTTATTGTGCACTTATTTTAATTTCTCTTTTGTAGATGTAATGATTTTTGTATTTACCAATGGAGCACCTTCTATGCATGGGATATTTATTTTGGGAGTTAGTGTGCAAAGCACCTTTGGTGCATGGGATATTTATTTTGGGAGTTAGTGTGCAAAGCACCTTTGGTGAATGGGATATTTATTTTGGGAGTTACTTTGTGGATATGATATTGTTTTATCCTTTATATTATGGCCTTAGGGCAAGACAATGATTTTTGTAAGGTTAGATTTATAATTTAGACCAAGGAATTATTAGACAAAAGAAAATCAATTGCTTAAGGAAAGAAAAATATCATGGGATTTACTTTGTAGATATATTATTGTTGTAACATTTATATTATGGCCTTAGGGAATATTTTGCAAGGTTAGACTTATAATTTAGGCCAAGGGACTATTAGACAAAAGAAAGTCAATCATGTAAGGAAAGAAAAAGTCAAAATATTATTTTCATGATTCTTGAACATAAGAAGCTAAGAAATAAAAATCCATAAATGCATGCATGAGGGGGATGCTTGCTCGTGCATAGGGGTAGATTGTAGTCATGCTCTTGTTATGAACTCTTGTCTCAATTCTTGTCTTACTATCTTGTGTTTCTGCAATTTATGGCTAATTATTTGCTAAAGTGTTGTGAGGAGAATAGCGAATGAGCTAACTAGACAATTTGTCACAACATCAAGAAGAGCTGAATTCCATGCATAAGAGGGTCATCAACATCATTATTTGTAGAGGAAGATGCACATTTGGAAGAGAATTGGTAGTTTGACCATCACCTTAAACATATCTTAAACAACATAGTATAAATAGATTCACTCATGTTGCCAATATGGACTAGTATGCTATGGATATCATCAAGCTCATGAAATCTTCATAATAAGAAACATGACTTGCAGCCACTATATAACTTGAAATGAGTTGTGTAGGTAGAAATTGGATCTAGATCTATTTAAGGGTCCTAAGATCTCATAAAAACCTTACATTTATTTGAAGTACTAGTGTGTTGTGTTATTGACCAAAAAACTTCATTGTTCAAACTAAGGTTAAGCCATTAATACCTTAACCAACACACTGCATGCATGCATACCCTTGTTCCCATGTTGTGCACAAGTAAGCCTTTCTGCTATTGGTTTGGACTATTTACATGCCTACACTTAGCCACTAGTCATGTCTACTCTCAAAAATCCATTTTTTGCAAGTTTTTAAATGAAAGCTACAATGTCGAACTATTTCTAGAGTGACATACTACATAATCGGGTCATGTACTCTTCAAAACAATGGTCTCGGTTTTGATCGATCATCTTGTTCATATGCTTGGATACTAATTTGGCACATTGCATATAGATGATTTTACTAAGTTTGCAACTATCATAATGTCAAAAAATATACAAAGTTACATAGATTTGGGTGATAGACTCACTAAGGACAACAACAATGTATGGTCCTCCTGTATGGAGAATTTCTTGACGAGAAGAGGTATTTGGGACCTTATTATAGGATGCATGTCTAGAACTACCAAATGAGCCCATGAGATAAAAAAAGATGTACAAGGATTAGACTAGCAAAAATAAGAATGTACTGCTATTTGTATATGAGAGCCATGGATTTCACACATTAAAAAGGAAAATGCTTACAAAGATTGTTGGAAATCATTGAAAATATGTATTGCATATGCATGGAAGCTAGGAAAATACTACTAAAGTCGAGGTTACATTGTTTATGGTGAGGAAATAGAAGCATGAGTGATTATGTGGTAGAAATTAAATAGGTTGCAAAAGATCTTGCTTTAATAGATGCACCAATTGATGATGATGATTTGGTATCTGTCACTCTAAATAGACTTGGACAAGTGTACAAGTCCCGTTGATATCTCCACTTCTATGAGGGGAGGCTCGATGCCTGATTTTGAGAAGCTGATTACTTTGTTTCTTACGAAAGAGATTAATTTCAGCCTCAATGCATCTAGTAATGGAAAGAATGCAAATTAGGATAGTGTATTTTATCATCAATAAGGCCATGTTAGATCATCTAGAGCTAGATGATTATCTTATGGAGTGGGGACACCTTTTCACGAGGCCATAGTTCTTTTGAACGTGGTGATTTTATGCCTAGAGGTAGGGGAGATTCTACTCTAGAGGCAAAGGATTCTCTAGTCCACAAAGAGATTGTGCATGTCATTATCGTAGGCAAATTGGCCATTTTGAGAGAAAGTACTTTTACAAGAAAAATGCTATGGTTAGGGCTCAAGGAAGGACCCACTTTGGGCACTATGGTTAGGGCTCAAGGAAGGACGGACCCACTTTGGGCACTATGTAGGTGGATATAGCGGTGATGGCTATGGTTCTAGAGGTGGTTTATCACCTAGAGGTCATCTCATTGACATGGAGCATGTACTTGGTAGTACAACGCAACCTCCTAGAGATTATGACTAGTTTTTGGATTCAAGTGCTACAAACCATATGAATCACCATGCAAAATGGTTTGACAGAAAGCAACAAATGCAAACTGAACATTATGTGGCTATAGGAGATGGCATATTGCATAAAATAACTCATATTGGGAGTGTGCCTTTGGTGACTAGAGATGGAACTAAAAATAAGATTGGGGATGTTTTGTATGTGCCCACTATTACTAAAAATTTGGCATCAATTGGTCAAATGGTTGATGAAGGATTACAAGTGAGGTTTAACAAGTATGGTTGTTTCATTAAGGAGTTCAAAAATAGAAAACTTGGTAGGCTTATTACTCATGGTCAAAAGAAAGGTAGGTTATATTGCTTTGGATGTAGAAACTCCCATCATTGAAAGCTCTATGTATATTGAGATAGGGCATGGAAAAGATAAAGATATAGAACTATGGCATTGAATGATTGGACATGTGAATTTGCAAAGGCTTAAATAGATGTAGTCTAGATACATGGCTCGTGGGCTTCCATAGTTTAGGTATGTAAATTAAGATCATGTATGTGAGGCTTGTCAGTTTGGCAAGCAGTCTAGACTCCCATCTTCAAAGAGGGAGAGAGTGAGCACTTATCCTCTGGAAATGATACATTTTGACATTTGGGGTCCATGTAAGAATGTCTCTTTGAGTGGGAAATGCAACTTCTATGTCACTTTCATTGATGACTTTAGCAGGATGACATGAGTGTATTTTTTGCAATACAAAAGTGAAGGATTTGAAAAGTTTTTGGAGTTTTAAGGCTATGGCAGAAAAGAAATTGGGAGGCTACATAAAATGCTTGAGATCAGATAATGGTAAAGAATATATGTCAAATGAGTTTTCCTACTATTTGAGAGATAATGGGATCAAAACATTGGTCACTTATAGGTATACACCATAGTAGAATGGTGTGGCATAAAGGAAGAATAGGATTATTGCAAAAGTAGCAAGGGCAATGATGAATCACATGCATATGCCCTTGACCTATTAGAGGTAGTACATATTGTAATCCATATCATGAATAGGACACCTATAGCTTTGACAAATCAAATGTCTCTATATGAGAGGTTGTGTGGCAGGACGTCTATAGTTGCATGCCTGAGGGTGTTTGGTTGTGTATGCTATGTATATATCCTTGATGATTTGAGGAAGAACATGGAATAAAAAGTTATTAAATGCAATTTTCTTGGGTATCTAGATGAGAGGAAGGGCTACAAATGTTATGATCATGTCACTAAAGAGATTTACATAAGTAGGGATGTGAGATTCAGTGAGTATGAGTCTTGATATCGATCGAAAGCTAAAGTTTGACATGAATGTCTATAAGAGCAATGATGATGATTGGCATGTAAAGAAAATTTCAACAAATAATGGTCAAAGAAATCATCATGTTGAGGATGTGTCTAGACACAAAGACCATGAAGAAGGCAATGGAAATTATAGTCCATAGAGTGGCAGGTTCATGAGTACACAAAAGAGAGTAGAAATTGCACAAGGGAAGAAGCGTATGGGTGAAAGTTCTTAGGATGAGTCTATGGATGATGAGTTTGGCATACCATAAGTAAGAACTCCAAGGATAAATGGTGTAGGAAAGTATGTTCCACCACATGCAAGAATGGTTGAGACACCATCTAATGCACCATAGATGAGGAGATTAGATAGAGTGAGGCATCTACTAGATAGATTGACATGTAATGGCTTCATGAAAATGCATTATGCATACATGGTATCATATGTTCACTTGTTTTGAAGAGATAGTTGGAAACAAAGACTAGAAGAATGCTATGGATGAAGAGATGGTTGCAATGACAAAGAATAAGACATGGGACTTAGTTTAGTTGCCTTATAACAAGAAGGAAATTGGCTACAAGTGAGTATATAAATTCAAGTGAAAATTTTATGGTTAATTGGAGAGATACAAGGCAAGGTTAGTTGCAAAAGGTTATGCTCAAATGTATGGTTTGGATTATGAAGGGACATTTAGTCTACTGGCTAAGATGTGATGCCAGGAGGCATATTCCACGGTGGATTCTGTGAGGTTTTTATTCCACTGTGGATTCCGTGAGGTTTTTTTGTGGATTCCATAAAACTATATTTATTTGCTGGGGCTTGTACACAAGGTGGATTCCTTGTGCGAGAGGTTGACGCGGATGCCTATCCTTTTTAGGCATTAGATTAATTTAATGTGCATGTGGGTGATTCCACAGCGGGTGATTCCACAAAATACATATTAAATTAATGGACGTTTATGAGTTTAGAGTGCACTCATATTAAATTAAGGTTAGGACAAAGTTACAACCTATTTAATTATTTTGTAGTTGAAGACTGTTAGGTATTCACTTTTGTGGGTTTTATTTTATTATTTTCTAACAATTGTGAATGCTTCAGTTGATGTGTAGAGCAGGCAGCGATGGCGTTGAGAAGCACCGGGTGATGGTGTGTATTCAAATTACCTAGAAGAATTATTATTTTTTGATGGGTGCGTGCCTTATCACTAAAGGCATGGCACCAATATTTATTTAGGTGTGCTTATTTATTAAAGTGCTTGACAAACATTTATTATTTTGTATGCGCATAGGCGCTCGGTTTAATATTTCGTTATTGGACATTGTATTTGGGCATAGTCCGATTTTTGGGACGCCCAAATGCTTTACTCTTTGTTTGGGTAAAAGCAAATACAAAAGCCAAAAGCATGCTAATTGTAAATTGGGCTATTTTTGAGCTTGGAGATTAATAAATCTATAAGTACATGCCTTGTGAAGCGCTCACACAAGGCATGGAGGGAGATTGCATCCAATTGGTCTTCTCGTCTCTTATCGTGCAAACTCTCTTCTTGCTTTTATGAAGCTTTTGTAGAGTTTTTTGTTCTTGAGGACCTTCCAACGTTCACTACGCGCGTATACAACATCTAATTTGTGCATCAATGGTATCAGAGCTAGATTTGAGATCAAGGGCTTCCAATCACTTACCATCTCTCACGAAGGCGAAGCTCTTGGAACGAACGGCTCTACAGGCTGTCTCACGATAAACCGTCAATACATGCATGTTCCTGGTGATGAAGAAACCCCTACTGCACTCTCAGATCGCAAAGGACCACTTCCAGGAGGCGGAGGACCACTCAGGAAGTCTCTTAGTCAAGACGTTTTTTCTCAAAAGGAAATTGTAAATTGTTAAGCTTAATAAGCTTTAAAAAAAAGAGCTTAAGCTTAGAGAGCTTAACTAAGCTCTCCAAAATCTCACGATCCATGGTGGCAACATGTACTTGCGATCACCAAATCTATCCAAAACGTGCCGGCGTCCTATCGAATTCACAAAAACAAAAAACATTAAGCTTTTTATAAAGCTTAAGGTTATTAAGCTTACTAAAGCTTAAAATTTTCAATCTATAATCTCCTTTATAGTGGGTGTTCACATTGTATTACTCCCGAACTAGTTTCGTAGTCCCAACAAGCCTCTGTTCATACTTGCAATTTGGCAAAGTTGACTCACAACAAGCAGGCTATCACACGTAGTCTATGCGGAAGAATTTTTTGCTTGGAAGAAGACCGTCATCAATTGCCGTACCTGTGAAAAAGCAAGATCGTAAAAGCAAAAGCCTTTTTTTTTTAAAGCAAGCCTTGTAAACCCAAATTTAAGTTACGCTCATCCTTCTAACGAGATTTCGAGTGTGTGAGGTTGTTTGAGATTTTTGCAAGATGTCCGATCAAAACATGGAAGATTTTATGGGCGAAGGTGATTTTCCAGAGCTGACTATGGAGCAAAAATTGGACCTAATCATGATGCAACTTTAAGAAGAGTAAAGAGCATGTCAAAACTTGCAAGCACAACTGGTACACTTCAACAATCCACTGTCGATCAAGACGACGCAACC
Organism: Lygodium microphyllum; assembly: GCF_053477565.2. Classification (NCBI taxonomy): domain Eukaryota; kingdom Viridiplantae; phylum Streptophyta; class Polypodiopsida; order Schizaeales; family Lygodiaceae; genus Lygodium; species Lygodium microphyllum. The sequence continues at coordinate 167,386 of NW_028229524.1, forward strand.
TGAAGATGTTATTCGACGTACGATTGATGCGACACTCAATGCACAGTCTCTCAAGAAAGAAGCCAAGATAAGTAAAAGAAATTTCAAATTCCATACTTTTAATGGGCAACATGATGGCAAAATTGTTCTTGCTTTCCTTGATGACTATTTTCATGAAGAGCAATATGCTGAAAAAGATAAACTTAAATGTGTTACTAACCATTTAGCAGACAAAGCAGCATCATTACGATGGACTATTGTCTGCAAGAGCGTTGATTGTCCCTCTACTTGGGAGGCCTTTCAAAAGAAATTTTTACAGAATTTCCTTCCACCTCAATTCCATGAAAAAGCAATCAAACAATGGGATCTTCTGCAACAAAGAGATCGTGAACCCATCCCGTAATACACTGAGCATTTTTGGAGTGCCTTACTACAACTTCGAATGCTTGAAGAAGTTCCCGAGGTGATTCACAAATGCAAGTATATGTCCGGTTTGCTTGGTCACTTCTATGTGGAAGTGAATATGTTCAAGCCAAAGACTTTGGAGGATGTGATTTCTTTAGCGCATGATGCTAATGATAAAATTCGTGGACGAGAAAAGTGACGACAACAATTTTTTACTAATGGTAACTTTGGTACAAAGCAATTCAATTCTAACTTCCAAAGATTCAATCAAAATCGCTTTGTTCCTTCTTCTTTCTGTAAACCATGGACTCAACCTCTTGCTTTACCATCAAACACAAATTCAAACCCTAAGCCTTCTCTGCAGCCAAATCCCAATATACCCAAATTTCCAGTCATTACCAATAATGTCTCCAAAGCAAAGCCTATAGTTTGCTACAAGTGTCATCAACCTGGACACTTAGCAATGAACAGTCAATCCAAGCAAGCTGTTCAAATCAATCACTTGGGAGCTCAACAAAAGATGAAGAACATGAATATATGCCAGACTTCACTGAAGATGATGATGATATCGGCGATGCTTCAGATACTATACCGGGTATGCCAAATCCTCATTCGTTATTAACGATGAAATGTTTTGTGCATGGTTAAGAAAAGATTGTTTTGCATGGTGATGGAATCACCCACGATTTTATTTCCACAAAGTTGGTAAAAGAATTGAATTTACCTACTATTCCAACTCATTATTGCATAAAGGCTGCATTCTTAGGCACTAGATACAATGGTACACAAGAAGTTTGTGATTTAGAAATTAAAATTCGTGATTATGTTGAGCATGGAAATTTATTGGTTGTGCCTTTGCAAGCTAGTGATATTATTTTAGGAATGCCTTGGCATCACAAATATAATCCCGACATAGATTACATTCCATGAAAATTCATTCTAACGGAAGACAAATCACATTGCATGAAACACACATCATTGATGATTTTTTCCTGCTTAGTCACACATAGGCTAAACGTGCATTGAGAAAAGGTAGCAAATCATACTTAGTATGGGTGAATGAAATTGAAGTTAAGGAAAATTAGATGCATCCTAGGCATGAACAATTTCTTTCACAATTTAAAGATTGTTTTGCTGCTGATTTACCCCGTAGTTTACCACCTACACATCCTGAAGACCATAAAATAGACTTAATACCTGGTTCTCAACCACCATGTAAAGCACCTTATAGACACAATCAAATTGAACAAAAATAAATCCAAGCACAAGTTGAAGAACTATTGAACTGAGGACTCATTAGGCCCAATAGTTCACCTTTTTGTGCACATGTCCTATTAATTAAGAAGAAAAATAATACATATAGGATGTGCATTGACTATCGTACCCTAAACAAGATCACTGTTAAGAATAGATATCCGATCCCTAGGGTAGACAATCTCATTGATAAACAAGGGGCCACTATTTTTAGCAAGATAGATCTCAAATTTGGATATCATCAAGTGCGATTGGATACACCTGGCATTTTCAAGATTGCATTTAGAACTCAGTTTGGTCATTATGAATTTCTTGTTATGCCTTTTGGTTTGACCAATGCACCAGCCACATTCAGTCGTATGATGAATCATATATTTTTGAGGTATTAGATTTGTGTCACAAATTTCTGACCATCATATTAAATGGGCTGCTTTCATTTAAAGTTTTCATCCACTTATCCAATATCAACCAGGAAGAGAGAATGTTGTTGCCGATGCATTGAGTAGATGACCAAGTATCCATAATATTTCCATCTATCTTTTGATTCCCTTATTCCTATGAAGGATACCTATAACCATGATCCCAGTTTTCAAGCTGATTGGAACAAGTTAGTTGCTAATAACTGGATTCCAATTGATTATTTGTCTTATTCTGATGGATTTATGTTTTATAAGAAAATATTGTGTCATTATTCAATTTAGATCATTTGTGTTGCATGAAATTCATTGTCCTCCATATTGTCAAGGACATAGAGGTATTATTTCCACTTTAAGAACATTGATTGAAGATTTTTCCTAGCCACAAATGGAATTTGATGTTTCTAACTTTGTTTCGAAGTGTTTAATTTGCCAAAGAGTCAAGCGATACCATGGTAAGCAATATGGTTTGTTAATGCATTTACCGATTCGTGAACGTCCATGGGAACATATTTCAAAGGATTTCATAACTAGTTTTGCCTAAGACACAAGCTAATCATGATATGATTTGGACTATAGTAGATCGATTTAGTAAACAAGCATATTTTCTACCATGCAAGAAAACATTAACTGCATCTCAAGCTGCACAATTGTTTTTAAAGACTATTTTCACTAACCATGGTTTGCCAAAAGTTATTATTTCTGATCGTGATTCTAGATTCTATAACAATTTTTGGATTACTTTGTTTGCAAATTTGGGTACTAAGATTGATTTCTCATCTACATTCCATCCTAAAACCAATGGGCAAACAGAAGCTACTAACAGTACAATTCTAGATCTCTTGTGTGCATACACAATTTCAAAACCACAAACATGGGACACACACTTGCATCTACTTCAATTTGCATACAATAATACACCACACACAACTACACATAAAGTACCTTTTGAAATCATTTATGGACATAGATTGCCTACACCTGTTACATCATTGTCGAACAAAGTTAAAGCTGCTGATGATATTGCCAATACGCATGCTACTATTTTTGCTCAAGTTAAAGATATGATTGTGAAAGCCTAGCAATCATACACTAAACAAGGTAATAAGAAAAGAAAAGCCATGAGTTTCAATGTTGATGATAAAGTTTGGTTACTCATTGAAAAGCGAAGATTACAAAGTGTTGAGAAATACCATGGTGTTAAGTTAGCACACCTAGATTTTATGGACCTTTCAAAATAAGTCACAAAGATCAATGACAATGCATTTAAATTAGAACTACCCCAACATTGGAAAATCAATAATACTTTTCGTATCAGTTTGTTACGATGGGTAAGGGGCTAGGTGAAAACCCTAGGTGCAGTAAATGTGGCACTCAAGATGTTTCATAGGGAGCTCAAACCTTTGCTTTTCTCTTTCTTGCACCTTTTTGTCCTCTAGTGCCCTCTTTCTTTTCATTCTTTGTACTGGCCTCTTTTCTTTTTCTTTCTTTCTTTCTTTTCAGGCACTTAGTCAAAAATGCGGGGCTTTGTAGATATTCTTTGATGCTAGCTCTTACCTTCAAAGGTGTTGATGACAAAAAGGGATGGTTACACCTTGTGAAGTGGGTATCTCTCATGTCTTCTAGGATTTCCATGCAGAAGGAGGGGAGTAAGGTCGCCCTCATCATGAGCCTAGCCACGGCACGACTATCGATGCCTAAGTTAATATCAAAAAAGAGTGGGGAAAGGTGGGCTTCCTCAGCTGCAGGCTTTTGCTTAAGCAAGAACTTAATGAGCCTAAGGTAATTATAGGTTACTATAAATGCCGGGTCTGGACATGAGGAGAAATCCTTGAGGAAGCGGTTGATGGATGGGAAGATATCCTCCAACCTAAAAACCAAGCATCCCTCGGGAGTCCGTGCATTGACATTGTAGATTATTGGAAAGTCAAGGTACCCATGCAGGTTCCTGTCATGGTCGACTCCATGTCTGCGAGGGTAAGGCATGTAGATGGGGTCGTTCTGCTCTTCAGGCAATGAGCTGCAAAAAGTAGTCTAGGCATCAAAGTTGGTATCCCAAATCCTCCTCCTCCACTTTGGTTGCGCCTCATAGCCTTGGACGGTCTTGGGGACCCGGTTCACCTTGTCCTGCCAATAATCTGCTTGGTTCCTACCTCCATCTGGTAACCGCAATGTTTCTCTCCTCTATACATATGTTGGCGAGGTCATTAGCCATTCTGTTGATTCTCGCCACCATCTCTAGGGGCAGAACACGATCCAAAGCTCATGGATAAGAAAAGGATAGCTCAAATGACCGTGTCTGGAACTCCTGTTGTCGCCATATAGCCAACTCTTGAGACCAGTTGATGGGATGGGGATCCTTGCGTATCGGCATGGGCTCTTCAAGGAGTTGTTATGGCCATACTCTCACTCTCCTCTAAGATTGCTCTGCAAGCTCTTGCCTTCTTCTTCAAGCTGCTACCAAGTGTTCAAGAATTTGTGCCCATTCTGGCTCTTTCGGTGGCAATTCAGGCAGGGGCGGACTGGGCTCTCTGTGCTGTTCTTCCTCAAATTCTTGCTCAAAGTCCGGCCCCTCTTCCGTGGCTTACTCTACCACTTGCTAGTCTTCAGGTGGTGGTTGTTGCACTTGTCTTTCAAACCCTAGTTCCCGGAGCTCGTCAACGAAAAGGCCAGCCTGTCGTAGGTAACTATATTGTTGTGCCACAATAATACTTGTGTCAGTTGGAAGGGTGTGTTCTTGAAGGTCGTATCTCAAGGCACAAGATGTCAATTCTAACTTCCTCTTCATCATTTCCATTGAGTCCTTGCCTTCAACTTGGGTGACATTTAGCACCGTGCTCAAGAAGGCTTTTCTCTGAGTGTCTGAGCACACTTCGGCAGCCTCTGCTCTTGATTCTGCGAACATTCTTTTGCATTCACTCGCCACCAGGCATTTTGTTAGTCCATGCACTCTTTCGAAGTTGTGCTGCTCCCATTGCCGTGCCTTTTCTTCCATCTTTTTTCTTCCCTCCTCCATTTCTTGAGACAACATCACTACCACCAGTTACTGCTCATTCACTAGGTCTAGCATCTGCGTCTTCTCCTTATTGCGACGGTTCAGCTGCTCTTCTGCTATTTTCCTTCCTTGTTCTGCAATGGTAAACTATAGTTTTGCCTCTTCGAATCTCTCTGACAGTTCTTCTTGGATTTACTCACAGCTTTCTAACTCTGCAAAGTGCAGTCTTCTTTTTGTTATTGCCATAGCCATGAGAGCTTCCACATCGCTTTTTGTGTTTTCCAAGTCATCTTTCAGCTCCTATGTGCTTCTTCCTATGGCATCCTGCCTTTCTTGCTCTAGGACTTGGATCTCTCTTTCTAGTCTTCCTTGCTCCTCTATTTCATACCACAACCAGAATGCCAAGGCGTCCTCTTGCTCCTGACGTTGCTCTTCCAACTCCTGGCTTTCTTCCTGTCTGTGCTTCTCCAAGCAAGCAGTCCTTTCCATTAGCTCATTATACTGCTGAATTAACATTTTCTGACTCTTTAAAAGAGCTAGTGCATCATGTTCTTCCTCCTCTAATCTTCGCCTCAAATGATCCTCACTCTCTTGAGCTTCCTTGGTCTTGGCATCCAACTGCTCTTTTAGGCCCTTAAGCTCTTTTTGATTATCTGCGGCTTGCTTGGACACATTGAGCCTCAAAGATACAGAGGTTTCCTTTTCAACGTCCAGCTCTGCCAAGGCCGCTTTCTTTTCCTCTCTAGCCTTGCTCAATTGAGTGAGGAGTTTAGCCACATATGTGTCGTCGTCTACTGTGCTGGTCGCACTGTGAGAGGGGCCGTAGTGGTTGATGCTTCTAGCTTCTGCCGCTTAGGGTCTTGCCATGATTCTACATCTACTACGGCTGGCCTCTTTGTTCTTACTTCGGGGGAAATCTCTGCCACTTTGTTAGCTAGGGGCTGTATCATTGCCATTAATTTAGCCGTGTCCACAACTTGCACTAACTCCTGTGTCATGGTGGGTGTGGTTTCAGTTGGGAGTGGCACAAAGGAAGAGGAGAGGGGGTGCAATGAGGCCTTGCCCTTTCCTACAACCACCGGGGCTGTTTCTACATTACCACTAACTCTAGCCTCATGATGCAGGCTCAGTGGGCTCATCTCTCCCCCTCCATGGGTCTCTTCCACGCACCTGTGAGTTGCCTCTGCCAAATCCGTAGCTTCATTCATTTTCAATTCTTCAGCTTCATCTTCAGCTCTTCTCTTCCTCTCCTCCTCAGCTCTTCTTGACTCTTCTCTAATCCTTTCAAATTCCTCCTCCTCTTTTGTCCTTTGTTCCTCCTCCATTCTCTTGGACTCTTCTTGTGCTCTTTTCAACTCAACTTTCCCTTCCTTGCTTAACTTTCCCTTCTTCTGTTTTTGGATCTTGGCAGTCTTTGCCTTTCCTTGTGCCTTAGCTTCGGCTTGAGTGGATGGTGCTTCAGGCTCTTCTATGTCACTCATGGTGCGTTCACTGGATCTATCTTCCTCATGGTGTAGTGGCTGGGAGGGTGCTACTATCTCTTCAATTCCCCTTGCTTCCTTGGTGGCCTCGTGAATAATGGTCATCAATACACCACCGTATTTGATGGTAGAAGCCTTGGCAGAGGACTTCTTGTAGGCTGATCTCACTGTAGAGGCTGAGAACTCTCCTCCAGCTATTGGTGTACCTGTAGCAAGGGCCTTTGCTATTATCTCAATGGTCTTTATGACAAACCCATTCCAATCCACTTCCTCAGGGGACCCTGCGGCTATGCTTTCCAACACTGGGACACTGATCCTGTTCATTAAGGCATTGTATATATGTCCTGAGAAGAGGGCGTGGACCATCTTTGCTTGCATCTTTACTTTCGGGTTTGGGATGTCTGCCAAACTTACTCCATCCACTGTGCACACCTCACTCATGTTCATCTCTAACATGGCATATACGTCTCTTCTATGATGCTTCACAGCCTTGGGGGCCAAACCAAGGGCCTTTTCCACCACTTCAGCATTAAGCGGTACCTCCACCTAGTGGGCAATATCCCCTCTTCTTACTATCACTGTGCCGCAGTTCCTATGAGCATCAAAACTCCTCAAGAACTCTGCGCAAACACTGTAATCCACCACTTGTCCCACTTTCTCCACATACTTCTGGAGAGTACACTTGTCCACCAGTTGCTTTATTGCTGGCTGCTCTAGGATGGCTTCATCCAGGTTTAGAGTGTGCTTGAAGGTGAACTGATTAAATCCTCATGTCTCCACACCTATCCCATACTTAGCTTGTTCTTCTTCCGTGGACGGAAGCTTACCGCCTTTTTCATGTCCTGCCATTGTGCGTACTTGCCATGCAACAATACCCATAATTAGTATTGATGGGGTAGGCAAGACTGAATTATGGCATTATGAAAGAATTGAACCATAGAAAAGTTGCACAAGAATGTGAAATTTGAGAAATAACAAACTGAAAGAAAGGGCATGAATTTTCCAAGTGCGCTTTGCTCTTAAGTTTTTATGCGTAGTTCAACTCTTCGTTATGTTTTTCCCTTGTGTTATGTTTTCCTGATCACCTTACCCCCTCCCCCTTGTGGAAAGATGAAAATCCTTCCTAGGATTGAATACGATGAGGCAAGGGCGTTAAAGCACAGCGTGGTGTGTTTAGTTGGACAATAGCCAACACTGGTAGAAATTTGGGTTGTATTCCAATTGGGCATGACGGTCAAGTTCATGCGTGCTCCCATAAGAACTTCATTGTGGTCCTTGCATCGTTCTTCCTTATGGCTCTTTCTTCATCCCATTTTGTCAAATAGTCAGTTGCCACAATGATATATCAAGCCTATGAATACTGGGCTGCAAGACTAATGGGTCCGATGAAGTCAATGCCCCATTTCTCGAAGGGTTGTCATGCTATTACAGGGGTCAATTCCATTTTGTCCTTCCGCACGGGAACCTTGGTCCTTTGGCACTCATCACAGTGCTTAACAAATCTAGTTGCATCACGTAATAGTGTGGGCCACCACAATTGAGACTACAGCACCTTGCGGGCTATCATGTCTCCATTGAAATGCCCCCCAGCGATTCTTGTGTGTGCCTCTCTCAACGTATCGTGCATCTCATGTTTGCACACACATCTGTGTAGCAAACTGTCTTGCCCTAACCTATAGAGTTGGCCGGTAATCAATTGATAGGGTTGGATCTTCACAATAAGCCTCCTAAGCTTGGCCTTCTTGATAGGTCTCTCAAGTAGACCGTGTTCAAGCACGTGGATGATATCGTTAGCCTAGTATGGCGTTAAATCAACCTTGAATAATTCCTTGTCACTAGACAGGCCAAAGAGATGCACATCTGGAAGGTCGTCCGTTATGCCTTGTCCAACGGCTTCACCTGTGGGTATGTGGGTATGTGGGACATGTGATCTGCCATGTAATTATGTTTCCCTTTGCGTACAACCACAGAGAAGTCAAACTCGAGAAGAAGCAATAACCATCGTGCAATGCATCCTGTAGTGCAAGGCTTGTTCACTAGATAGAGCAATGCTTGATGGTCAACATGAAAGGTGAAGGGTCTGGCCAAAAGATAATGTCTAAATTTCTTAATGGCAAACACCATGGCCAACCCCTCCCTTTCCATAGTGGAATCGTTCATCGCCATGTCAGTGAGCTGCCTGCTAGCAAATCTCACTTGGTAATCAAGGTTGTGTTTGCCAAGTTGGCACAGAACAGCTCCAATGGCAAAATTAGATGCATCTATATGCACATGGAATGTTCTGGTCCAATCTAGGGCTCGTAAGATGGGTGTAGTGGTAAGAGTCTTTTTCAATTCTTCGTAAGCACGTTGGCATTCTTCAGTCCACTCGAATACAATTAGCAGCTTGTACAATGGTCCTCCGATTAGTACATAATTTAGTACAAAGCGCTAATAGTACCCTGTGTGACCTAAGAAGCACTGAACACCCTTATAATTGTTGGGTGGTGGCAAGTTGACAATATCCCTAATCTTCGAGAAATCAGTGGCAATGCCGTTCTTGGACACCACGTGCCCTAGGATGCATCCATGTTTCACCCAAAATTGGCACTTCAAGGGGTTCAACGAGAGATTATAAAGTCAACACTGCTCAAAGACTACCCGTAGTTTCTCTAAATGTTCTGCCCAGCTAGAGTGTACGCATAGATCGTCCACAAACACCTCTAGCTCACGTCTGAGCATGTCTTTGAAGATCGTGCACATCAAGCGTTGGAAGGTTGTGGGCACATTCATTAGCCCAATGGGCGTAACGATGTAGGCAAATATCCCCCACTCTGTAGCAAAGGCAGTCTTGTGCCTGTCGTCGAGGTGTACTTGCACTTGATTGTAGCCCGAGAAGCTGTCCAAGAAACTATAGGCTTCTTTACTTGCCACCCTCTCAAGCATGTGCTCGGTGTATGGCAATGTAGTGGCATTGACTTTCTTATAGTTGATGCACACTCGAATCTTTCTGTTTTTCTTCATAACAATCACTATTGGTACCCAATCCGTGTGCTCTATTTCGTAGATGAATCTTGCTCTCATGAGTTTATCAATTTCCTCTTTTACTGCATGGGCATGCTTTGGATTCATGGGGTAAGGGCGTTGTTTTACAGGGATAGTGTCAAGGACCATAGGGATGTTGTGGGTCACAACCTTGGGGTTGACTCCCTTAAGTTCATCCAGGCAAACACGTCCACGTACTCACGTAGGAGAGCAACAAGGCTAGCCTCCTCATCCTTGGTCAGGTTGTCTCCTACAATTACAGGTCGAGGCTTCTCACCTTCCCCTACCACGTTGACTTCCTTGACCTTGGCGGATCCTTCAATAGGCTTGCTGGTCTGGCCCTGTCTCTTTGCTCCTAGTAGGACCACCACTCTGTCACCCTTCTTGAACTTAGTGAAGCGCTTGGGTAGGTCCTGTGATTTCTTCTATCATTCTGTGTCTGACTCTTTTGTTCGTTTCTTTCTTTCCTCCTTTAGCTGATTGCACCTTAGGTGGACCGGCAAGTCCCCCTTAGTGCGTTTGATTTTGGATGGCATGGATATTTCAGGGCTGCTCTCCATACTGACTTCAAACTCTGAGTTGAACTCACAGCCCTCACTGGAGGAAGGAGTCTCCCCAGGTGGTCGTAGTTCAATAGGTGCGTCTGTCCTAAACATAGGTACCACTGGTGGTTGGCCAATTCCAGCCTACTCATAATCCATTGTCCCTATGCATTCCAACCAAGAGCGATCGCAATCCAATCTCATAACTCCTCTCTTAATCTCATATGCATTCCTTTCTCGAGGCCTGGAATCTGCTCTTATCTGCTCTATCACCCTTCCATCAGTATCATACTCCACAGTATCCATTTCCTCCTTGCTCTTCTCACTGATGGAGGAACAATCCTCATATTCATTGTCAGAACCATCACTCCCTGACTGCTCGTCGTCTCCTGGGTCATCCTTTCTAGCCTCTTTCTTGTCGGTGACTAGAGCCCAATCGTATAGCAAGTTCAGGTCGTGAACTTTGGTCCACTTCCACTTCTACTCACCCAAGAGGTCTCTGAGGGGCAAGAGATTAGCGGAAGGATTACCCTCCAATCTTCCTATCAAATACTCTAGGGTAACCTGGAGTTCTAGCTTATTATTTGGGACATGGAAAGTGACAAGTTTGGGCCGACCACACGCACTCCTTGCCATCATGCAGAGTGCTACTAAGTGTTCCTTATCTAGCGTGCACATGGCTTGTGTGGCTTGCTTATACTCCTCCTCATCGTCTGAGAATGGGAGATCGATGGTTGCAAGGACATGCATCCAATCCCGCTCATCCTCAGGGCAGGGGATATACTTGGTCAACGGCCCATATGATGTGGTTGGTTGCGTGTCACCCCTCAATGTGGCTGAGATGGCATCTAGATTAACAGGTGTTCCAGGTATCCATCTCCACCCTTACTGCTTCCTTCCAATTTCCTAAGAAGATTAGACCGTTGCCCCAGTCCTTGATGACTCGTGCATTCCTCATCCAGGGTTGGCCTAGTAGGATGTCATAGTCCACTCCCTTTATAACAATGAAGTGTACGGAGAACTGGACACCTGCAATCTTCATTGGCCAATTCTTAAAAACTCCAGATGGCCTTACCTTCATTCCATTTGCTAGTGTGACATTGAACCTAGCAATCTCGATGGGAGGGTTTCCCCAGGCCTGCAAGACTATGTTGCTCAAGACACTAACCCCTGCACCCATGTCTACGATTCCTTTCCGCATCATGTCTCCTAGGGCCAAGATAGGTAGCACAGCGTGCATCTCGGTGCCCTCCCAAAAAGAATTTACATGCAGAGATTTAGGCACTGAGTGCAGTGTCAAGCTCGGTATCTATGTGACTACATCATGCTCATATAGGTCAGCAGCAATCTGCTCAATTGGTTCCTCCACCCAGTGCTTGAGTTCCAACCAAAGCGTCAAATGCTGCCTAAGCAGGTCTCCTAGGCTCAGGGTTACTGGGGTGGTTACTAATGTCATAAGGAGGTTACTCGTCATTTGTCTCTCCTCCATTCCCACACCTCTAGGACATTGGCTTTGGGTATTTCACTGGCCCGTGGCTCCTAAACGCTTCTCCTACTGCGTGGTGCTACCCGTGGCATAGGCGCATCTCTTGACCTTGGTTGAGAGGGTGAGACTGGGGTGCTCACACTAGAGAAGTCCTCAGTTCTGTCTTCTATGATGGCCTCAGCATCCTTTAGATTCTCTTGGGCTTCCTTTACCCACTTCTTGACCTTTTCAATCGTTTATAATTGGCGCTTCGGGCGGGGGTACTCCCCTACCTTAGCACTCCCCTTCTCTGTTGTTTTTGGAGTGCTGGTTTCAGCCTCATCATCAATTACCTTCTTGCCACTCACTAGCGTCGTCTCTCTGTCAGTTTTGAGAGTGATTTTAGTGTCGGTGTTCTTCTTCCTCCACCTACGACTCTTCTTCCCTATTGAGGCAGCGTCTAGGTTGCTAGGCCCATGCAATGAAATGCAGGCTTGCCGCATCTATGCACGTGTCATGACATGCAACGGGATGGGTGTATCCTCACTATCAAATGTTTCAACACCAAAATGCCGCATATGTGCACCTGTCATGACATGCAACAGGATGTGTGTATCCTCACTATCAAATGTCTCAACACCAAACAATCCCAAAGGTACTGATGGTACATTGCCCTCGAGAACGGATTTGTCTAGGGAATTCCCTGAAGAGATGGGTGATGCTGCACTCAGCACACCTAAGATCAGCTCTCTCCCTATCAGCTTGCTCTTTTTCTGGGCATCGTGTCGATATGTAACTAGGGTGACCACAAATCCAGCGCGTGACTAGGTCTTGGGTTGGCCCTAAAAAACCTTTGTCTCTTCCCCTTCCTAACGCCATCACCGGCACTGGTCGATAGTCCATGAGGACCGGATTACCCTCTTCATCATACAAGATGTAAGGGTTCACATATGACTCCTCGTCATTGGGCTCTTCCACATACTGGATGGGAGCGTCGGTGGATGTGTCACGAAAGGTCCAGGCAGTCTGGGTATGCCCGTGGGATTGATCTCTAATCTAGAAATGGTCGGTTTTGCATCATTAGGTGCTGGAAGGGCCAATGGGGCTCCTCTTCCGAAGAAGTTAGGCGGCCTATTCCCGTAGTATGGTGAGTTGTACTATTGTGCGTAAGGAAACCTTCTTGGGAATCAACAATGCATTGCATCATGGCCAAACCTTCCACAATTTGCACAAGGCTTGGATCTTGGATCTTGGCACTCGGCAGAGATCTAGTTGCCTCCACAGTGCACACACTGGACATGCGGTCTAGTGGGTCTCTTTACCAACTCCTGCAACTGTGCTAGCTCCATCGCCTGCAACTGTGCTAGCTCCATCGTGACTTCGGCTAGCTCTTGGTCTTGTGCCGTGCTCTTGCCCTTATCCTGCATGTCAAGGGCTGATCTCTCGCTATAGGTTGTGGCTTTCTCTATGGTTCTTTGGCTAGAGCCATCTCGATTTGAGCTTCTAGTGCTTCTCTTCCTAAGCTGGTCATCTACCCTTCTTGCCTCATCGAAAACCCTAGCGAGCACATCTCTCTGCAAGCTTGAGTTGCTTGCTAGTGCCTTGTAAAGTTCCTCGCTGTGGATTCCATTTATAAAAATGGAAGAGACCACTCTCTCATTTGGTTGTTTGTTGGTAGGGATTCTCTTAAACAAGCTACATACATGAGTGACGTAGTCTCTAATGTCCTCTTTGTCCTTCTGACTGACATTCATCAGTCGCACTAAGAGGTTGCCCGAATATCCTGTCTCTGAAAATCTCTTGATGAAGAGATCCTTCAGGCAATTGAAGTCTGTTCGCTCTGTTGCTTCTAAGATGGTGTACCACATCCTTCCCTTATCACTCAAGCAAAGCCTGAAAGCGCACGAGCATTGGGTGAGGTCCGTGAGACCGTTGGCTTCGCAAACCTACTCGAATTGCTCCACGAAGCTATAGGGGTCGTTGTTGGGCTGGTACTTGTCCAACTGCTTGGCCGCTGTAGGGATCTTGTTGTGGCTCCTCGTCCCTTGCGTGATTCCTAAGCCTGCAAGCAAAGAGGTGGCTAGCGCAATTGCACTCTATTCTGCAGAGCTGTGTTGTCTATGAGCCACTTGGTGACAAGCTCGCTCAGTGTCAGGTCTGCCTCTAGCTCCCTCTCCCTCTCTGCATTCAGTCCTATCGTGGCCTTACCAGCTAAGGCTAGAATGCATCGTGTCTCGTACACCTCTAAGTCTTGCCGCAATTTCCTCATCCTTTCCTCGCGGTTATACGCCGTGATGCTCTGCAACACTTTCTTAGCTGCCTTCCTCTCTTCCTCAAGGCTCGTAACTACTTCCTCGATTGGTCTGACGTGGATCACAGTCTTTGTTAGCCGGTCATATTGGTCGACCGTATGCTGCAATTTGATTGGGAACTCACCCAAGTCCAGCTAGTCATCCTCTTGGTCCATGTCTGCTCCTGACATTTCTGCAGCCTCTTGCTCCACCATGTTGTCGATCAGTCCAATCAGCTCGGGTAGCGACTTGCCCTCAATCCTGTCGTCTTCGAACTCTTTGGGGTCTTCAAGATCCTATAAACGGGGCTTTGTGGCACCCAACTACGTCTCAGGGTCTGCTCCTACTGGTGGGTTCTTTGAATTATCATGATTCTATGTGAGTTCCTTGTTATTGAAAGCAGTTGTCAATTTTATTCACGCTTATGCTTAGTGCTTTCCAGTGCACAGTGCCAAATCAAGCTTTCTCCCTTTTAGTGCACTTTAAATGATGAAATTAGCATGGGGTGCGAATGCAAAATGAACAATGCAGTTTTCACTTTTCCTTCTTTTTTTCGTAGCCTAATATGGCTCTAAGCGCATTTCCTGGTTGTCCTCTCGTATTGTCTAGGGTCTTGCTGCAAACTCTACACTCCGTCAAGGCCAAATTGGAATCTGAGGGTCAGTTTTAGCTCTAAGTCTCGTCAGTTCTATGGCCCGCTAGTACTAGAGGTTGACTCCAGGCTACCCATGTGTGGTTTCTCTAATTTTCGGCTTCTGAGAGCCAGGTTAGGTACTCAGGGATGTTTGGGGATGTGTTCGAAGTGGCCTTGGCCACCTGAGAAGGTGGCTCACTTACTAATTTAAAATGTTCCGCCCTGGTGGTCCGATTCCCAGAATCAGACCACCAGGTCCAATTCTGGGTGGTCCAATTGTCCAAGTCGGACTGTCCGATCGGACCGAGTGGTCCAAGCCTCAAAATGGATCCTACTTAAAATGTGTTCTACTCCCACTTGGCAAAGTCCGACTGGCAAAGTTGGACGGTCCGATCACGTAGTTGGTCCAATTGGACCGGGTGGTCCGACTCTAAGGTGGTGCATCCGAGTCGGACAGTCTAATTGGTAGAGTTGTCTGACTTCGAGAGTTGGACAGTCTGAGTGTCTGATTCTGGGACTCGGACACCTACAACCTGGTCCGACTGTGTTTGCCGCAGCGCAGTCGCAAGGGTGCGAATGACGAATGCTACATGTGGGGGTCCTAGTACAAGCTCCAACTTTCCAGATCAAACAAGCACAACTCAAATAAGGTCAAGGAATACTTGGTATGGCTGGGCGACAGCAAAATGACCGGATCAAATCCCTTTTGTACCTGCACTCACAGTCTCTCTCTCAAGCTCTCTCTCTCAATGTCTCACAACAAAATGAGGCTTCCCCTAACCTTTTGAGCCTCTTATTGCCCTGCTCAAGTCTCCTTCAACCTTATGGTTGCCTCTCTTGCACCCATCTACTCAAGATTTAGATTTTATGCCTCTTTCTCCCAGTTTTTAGCCTGTTTTCAATAGCAGATAACCTTTCTGTTTTCCCTATTTCCTTGGCTCTAATCATATCCTAGCGCAACAAAAATCAAAAACACTAGCTGAGGTGGATTTACCTACTTGCCTACTCAACAACAAACAAAATACTTACCTGTTCCGAAGATCAAACCACCTAAATCTCCTATCTATCTCAAGCACCGATTCGGGCCGAAAATCCTAATTCTATGCTTGATTCGAAGCGCGCGACACTCAAGGCTCGATTCCATCGGTCCCGGCAACGGAACCAAAATGCAGGGAGCTACAAGATCAACCCCTGGGACCTACAGACCGCTTATTGGTCAAGCATTTCAAGCCGAGCGGCCATGGCTACCTCTCACATAGCCGACACGCCCTCCCTACCTATGGGGTGTAGTGAGCTTACCTTGATGCCCGATCGAGTACCCTCCTCTCCCATGCATGCTGGTAGCTCCACGATCCTTGAGGCAAGCTCAAGCAACCTCAATCCCTCTCCAACAAGCTCCATTCTCCATAGTCGCGCGAGACAAGAGAAGAGAGTAGAGAAGAAGATGAAGAGAGGAGATGGGGAGCTTCTTCTCCTCAATCCCTCACTCTCACACACTCACTCCCTCACACTCACTCACTCCCTCTCTCAAGCTCAAGCAAGAAGGCAATAAGAAGAGAAGAAGATGAAGAAGCTTTTTGCCACATACAAGAATGAGCTTCTCATTCACTTTTCAAGTTTATATACATGCCCTACTTCCCACGGGCGGTCATCCTCAATTTTTACATGGCCGGCCATGGCCTAGACCCTTTTTCTCCATTCTTTCACTTCCTAGCTAATCCTACCACCCTTCTAAGTTCACAATTTGCATAGGAGGGAGCCTGGCGCTCTTTTACAAGAATTTGAGAGCACCTTTGCATTTAAAGGTGCACTTTCTTGCTTTTAACTCCTCCACACTTCGGCGGCTGCACCTTAGACTCTTCGCAGTTGTTTCCATGCTTTTGGATTTTTTTCGGACTTATTATTCTTCTGGGTGCCTTCTTCATGCCTACCCTACACCTTTTCTTACTTCTCAGATTTTTCTATTTTTCTGCTTTTTCCTATTGCTAGTGTTGCAGTAAACACCACGATGGTCCCCATAACCCTATTACGTGCTCAAGGATACTATGAGGGCAATAGCTAGATCTGGGTGCCCAAGACATCAGTCCTTAAGAACAAACCCCTTACACAGCTTGCGGCCACACCTGCTTCAAGCAGCATGTTCACTAAACAACCAGCCATACCTAAGACCCAAGCTGTCAAATCTATGACAACCACAAAGGATGAAGCCCCAAAACCTAAGCCCATCTATAGGCCAAAGCCGCAACCCGCTAGCTCTAAACCAGCCACTACTGATGCCAAAGCTAAGTCTCTAGAAACTCGACCAATCAGTCCCGTGCAACCTGAACCCACTATGTCTCTCGAGATCTCACAAACCCATCAACTTACGTAGCAGCTAGATGTCCCACAATCATCTAATGCGATTGACTCTTGCATGCTCAAAGCAGCTCACGATGAAGGTTGCACGTCTTCCAAGCCGCAGGACACACAACTAACCTTCCAAGCGGATGCTCATCCCAAGGAGCAATATAGTGGAATATCATCACTAATGCATCCATCTAGTTCTGTTTCACCTCAGCCACCAGCAACTCTTAGGCCTTCATATGAGCGACGCTCATTTCTTACTATGTCCAAGGACCTTGTTGCCAATTCAGGTGATGACTTGGTTACTTGCATTAAAATGCTGGACAGCACATTCACAACCTTTGCCCGAAGTTATGAGCAGCTAGACCTTGGCCTTCTTAATGAGCCACTTGCTTCTAAAGTCCATGCTTTACCATGCACCTGGGAAGAGTACGAGCTCATGACCATCAAATTCCCCAAGGTTGCAAACTGAGCTTATTGCTAGCAGTGAAGTCTTAAAAGGAGAAACCAATCATTAGCAAGATGCTGACCTCATACCGAAAGCCTGCTGGCTCTACACCAATCCAAGAGCTTGAAGAGCTCGTGAGTCTTGCAAACTCTACCTCTTCATTCTTACAGCAATGGTATGCCTTACGCCTCTAATGGGAGCGAAAAGGTTTCCAAATTATGATGAATGTCGAGCAGAGATGTGCAATCAAGGCTGCAGAATATGACCCCATGTACGTAGCTCCTACTTCTTTTAGGACTATGGCCATCTTGCATAACAAACTGCTTGGCGAGCATTTATTGGTCCATCCTTACATCAACCAAGTCCTTACAGAAGAAGAGCTACACGTTGCTAGCCGCCTCAAAACTAGCGATGTATTCAACCATTACGAGTAGCCACCAACTACTACCAAAGCTAAGGCATCAACGAGCTCAATTATGCTACATCGTGTCGTCAAAATCACAAATGATGTCTCAAGAAGCCTTCAAGTGTACTTCTCCTCAACATCAACAATGTTTCCCATCCCATCGAACCCTTGCTTCCTCCAGCCATTGCTACGAGGAACCAGACCAGCGGTCTCCTAACTATGTAATATCTAGGTATGCATGTGCACTCACATAATATCTACACCACCACAATATATATACAATTTGGGTCCTCAAGTGCAGGACAATACTCTCAACTTGCTGAGAGTTCGACCTGTCTCCCAAACTAATCGAACTACATCTTGTGCATGATAAAAAGACTAGCACTAACCCTAGGGAGAGACCACATATAAAGCTTTTCAATTGCAGGTATTGTAGATTCCAATGGAAGTAGTGTCAACTCTTCATCAGCACTTCACTCTGAATTCTTATCCTTCATCATCCTGCGAGCCCACCAACAACCGCCCCAGAATCCCCCGAACATCAACACCTGTGCCAACCCATGAATGCAACTCCCAGCAAAAACTGGTACTATCCCCAACTTCAACACCCCTATCACCAACCAAGCAGGCCAACAAAGTGCCACCAACCACCTTCATCCGCACCACCACTAAAACTTCTCCAACGCCCGCCATAGCAACCCCATCCACCCACATCTTTAGTGCATGCCAAATCCTGCTATCTACGACGGTGAGTGCCATGGGACTGGCACTCGTCTAGGAGGGGGGTAATGTTAGCCCTCAAACAACAAGGTGGAAAAGCCAGAAAATCTACAGTAGAAGACAAGGCCAAGGAAAAAGTGAAACAGAAGACAAAGGCACGTCAAGAAGAATTTGGAAACACAAGAAGTGCAAAAAAGTCCTAAATCAAGGAAAAAGGTGCACGAGAAAAAGTGTGAGTCTATACTTTTGTAAAAAAGCGCAAGGCACACCATGATTTATTTTAAGAGTGCCGAGCTCTCACCTGTGCAATTTGTAAAGGTGGTTGGGCGGTAGGAAGGAAGCTAGGAAGATAGAAGAACAATGGGACAAAGGGCCTAGGCAACGATCGGCCATGTAAAAAAGGGGATAAGGGGATGACCGCCGAAAAAGGATTTAGGGTTTTGTATATAAAGTTGAAAAGTGAATGAGAAGCTCATTCTTGTGTGTGGCAAAAAGCTTCTTCTTCTTCTTCTTCTCTTCTTCTTGCCTTCTTGCTTGTGCTTGAGAGAGGGACTGAGTGAGTGTGAGGGAGTGAGGGAGTGAATGTGTGAGAATGAGGGATCGAGGAGAAGAAGCACCCCATCTCCTCTCTTCATCTTCTTTTCTTCTCTAGTCTTCTCTTGTCTTGTGCGGCTATGGAGGATGGAGCTTGTTGGAGAGGAATTGAGGTTGCTTGAGCTTGCCTCAAGGACCATGGAGCTATCGGCGTGCACGGGAGAGGAGGGTACTCGATTAGGCATCAAGGTAAGCTCACTACACCCTATAGGTAGGGAGGGCACGTCGGCTATGTGAGAGGTAGCCATGGCCGCTCGGCTTGAAACGCTTGACCAATAAGCGGTCTGTAGGTCTCGAGGGTTGAGCTTGTAGCTCCCTTCACTATCCTTGTCTACTGGTCATATTGTGTGACAAATCGCCAGATGTCATTGGGGTGCTCGGCCATGCTAAGGTCAAGGTCGAGGTCTAGACTATTCGCATTCGAGCTTATGCTTGCCATAGTAGTTGCCTCCTGACCCACTAGTGTATCTATGAGGTTAACTAAGTTGGCTAGAGATGTAACCCTAACCTTGGCAAGCCTTTCCTTCACTAGTGATATGATGGTTTGGTCCTCTCTACGTCTTTCTCCTTGGTTTTTCTGAATCTTGGGGTTGTACTTCTATTGGTGGCTTTGCTTCTATGTCAGCTCCCCTTAGTGTATTCCTTGTTAATCCACCAATTTACAAATGTGCAACACATATACTAGTAGTGCATTTTGATGTACGCTGTGCAAAATCATGCCTTCCAGTTTTCATACATGCTTAAATGCCTACACTGTCAAGTGTGACCCTTGATGGAGTCAACTACTTCAATCACTTCCTGATCTTGATGCTTTTGGAAGGGGTTTTGATTACTCCTGACCAGTTGAAACTAGGTTCTCTATGGGTCATGAAAAGTGGTCCTTCAAGTGTCCAACATAGTGAATAAGCTTCGATCTCTAGTCAATCAACAGGAAAAGGTTGAATCTTTTAGTCCCCCATGGACGACTAGGTTTTCTTTAGGTACAAACAATTCTACAATTTCATTCACAAATTTGGACTCTAGCCATTCAGTTGGAGGTAGGCCCTAGCCAACCCCTGAACAGTTAAAAAACCCAGTCAAATAGGGTTCTTAATGCCTGGTCTGAGTCCCAAACTTGGATGTTTGAGTGGTCTGGCTCGAACTCAAATGAGGGGTGCCCGTTCAAGTGACCGAGGTTGGCCATCCAAAACTCGGCCGTCCAAGTGGTTTCCATCTAAGTCTGGCCATTCGAGGTTGAGTGGTCTGAGTGGGACACTTAAGTGGCTCGGACATCCGAGTGGTCTCGACTCGGCCATTCGAGGCCTGCAATCACCATCCGATCGGTGCCCGAAAACCTACCAAATGGCATAAATATGTTTTTTATGACCTAATGCACACTACTTCATGCATCCAAGATTCCAAAATAGTACAACAGTTAGTGATAGGGATTTCGAGCATACCTGGAAGGGCTAAATGTGTCAAAGGCAAGGATCATAGGTGTTGTAGTGTGCAGACTTGTCACTCCCTGTCTCTCTCTCACTAGCTCTCTCTCCATCTTCTTGAATGCAAATCAACTCTCTCTCCCCCTTGGTTCACCTTTTGTGTTCTCTCTCTCTTTCTCCCCTTATCTTCTGTTTTCCTTCATGGACATGCAAAATCTAATTCCTTTCTTCCCCTGTTTCCTTGTTTCTTGGTTATCCAAAGACTTCTTTTCCTTATTTTCCTTATTTCTCCAACATTAGTGTCTCAAATCTAATACAAAACACACAACTCCTACTCTAACCAATGCACAGAAAGCTTCCTACACCTAAAGTAATCTACAAAAGAGATCGAATAGCCTTTGACTCCCTTGCTTCCTACCTAGAACCAAGTGTCGTTTCGATGCCATTAAATGAACGATATCAGCTTGGGTGCAATATGTTTCTCTCTATATCATGGTTATTGGTTCCATTAGTTCATTTTCATAGGTTTATTACTGTAGGCCTATGAAGGCTAGGTCTAGCTAATCGTATTTTTCTTGGTTGTCCATGAACTTTTGAGTGAAGTTGACCAACCTTGACTTTTCTTGCTCTACCTTAGCTATTAGTACAACTACCTATGTTGTGGCCTTATCTTCTTCTTCTTCTTAAGTTATTTCCAAGTTGCATAAGTGAGCTCTTAATTGCAATTCCAGATTCTTCTCTCCATTTATTTGTATGTCTTTTCCATTTGCTTGCTCTTCTCGTCTAGTTCTTTGTTCTTCTCTTTGACCTCTTTACTCATTTCTTCTAGTTGTTTGATCTTTTCTTCCAATTCTATATCCCTTGTTTTTACCTCATTGCTTTTCTACTCTAGCTCCCTACTCTTGTCTTCTAGCACTTTCTTTGCGTTTTCCATTTCCTTATCTTTTGTCTGCCAACTCCATATTTTTATCTCCTTCTTTGTCCCTCTTCATCAATATTCTTAGGATTTTTATCTCCTTCTTAATCCCTCCTCCTCTTATCTCCCTAATCATCATCCTCATCGAAGGAGGATTTATCCAAAGTTTCCTATTCTTCTTCTTAGTC
Source organism: Lygodium microphyllum (assembly GCF_053477565.2). Lineage (NCBI taxonomy): Eukaryota > Viridiplantae > Streptophyta > Polypodiopsida > Schizaeales > Lygodiaceae > Lygodium > Lygodium microphyllum. The sequence continues at coordinate 188,908 of NW_028229524.1, forward strand.
TCTTTCTATTTTATCTTGCATGTTATCATGATGGGACTCAACCATGGTTGTGCTAGTGGGAATGATGATAGCACCTACTGAGGCCTCAAGAGTAGTCATGATTAGCTTAATGAGGGTGTAATTCTACACAATTATTCTAGCTTTTATCAGATCTTTTCCCTTGATGGCTGCTTTAGGATGGCTTGGGCTTTTGTGATTGATGCCATTAGAAACTCACACTAGAGGTAATCCAAGTTTTGTTTTGTAATGGCCCCTGCCATCATATCTTCTATGAGGCTTTTTAGGATCTTGCTTGATGAGGTGTTGGGTCACACATATGTGAACATGGTATGGAAAAATTTGAGCTACAACCCTTAGGTATTCATTGGGGATGGCAAAAAAGAGTAGCCCATAAATCCTTGCTATCTATTAAGGTGGCTATCATGGTAATGGCCTTCTTAAATCTATCATACCTTTCACTTTATCTCCTTAAGCTCAAGGCTTACTCTATTGGTTCAAGGGTGAGTTTGACCTTGGAAATTCTTAGATTTGCCTCATTAGTGATGCACACCATAGAGCTTCTTGTATTTGGCATGAATTCTCTAATTAAGGATATGCAACCTCACAACTGCACCTTGAAGGTTATAGATTTGACATACATTTCTAGCTCACATTCCTAGATATATCGATGGGCCTTAAAGGTTATAGATTTGACATACAATTCTAGGCCACATTCCTAGATCCATTGTTGGGCCTTTCAACTACTCAAGATTGCTTATTAGCATCCAAAACACTTATCAAAGTTACATTTGGCTAGCCTTTATTGCTTTTATGCAATAATCGTGATGTCCAACACTTTTATTTCTTTGTGTTTCTTTTGATGATTTTTATTTTTTAATTATCCCTCCCCCTCATGGCTGTAACAATCCCGTCATAATTCCCCCTAATAAAATGAATTTTTTTAATTTAAAAAAAGAGGATAAATCGCCCCCACGCCGCCAACTGGTGGACGGGGAGAGGGAGGGGAGGCTATCGTGAGAAGGCAAGGGGGCCGCCACGTGCCATAGAAAGGTAGGGGGCTATCGTGACGTCCACGCGAGGGGGGGCTCTGCCACATGCTCACGAGAGGAGGCGGGAGGATGCCACGACCATGGAGAAGGCAGGGGAGGCTGTAGCCGCATGCCCTGGAGGTGGCAGGGGGGCTTGCATTACTAATGGTGCGCAGATCGGTCGCTGTATGCTCAACCGCCAAGACCCTTGGACAGCTTATCCCTTTAAAGTCTTTCAAGCGAGCAGCTATGGCTATCTCTTACCTAGCAACCGATGCCCCTTCGATCCTACCGGGGTGTAGTGAGCTTACCTCGATGCCCGAATGAGTTGCCTCCTCCCTCAAAAGCACACAGGCAGCTCCACGATTCGTGATGCAAGCTCAAGCACCCTCAAGCCTCCACCTCGAGCTCCATCCTCCAATGCTCTGATACCAAATGTGAGGGAGGACAGGATCGAACCTCAGCACAGAAAACCAGTAGACAGTGTGAGAGCGAAGCACAACACCCAATGTAATAGACTGAAAGAGTGTAAACTGAAAGTACAAGGTATAACCCTTAAACCTTAGGGTTGCAGAGGGTGTTCACATCCGAACACGGTAAGTGCCCATAAGTGTGTGTCATAAGCACATACGAAATAATACCGTAAGTCTTGGGGAAAAAACCTCTCCTACCGAGAGTAAAAAGTGCCCCAGTGTCCTACTGATCACCGACACTCCTATGTGAGCGTAGGCGTAAGTGAGGCGTGAGTGAAATACCCAACAACAATGAACTCTACCTTTTTGCACAAATTACAATGTAAAAAGCATGAAGACAAGAGCCAGAGACCAATTGGGTTCAATCTCCCCCCATGCCTTGTGTGAGCACTTCACAAAGCATGTATTTTATGTATATTTCCATCTTTTTGCTCAATAATAGCCCAATTTACAAAAATATGACAAGCTTTTAGCTTTTGAGTCTGCTTTTACAAAAATAGGAATAAAGCTAATGGACGGTGCCCATAAAGTCTGGCACGCCCAACACAATGTCCAAATAGAAATAACATATCCGTGCGCATAGGCGCATACAAAATAATAATAAATAATCGATGCCTCAATAGACATGACAAAATATAGGCGTGGCGCCTATCAAAATATAATCCATAGGTCGAATACTCGTTAGACTCCAATGCTTTCCTCCGCCACTGCTGCTATCTCTACACATCAATTGAAGCATTCACAATCGTTAGTAAAATAATACAATTAAACCGACAAAAATGAATACCTAGCAGTCTTCAACTACATAAATAAATCAACTGGTTAGAAATAAATCCTAACCTTAATTTATTACGAGTGCGCACTCTAAACTCATAAACGTTTATTAATTTAATATGCATTTTGCGGAATCACCCGCTATGGAATCACCCATGTACACACTAAATTAATGAAACGCCCGAAAAGGACAAGCGTCCCCATCAACTTCTCGCACAAAGAATCCACTTTGTGTATGAGCCCCAGTCATCAAAGTTTACGGAATCCACCGTAAAACCTCACGGAATCCACCGTGAAATATGCCTCCTGGCATCAACTAATCCCCCCCCCCCCCCCCCCCCCCCCCCCCCCCAAAATACCCATATAAACCCCCATAGTCAAGGGGATGAGGGGGCTGGGAAGGCCACGACTTGCTACTGATCGAGTGAGAAGAAGGAGAGAAGAGAGAGAGAGAAGAGAGAAGAAAAGGGAGAGAGAGTAGAGAAGAAGAGAAGAATAAGAAGAAGAGGAAGAGAAAGAGTAGAGAAGAAGAGAAGAAGAAGAAGAAGAAGAAGAAGAAGAAGAAGAAGAAGAAGAAGAAGAAGAGAAGGGGAGAGAGAGGAGAAGAAGAAGAAGAAGAAGAAGAAGGAGAGAAGAGAGAGAGAGTAGAGAAGAAGAGGGAGAGAGAGTAGAGAAAAAGAGAAGAATAAGAAGAGGGAGAGAGAGAGTAGAGAAGAAGAGGGAGAGAGAGTAGAGAAGAAGAGAAGAATAAGAAGAAGAGGGACAGAGAGAGTAGAGAAGAAGAGAAGGAGGAGAAGAGGAAGAGAAGAAGAAGAAGAAGAGAGGGGGGGAGAGAGGAGAAGAAGAAGAAGAAGAAGGAGAGTAAGAGAAGAGAGAGAGCAAGACAGAGACTAAAAAGAGAGGAAAGGGAGGGTAAGAGAAGAGAGAGAGAGAGATAGAGAGAGAGAAAGAAATTGTTTTTCTTCCCTTGTTGAAGAACTCGGAGCTCGCCAGCTCTCTTTCCTTCCCCCCCCCTTAGAAGATCCTCACAGACTAGTCCCTTCCGTGAGGAGTCGTCTTTCTTGCAATCTGGGTGTGTAGCCGCAAAGCAAAAGCTAAATCATATGATGCCTCCCAAACAAAGTAAGGTCCAACTGAACACGAATCCCGCCTCAACCAATGGGGCCATGGGGCAAGGAACCGCATCACTTGGTAATCAGGTGCATTCCATACAACCTACCCTGGTGGGGAGTCTTAAGGACATAGGCCGACTTCCTTGGGAAGGGAAAGCTATTTGGCAAAAATCTATCATAACTAACCACCATTTAGTTTACATCATTTTTTTCATATTGGAAATTGTGCTTACTTGCAATCTGGTATGTTTTTGAACGAGTAAATTGCACAGGAGATTTTGCATTCATGCACACAAAAAGAAGAAGCTAGGACCTTATTGATTATGCTTGTGTTACTTTAGATTATGCACTAACATTAGCATTCTTAAAAATGGGTTGTTAAAACACTTATGCATATTCATCGATTAAACAAAAATCGTACCTTTTCTTTGCATCACAAAACTTGTGAAATTGGAAAGGTAGAAGTGACGGTTTGAATCAAGTACATGAAATTCCTGAATTGTTACGATGACGTTTAAGTAGATCTAGGCCATTGCAAGACTAAAACAGAGGAGAGTGCTTCACGTCCTCCACCGAAAGAATATATATATATATAAGTCTATGTTTGTGTTGCATAAGCACATTTAAATGAATTCCCAAAAGCAAAGGCCTGCTTTGTAGCATTGTATTGTCTAAGAAAGATACGCCTCCAAATTGTGTGGCCTCATTACCAATTTTAGTTGCACTGCTAGGGATTCATCTTGAAGATAACTATCAACCGCACTTACGAAATACAAAAATTTGTTCAAGAGCCGTTCAATAAAAACAAACCCTATACACGCAAGGATAGGGCTCAACTCAACTTATTTAGGGTTTCGAAGAAACTAAGCCAATCTATGGTTACTTCATAGGGGGACAGAATGAAGAAATTCCCTACCCTTCGGAGGATATTGGAAATTACTACTAAGGCAAGAAGGACAAACGCTAGGGTCAAGAGAGGGACCCCACCTTAGCAGATGTCTCAAGCACTCACCTGCACCTTTGTTTGTGCTTGTAAATTTAGGAACACTGCTTCTGAATTTAAAAACAAAAACAAAAAGACAAAAAAAAAAAGATTATGTAACCCCAAACTCATAAATGAGTATAGTGAATCAAGTTGAACTTTTGGAGGGCACGCCAAACCACCCCCAGCTGGCTGCCAACCCTAGCTAAGGGGGTTCTAAATAGCCGTGACGGGAACATGGACCGAACCCACCACGAGAGGTCTCTCCGCGGATTGGTTTGAACATAGGAGGACGCTTGGATGCGAGAGGGGCTCTAGCTGTAAATTCCTTGCCTCCGGGCCCTCCTCAAACGATCAGCGTGACTCGGAATAGATTTTCAAGAGCCCTTGTTACTAGTGCAAGGCAGAAACTTGGTGGAAATAAAGTGCATCCTTACAGATTGCGAATATTGTCCCTTTTGAACAAGACTTGTAACTCTGATAATTTGTTAATATTAAGTATTTTCAGGGAAACTATTCGAATTAGTTTTCGTGTCAATGCCATAAGATTACATGAACGAACCCTGTCCTCTAAAAAGGTTAATTAAGGAAGCTGTTTTTACATGTCACACTTAAAAGTGATAGGACTAATTAGACAACTAAAGTACGCCAAGTGAGGGAAGCGGGAGGGCGGAACCCCCGACAGGTCTGTCCTATGGCAAGGTAGTCCTAGAGAGCTGGGAGGCTTCTCACAAGGTTTTACTGATGACCAATGCTTAGAAATCATTAGGCTAGAACCCAGACTCATGCCGTTTTAGGGGACCAGAATGGGACTATGCCCTATGGGCATAGAGGTGGAGAGCCGCATCCCTCTCGTTTCCCATTCTCTTTGAACCAAGTGCGGCATGGGTCTGCTTTGGCTTGGTTATCTCTACGCAAAGTAGGATGTCCAAAACCAACACTAAAAAGCTGTCAGGAGACCTTGACCACTAGGGATTCAAGTTCAGGTCGATCCTAGTGGGTTTGGCCATAAACATTCCGTTGCGAGGTGGACACGAGAAACCCTAGGCGACAAACCCCGTGACATTCCATGAGAGTGCCGGGCGGCATCGCTTAGACTCATCTCTCGACAGACCACTAAGAACGTGCTTGGACAACCGATAGGCGGGCACGTTATAGTGGCAATGGTGGACAACTTCCTAGCTAGAATGGTTGTTTGGAATCATCAAGTGTATACATGCTAATGGAAGTGTGGTTCTACTTGGGTATATACATAGAATGAGTGTGTTTATTTATGAATAAATCGGTGCCTTGGCATTATTGGTGAGCCACCACTCAAAGAACTTAGGGTTGTATTGAAGCTCAGTAAGAGAGTCCAAGCCAAAGCGCTAGCAGGGTAGCTTGTAGAGATAGGTAACAATATTAGTCAATAAGGATGGACCCTCAAGTTAGCTTATGATACGTAGTACCCCTTTGAGAATGATCTTATCTAAGAAGGGGTGTTACCCTAGTTCTAAAGGAAAATATAGATTGCAAATGATTAAAATTTCTCCAAGTGAGATGCCACTACAATGTATGATGATGTACATGGGCATACCAAGCTTTCAAGAATGGATGTCTAGAAGCACAGTTCCATTAGAGCTCGACCACAAGTTGGATTATAGGTTTTTCTTACCAATGCCTAATCAAAAATGAGTTGCATTGTCTTGGTGCTCTTTTCTAGAAGCATTTTCAATATGTCTTATTGGATGGTGGCACTCTTGGAGAAGATGTATTTAGGGGATGAGCTTAACCATTTGTTCCTCATAATATTTCCTAGGTTAATCATATCATAGGCTTCGCAATCATTTTGAATGTAACATCTAATTGTGCAAAGCAATCAACCATGGGAGGTTGGTTTTCTTGGCTAGGGATGTCATCATTTGATAGATCTTCAAGGAATGCTTAGCTTTAGTCTGGCTAGCAGTCATGCTTCATTATGCTAGTTAGGGTTGGGCTGGCATTCAAAGATTTGTTGCTTTGAGAGCCAATCTCCTTTGATCTCTAAAAGCATGTGTCATGAGTTGGCATCATGGGTTCCCTTGTTTATAGGCTTTGCGGTTGGCTCCTCAGTGTGATTTGGTGTTTAGATTGCACCTTGGTTAAGTTTTTGTAGGTGTGGATCATTGGATGTGCACAAGAGTGGCTGCACCATGGTTATGGATTGGGTATACACCTAGATGATTTGCTTAGGCTAGGATTTCTTTGTCAGAGATCAAGGTTTCTTGGTTGATGTGGTGCATTTACCCAATATCCTTCATCATATGTTATGGGGCACTAGCTGTGGGGGGGGGGGGGCTTGGATGGCTTGAGACATGCTTGGGTATCCATATGTAGCTATTGCCCTCATAGCATCCTTGTGCCAAAAGTAGAGACTTAAGCATCCATTTTGAGTGCTTGTGGGGATCTTCCTATGCCTTCTACATTGTACACATGGTCTAGGTAGGTCTTTTGTGGGTTCTACTTGCCCTCTTTAGGAACCATTAATGTTGTGTTTGACATTGGTGATTGATCATTTAGTTATTGGATTTGGCCAATTTCTTATCTTTAGCTACTACTAGCGATTATTGTAATAGGTCTTCTTTTTCTTTGTTAAACTCAAATAGTGTGGTCAATTTGGTTGGTTGTGGGTGTTTCTTAACTAACTCCCCAATGCTAAAGGTTGAGATTGCATTGGCTCAAGGGAGAATCAAATGGATACATTTTTCCATGTACATTTGTCTCTTGCAAATAGTTCTTCCTTTGTGCTAAAGAATGTATGACATGTATTGGATCTTAAGAAGAGCTTGATTAGTATTAGATAGTTGGATGATTGTGGATACCATGTTATTTCTGGCATGCATTCATGCAATGTTTGCAAAGGGTCTCTTATTGTTGCACAGGGGTCTAGGTCTAGTACTTTGAATTTTTTGCACATGCCTAGTGCCAAAGATCATATTGTAGCTATGATGGAGTAGCCATGTCTATCTCTTTGGCATCACTAATTGGGCACATGTCTATGACAAGAATGCATTCTTTCTTGCTTGATATATGTCCCTTACTTTTAGTTTTTTAGACTTTGATATATATGTCCATTGTATATATAGCAAGTAGACTAAGCTGTCACATAAGAAAACTCTAATAACAAGAGGGTTGAACCATTGGAGTTGGTTCATAGGGATGAGTATGGACTTATCCCTATGAACCATTGGAGTTGGTTCATAGGGATGAGTATGGACTTATCCCTACTGTGTCATTGGAATGAGCATCATACTTCATCACATTTATTGATGATGCTACATGGAAAGCATGGGTTTATCCTATACAAAAAAAGGTTGGCACGTCGATGCATTTCAAAAGTTTATGGCATACATGGAGAATCAATCAAGCAAGAAACTCAAATGGTTGTCCACTAATGATGGTGAGGAGTACACTTCTCATGTCTTTTAAAACTCTATGAAATGTAGGGTATCAAAAGGGACTTGAGTACACTATATAACCTAGCCTAATAAGGGGCTACAAAGAAGATAAATAGGACCATAAAGGAAAGGATTTAGAGCACGCCATCTAATGTAGATCTTCCACATAGATTTTGGACTAAAGTTCTCAAAACAATGGTTCCTTTGATCAAAAAATCACCTAGCAAGCCATTGGATAGAAAAATCCCGGAAGAGGTGTGGTTAGCAAAAAAATTTCTCTTATAAACATTTACATGTGTTTTTTGTGAGGCATATATGCATATTTTCAAGGACAATAGGAGCAACCTTACTCCTAAGTCACAAATAAACATTTTTCTTGGTATAGAGATTCAAGAGAGAATGGGATATAATTTATGGGATCTAGAGACAAAAAAAGATAGTATACAACCATGATATGATATTCAATGAAGAAAATATGTATAAAAGCCCATGAAGTCCATTGAGATATGTAGAGTGGTATTTCAAGAGGATGGGTAGCCACCATATAAGTCACATGCATGACCTAGCTTGCACGATACATGGTTAGGATAGGCATGAAATGTTGAGTTGGATATACCATAGCCAAGTGTACAACCTCACATTCAGCATGATAAATAGTTAGGATAGCAAAATGCTCAAGTTGAGTAGGTATTTATATGTTCTACAAGAGTCTCTAGACCTTTACAACAATACAATGCATCTCTTAATTATGCCACGGTGATAGATTGCGAAGAGTCTTAATGTTATGAGGATGTGATGTCCAAGGATGATAGTTATACATGGAAATGCACTTTGTAGTCAAGGATGGATTCTTTGATGAAGAATGCAACTTGGGAGTTGGTTCAACTTCCTGAAGGCACCATGCCAATGGGTATATAAGGTGAAAATATCACCATCGTATACATTGTCTGTGTATAAGGCAAGATTGGTAGCCAAAGGCTTTAAGCATGAGAAGGGGTATTGACTTTGAAGAAATCTTCTCACCATAGTTAAGATGACCACTCATTGTCCTTTACTTGCATTGGTTTCTAAGGAGGACATGGAGCTTACCCAAATGGATGTAAAGATAACTTTCTTCAATGCTAGGGACTTTCAAGAGGATATCTACATGCAATAACCAAAGAGGTTTGTTGTGCAAGGAAAAGAACAGTTGATATGTAAGCTTAACAAAAGTCTATATGTACTAAAGTCAGCTCAAGGGAGTAGGACTATAATTTTGATGTTTTTATGAGGTGTTAGGATATACACAAAGTGAGATGGATTATTCTCTCTACATGAAGAAGATTATGGATGGTTATCATACGATCTTACTTTTTTGCATGGATGATTGCTTGGGAAATCTATATTGGATGTGGATGCATTGAAGAGAAGGTTGCATGAAATCTTTGACGTGAAGGATTTGGAAAATGTAGGTCATATTCTTGGGGTGAGGATTATGTGGCATAGACATAAAAAAATTCCCTCTTTGTCTCAAAATATGTACATCAGGAAGGTACTTAAGCACTTTGATATGGAGAGGGGGAAAGCTATAAGTGTTCCATTTCCTCCATATGTGCAACTCGACTAGGAAGAGGACCTTAAGTTAGATATGAAGTAGGCTGAAATGGCAAAGTTGCCTTATGTATTTGTGGTTGGTAACTTAGTGTATGCTATGGTAGCTATACATTTAGACATTGCTTATATAGTGGGATTGATTAGTAGGGTTGTAGCAAACACTAGTAAGAAGCGGAAGAAGTAGAGAAGAATATCATGAGATACTTGAATGTATAAGAGCTATGTGCATTTTCTTGGAAGAAATGATGCATTTGTCATTGTTTACATAGATACACATTTTACAAGAAATAGTATCTTCATTGGTCATTCTCCCTTAAAGGAACGTTGGCCTTTAAGTTGGAGGTTGTTGGGGTAAAATCCAATGAGCTAAGGCTAGGCAAACACCCCTTGTATATGTACAAACTGTACATTCATACATAGGTGGAGGTAATACAAAATAAGGGTAAGTGTAACTTAGTACTCACAAAAACTTGTTGTGTGATCTCTCTCTTACCTTCTTGCTCTTTCTTGCTTGTGGCTCCTCACCCTATCAGAAAGAGATGCAAATGAATGTTCACGATGACAAGAAATTAACCGTACCTTATGTTATCAAGAAATGGCATCATTATGTTTATGGCACGTGCTTTAGAGTTAAAAGTGAGCATAGAGATTTGAAATACATCCTCTCATAACTAAATCTCACTCTAAATCAAAGAAGATGGCTACCTAATCTTTCAAGCTAGGATCTTAACATATCAAATACAAGAGGCAATGACAATATGTTGTGGATTTTCTTTTAAGAATTTGAAGATGTATAAACTATTGTATCATGGAGTTGCATAGCAATTCAATTGAGGAGTTACAAGAGACATATTGTTTGGATGGGGAATATTAAGAAGTTACAATAGGCTCATTGCTTGAATGAGGAATACTCTCATATATTTTAGAATTGGTGATAGATTTTTTAGATGATAATTCCCATTATCAACTCAAGAATGGTTTTGTATGGCTATATGGTGAGGTGATTATATCCCATACTTCATTCTTCAAGAAAAAGATCATAAAAGAAACGTACCACTTACTTTTGATTGGTCATTTGGGTGTTTTCAAGATTTATGAAAGCTCCCATTGGAATGGATTATGGACAGATGTGAAGAATTTTATTTCAAAATGTCTCCCATGCCAACAAAGCAAAAGGAAAATAATCTAAAAGCCTAGTGGATTACTTTAGTGGCCATTGTCCATCCTTGAAGGCAACTAAACTCACATTCCCATGTATTTTATTATAGGCTTGCAAACTCCCAAGAAGGGATTGAATATCATTTATGTAGCAATGGACAAAATTACAAGAGCACCCCATTTCATCCCAAAGACTCAATACACAACCTCTCAAGTTGCAAGCCAATTTATGGATCACATCGTGAAGTTACATGGCTTACCTCAAGTCATTGTCCATGATAGGGATTCCAAGTTCATGAGTTTGGCAAGGAGTATTTAGATCTATGGTTACCAAGCTTGCCCCTTCAATTGCTTATCATCTTCAAATGAATGGTCAATTGAAGAGGGTTGAAAAATGGTAGGAAACATAGGTACTATTTGGCATGATATTCAACATTCACCCGATTTCTAGCTTCATTTTGTTGAGTTTGCATACAATAACAGTATTCATGCTAGTATAATTGAGGTACTATTGTTATGATGCTCAATATTATTTGGATTTATGGCTTCACTTCGCTAAATTTGCATACAATAATGCTACTCATGCTAGAATTGAAGTTTTTCCTTTTGATAAGTATGGCTATAAAGTTCTCCTTCCAACTATTGTGTTTCATGCAACCCTCATGGAAAGGGAGAAATTGGAAAGAGTGCAAGCCCTTCGTCAACAATACAAGATCAACCTCAATAAAGCTCAAGATCAAATGATGTTTTTTACATATGAAAAGAGGAGACAGTTGGAATTTATGGAGGAACATTTAGAACTACTTAGAGTATCAAAATTAGGCATGCATATCTAAAGGGGATAGCTCAAGTAACAACTAAAAGCTTGCCCATTGTTACTATAGCCATTGTTAATGTAACCATATAAAGTACTCAAGTGGATTGGTGAATCAGCATATTGTTAGGAGCCTTTCTCCTCAATAAGGATTCTTAATGTCTTCCATGTGAGTCAATTAAAACCCTTTGTTGACCCCCATGTTGAGTATTTGGAGGAGCTTTTATTTGTAGATCAAGAGTACATGAAGAAGGATTTCAACACATCTTGAGTATCTTGAAGAGCATCCCCCTATAGATGAAAATGGAGTTCAACACATTCTAGACGGTATTGATATCAATGGAAAAAGAAGCTTAAACTAAGCCTCGTCATGGAATACTTGATCAAATGGAAACGACTTGATCAAAACAAGCTTAGACCAAGTTTTGTCATGGAATACTTGATCAATTGGAAAGGACTAACTTAAAAGAAGCTTTATGAAGGCTAGAAGCCATCATTCAAGAATTTTCATACTTTCAACATGACCTTTTTGTTGAAAAGCACTCAAGGTAGAGGCTATATTTTATTGCAGTATACTCTTTATCAAATTTCTATTTTGAGTTGTCGTGAGAATTTTGGATTTTTGACAAAGTTGAACAACTTATATGGGTTGAGTACATGAAAGGAGCTTTATTTTGTGATATTAATATCTTTATTTAGTTTAGGCCAATCAAAAGTTATGCAAGTTTCTATACAACGCGGTTTATAGTGGGACCAATTTTGCATGGGCTTATACTTGAAGAAGATCCATCAAGATACCACCTTCATGCTTTCCAATTGAAGCAAACATATGATACTTTACCTTTAGCTCCAAAACCATCATTGTTTTGAAGAATTTGGAAGATTCTAGTCTCATTCCTCATGCTTACATAGAGTGTTCTATTCTTATCTTGACTATTAAGAGTTACTTTGTACCAAGTTTTCTTTTGTTTTTAAAGACAAAAACATGGAGGTGGGGATGGATTCTAAGTATATTTTCATTTTCCACATGAATACATTGAGAAGCCACTTCATTTTTTTTTTCTATCTTCCACCTTCTTCCATGACTTCCACATGTACTTCTCTCCTTTGTTTTTCTATTTTCTCTCATCTTCTTCAATTCAGACATTTATATACTCTCTCTTCATTAGCTCCATACCTTACACATATAGGGGACGATTTCTAGCAAAATAGGCTTTAACCTAGTGGGCACACAAAAAATTTGAAGTTGCACTTTTGAGGGTTAGAAATGAGCTTCTATAAGAACATAAATTTGGCTATTAGATAATAAGAATCATTGCCCTTAAATGGACTTGGGAAGCAAGGAATAACGATACATTTGTGTTAATGACAAAATATTTCTTGGATTATGAGAAAAAACATAAGCCTTTGATTTATAGATCTCTTACATAGATTGGGCAAGCTAGATCAAAGATTGAGACCCAATTTTAGGTATGTTAAGTGCAACTTATAGTTTAGGATTTGTATCTTGATCTCTCTAGAGGTGAATTTAATAATAAAGGCCATCTACTAACATTTGGTGTATGAAAAATTATCTTAAGCTTGTAAATTGGATATGCTTTTGTGATTTGATTTTTATATATTTTTAGATCAAGGATCAAATACTTCTTTGATTATGATAAAGAACAAATCCCTTTGGATTGTAGATCTCTTACATAGATTGGGCAAGCTAGATTAGAGGCCAAGTTCCAATATTTAAGCATGTTAGGTGTAGCTTATACTATTTTTAAAAATGTGATTCTTTAGTTGTGATTGGGCTTCATCCCAATATTTGCACCTCAAAGTAGCAAAGCATTGTAGAGTCACTCAATTGCATGTTCAAAATTGGAGTCCTTCCATTACCAACATCCCCATTCTATAGATTAACTTGTGACTTGTTGGGAAGTCTAACCAGTCATGGAAAAAAAACTTTTTTCTTGATCAATTATTAAAAAAAGAAAGGGCAAGTTCCCAGAGTAGCGAGTTTTGTCATTTCTATATGAAACACTCATTGCATAACTAAAGCACTCGAAAAACTCACCCTTATTTTAAGGTCATTGACAATGTCCCAACCGGTGTTTTAATATTCCAACCAATACAAATACTCTAGAATGCTTTTTTTTTTGTGGTGAGCAACATATTGTTTGGATTTGTATGTAACTCAGCTTAAGATCCTCACCACCAGTGCTCACGAAAAACCGAGGTTTAATGTAATGTGAATTGCAAAATTAAAAAAAAAACTTTCAAAATTGAAAGAAGAAGGTTTAAAACTTAGAACTCTTAAAAATTATTAGTTATAAAAATGGCAAATACATGTAATTTGATTCAGAAATCTCTGCAAAAATTTGAGTTAGAGGTTTTTGTATTTGCTACCAAAAATGTTTTTTGTGAACACTGCTCACCACACGTAACTACATGAACTTGAGCTATATGGCCGGGCGCAAGTCAAACATTTGAATGACGTGGCTAAATATATGGGTTGAATGCATTGGAGGAGGTGAGAGGAGATCCATTTTGAGCTTTGAATGGTTGCGCTGCCACTCGTTGTTGAAGAACACCTAAGCATAGCTTGTGCTAGTTAATCAAACATTCACTATTTTTGAAGCTACTTGAGTCATTGCGGCAAGTTCCATTTTTGGAGGAGATAGCCAGAGGCCAGGTCAAGCCACCAGTAGGCCACACCAACTGTTCCATGGTCAAGATAGACTCTCGCGCTAGTCAATTGACCTGCGCGTGTCTCGGCTCTTAAGGTGAATGTTAATGACAAAGGGCCCTTTTGTAAGGTGGGGTCTGGAGCTATTTAATATTCTATGGGGTCTAAAAGAAAAATTGAGTGAGGATTGCCAATTGGGCGTGCCTTTTGTGATTTGATTTTTTCCAGCGTTCGACCGGAGTCTCTAACGTCCGACTCTTTTGCATAAGTTTTAGGGATGATTGGGTTGGAAATAAGCAAAGCCAAGCAGGCACGGGCACCCCCACCCCCACCATCATCATCATCCTCATTTTCATCATTTTTGTCATCGGCGCGCGTGTCCTTGTCTAGACTCTACCCCCTCCTTTCCCAAAGACTTCTAGTTCTATCACCTCCTTCTTCTCCTCCTCATCCTGGCTATTCTCTGTGCAGCAGGCAGCAGACAGGCAGGCAAGAAGAAGAGAGGAGACGACGACAACGCAGGCACCAGGAAGAAGATCAGGCACAAGCACTCTCTTCTTCTGTAATTAGGTCGACCGTCGGCTACCTAAGCAGAGCGAGCGAGCCACAGAGACAGAGAGAGAGAGAGAGAGAGAGGGAGAAGGAATACAATAAAGGGCGGTGCATAGGTGAACGTGACGCCGTGTGCCTCGATTTTGTCTCCCGCACAAGCATCAGTTTCTCGCTCCCCCCCCCCCGGGCCTCTTGGAGTGAGAGCCTTTTTCCCCTTGTGAGACCTCTGTCCTTTATCGCACCTCCCCTCCCGCTCCTGCTGCCCCTGGTATCGGCAATGCAAATGGTGCAGAAAGCGGATCTTATCAAGCTCAGATCAGGTAAGCCCCCGGCAGGACCGCCAGTTCCTTCCTTGACCGACCTTGCGTTTAGAGGATAGCGCGTCTCTCTCAGAGAGTTCAAGCAGGGCCGCTGGGAGGAGTCACCACATCCCCCGCCTCATATTACATCCTTGACTGCCTTGCATCAGAGATAAGGAAATAGGCCTTGTACGTCTCCGTCTCCGTCTCGCCCAAGATATACATCCCTGCCACAAGCGCCAATGCCTCTCAAAGCTCTTGTGCGCGATCTTAGAGACTTGCGGGATGGCATTGGTAGCTTGTCCAGGCGTACTTTTGATGTGAGCTTTTCCCACAGCAGCAGACGAGTGCGCTCTCAGAGTGCAGTGTTAGACATCCAGCGCGTCGTAGTGGCGGCCACCAGCGATGATGTGGATGCGAGTAGTGATGAGGATTTCTCCTCATTGTTGGTGCCGTCTCAGCAGGGGCGCTGGGCAAACCTTCCTCCTGAGCTCCTCAGAGATGTTCTCCAACGAGTAGAGTCTGCGGAAGGGTCCTGGCCTGCCCGCAAAGATGTTGTGGCTTGCTCTGCCGTTTGCAAGACATGGAGAGAGATTACCAAAGAGCTTGTAAAGGCCCCTGAGGAATCAGGCAAGCTGACCTTCCCCATCTCACTCAAGCAGGTACTTCCATTTACCTTTCCCTGTTTCAGGAAGTACTTGAAGTGGAAATGTATCACCGTTGGTTTTCAAACTACCAGCTTCATTGGGCCAGTGCTTCTGAAGGAATTAACCTTTGTACTCGTTCTCAGATCTGTCTTCCCAGGCTTATGTAGTTTGTGCTTTGAACTATGAATGTGCAGCCTGGTCCAAGGGATGCTCCAATGCAGTGCTTTATCAAGCGGGATAGGGCAAGCTCCACATACTCTCTCTACTTGGAACGTTCACCCTGTAAGTTTCCATGGCAACTGTGCGTCTGCAAATCACATTGAGTTGGAACCTGGTCTTAGGGCTTCAGGTCTTTTCTGTGTGATGTTTATTTGTTGTTCTCAACTTTTGTATATGTTACTGGCAGCCTTGCTTGTCGAGAATAGCAAATTTCTTCTCGCAGCTCGGAAGTTCAGGAAAGCAACTAGCACAGAGTACATCATCTCTTTGGATGCAGATGACATGTCAAGAGGCAGCAACAGCTATGTCGGCAAATTGAGGTTGGTGGCATGTTTGAGGCCATGACAAGAATAGTGTGTTGTGCACAATGCCATGTGAGATTCACGAATGTGATCCACACATTTTAGCCCTACCATTGTATGATGGTTGCCTGTTTTAGTTTCCTCATGAGTCACAAGACTATATTTATGTATGCCATCGTTTTGTTTTGAGGGGAAAATGTGGTATGTCTGTGGCAGGTCCAACTTCTTGGGGACTAAGTTCACTGTGTCTGACAGTTTGGCTCCTCACAGTGGGGCCTTGGTTCCAACTGGCAAAGCATGTAGGCGTGTTGGCATGAAACAAGTATCCCCTGGTCGAGTTCTCTCTGGCAGCTACAATGTGGCAAACATCGCCTATGAGTTGAATGTCTTGGGCACAAGAGGTCCCAGGCGCATGCAGTGCATCTTGCATTCCATTCCTTCATCTGTGATGGAGGTTCGTGGCAGTGATGCACTCACCTCCAGTCAGCAACTGTCTGGACCAGCAGCAGTAGCACCACCTGAGGAGTCCTCCTTCACATCCATCCCTTTTTCTGCACCCAATTTGGACATGGGAACTAATTTGGGCCTCAGTTCTTCTGGCAAGGCTGAGAGCAAAGCCACCAGTAGTCCATTGGTTTTAAAGAACAAAGCACCTCGTTGGCATGATCAGTTGCAATGCTGGTGCCTGAACTTCAGAGGGCGTGTGACAGTAGCCTCTGTGAAGAATTTCCAACTTGTTGCTGCCATAGAGCCTACAAATCTGGCAGTGCCTCAAAGTGAACAGGACAAGGTGTTACTGCAGTTTGGCAAGATTGGCAAGGACATCTTTACAATGGATTATCGTTATCCTCTGTCAGCCTTCCAAGCCTTTGCCATATGCTTGAGCAGTTTTGATACCAAGCTAGCCTGTGAGTGAGAGAAGATGTCAACATGAGCTGCTATCAATTAAGCTGCTGTTTGTAAAACTTAAGGATGGATCAATGGAGACGAGGGTTGAATGGATACTATTCTTCTCTCGTCTTTAGCTTTGAGTCATCAGTGGTTGTAATGTCCAAGGTAGTGATCATTGCAAGTCAGGTCTGTAATGGCAGCATGCTGCAAAGAATTGGCGTTACAATTGGTGCATTACCTTAGAGCTCTGCTTGCACTAAGGTTTTCTGGACTTCAGATGTCAGCTCGTTTTTCAGAATTATGTATTGTGTCCCTTTGTAAATTGGCTAACAGATATCTGGGCTGATCAAAGCCCTCCAGAAGTCCTCTGTTGGTTAGAAACATGAATCTCTCTATGCAGGATCTTGGATTATATGCTGATGGCTTGTTGTCAAACTCCCATTAATTTTGGCGTGCAAGCGTCTTGGAGTTAGCCTGTCTTGCTGATGGCTTGCGTAGTTTAACTTTTTTAAGGCCCCAGTAATTTTGCATTTGTCTTGGAGTTAGCCTATCTTGCTGATGGCTTGTGTTGCTTAACTTTTTTAAGGTCTCAGTAATTTTGCGTTCAAATGGGGTTCAATGAATCACTGTGTTAATGTTAGATGGTATTTCATACTGGTTTTGCCAGTTGTTTTACATTGGGTTTTTATTCTTTGGAATAGATCTTAGGAAACAGAAGAGTAAGTTATCTATTAGTTGAGGAAAACAAATTTCTTTTATGTTTTGCAAGTTAGATATCCAGTCGAGTGAGATGGCTTCAGTAAATGGGCTGTGTTTATACCTGATGGTGTTCCATACTGTTCTTGTGAGATGTCTGTCATGAGGTTTTTTGTTCTTTTTCGGAAGATCTTAGCAAACAGAAGAGTAAGCTATCCATGAACTGAGGAAACTGAAGTTTTTTGTATGTTTTGCAAGTCTGTCTGTCCAGTCAAGTGAGGTTGTTTTGTTGGCATTGGAGCTTGGCTGCAAGAGGGAACTTGGAACTTTATGTTGTGTTCTGGCTTGTGTACATACATCCAGCATGTGTGTGCTGCCTTATGTCTGTACATCCAGGATGGTGATTTCAGAGTGCAAAGGCAAGTCTGGCCATGAAAACTGGACATGGCAATTGAAGTAGAGGTACAAGGAGTTGAAACAGTCTGCCTGTGAAAGGATGCCGTCCTTTCTTTTAGTTTCCCACCCTTATCTTTGTATTGCAGAAGACAAACTGCCATTTCCAGGTCTTACAAATGACAGTTGGCAGGCATGTGATGCTACAGCTCAACACTTTGGTTTGGAGGCCTGATATGGCTGTGTTGTGCTCGGTTGGATGTTATGTCTATTGATGATCTTCTCTACGGGCCTCCCAATATGCTTTGTTCAGTAATGATTGTATTTTCCCTTGTGAAGATTAGCTGAGAGTTGGGACCCTCCTTGATGAGCCTAGCCTATGAAGGATGATGATGAAAAGAGTGTTCCCAGTCAGCGATAGCCTAGACCTGCATGAACACACCAGGACACAGGTGTCCAACCATCCGATGTAGCAAGGTATGGAACCTACAACCTTACGATTGTAGGCCTAAGTACCATCCACTAGCCTGTTACCTTTGGGACTAGAATTTATGTATTCTATGGAGGATCAACACAACTTTGTCATAACGATTCACTTCCTGGAGGTCTCACCTTGCCTCAAGAAAATTTCCACACCTCCAGGATGCCATTAACGAAAAAAGCCTGCGAAAGTGAGGAATGAGGGTAGAAGGGGAATTTTAATGAGCGCTAAAGCAATAACAGGTGTTGAAGCCCTCATTATCCATACGACACCAGAGTTGAAGGCAAAAGCTTAGAGCAAGCTGAACCATCCAATAATCAACCATGTGGAATGGTTCATTATTGCACAATTTTGAAGAGCTAGCCTATTAATCACAATGCAGAATCACCTCTAAAGAAAATTATACCAAAGCTATTCATGTGAATTTGGCTACACTCAAATCACAGCTTGTAAACCAAAATTAGATTTTTACAAAGTGATTTCTTGTGAAAGCCATGGCTGCCCAACTCCCTCTTATGACTAGGTGAACTAGGAAGATACATTCGTGCCACTAAATCAATTCTATAGTTAGAACATCTCAATGATGGGGGAGTCCATAATGGTCACTACACGCTATGAAGAAGATTCAATCATCAAAATTAGCATGCCCCACCACTACTAATGTGGCACTTGGGAGAAATAGTCAGGCATAAAGTAGTTATGCAATTGCCTCAAGGGTCTTAAGCACCACATCTATGGAGCTTTAAAAAGGTGAATTGATTTGTAGATATTTTAATGCAAAATATGATATGAAATTGGGTGTTTCAACTTGCAATACGATTGGGTACCTTTTGGGATAATTTTTTTTAAAAAGATAAAAAATTAACACAAAATAAATATAACTTATTGATATGGCACTTTTGTAAAACTTTTTTTGCGAACAATTTAAAAAGTCATTTTTTGGGGGAAAAATAAATTTTACTTGTTGATGTACGCTTTTGGAAGAGTGGTGGATCCCATCATGGAGGATGAAAAGGCTTGTTACGTGGGTGATAAAAAAGGGAGATCCCCTTCTTTTGGTGTGGGTCCACCACAAAAGATAGGGTCGAGCCTAGGAATGTAGGGACTCTAGGGGACAAAAAGGCATACAATGATGAGCACACTCAAGGATCTAATCTAAGTGTAAGGTTTCTTAATCAAATTCTTTACTAGGCCCTTTTCAAGTCTGTCTTGCTTGCACCTAATGACCAAAGATCAATGGTGTCTAAGGGCAACATCAACCCATTAGAAATCCCAAGATTACTTAGACCTATAATCACACACTTGCTTGATGATGTTTCGAACTACTATATGGAAGAACCATTGTAAGACGATTGTAAAACAAAGCTTATACAAACCCTTATGTCACTTGCAATGAAGGGGGAAATGTATTCCTTATGGAACATAGACTAGTCCTAATGGTGGTCCTTGGATGAGGAAGAGGTTGTGGCATGATCCAATCTAGAGAAGAAATCTCCTATTGGTGTTGTAATTAAACCTAGGTACATAACATATCATTCTTTAGAGAATCAAGAGTCCAATGAGGAAAACAAGGCATAACTAAGGTGTCTCAAATGTGTATTCACATATATATTCCTCAATTTCTCTAATTAGAAAGCATCCTCTAGTAAGGCATTCATACACAAGACCTAGCATCTCCATTAGAGCTATATATATAAGAAAGATCAACCCTAAGAAGAAAAGCCAATAGTTTCCATGATCAATTCGTATGGGGAACTATTATAGATTGATATTTTCAAAATCTTGATGACTATTAAAATTGTAAACACTCCATTGATGTCTTATATACTATCTAATTAAGAAGATGTTAAAAAAGAAACATTACTTATATGTAAATTCAAGTGATCAACTAAGCTTAGGAACTTTCCCCTAATTTTCCACTATATTTTTTTGTTTTTTTAATAGTTTTAAAGCATTTTAAATACATTTTTCACTATTTCTGTGTGTTTTTAATGCATAAATAACATTTTATTGAATAAATATGATGTAGCCACGAAAACATAGAAAAATAGTAAAATTCATGTCATAAGAACATTTTATATCACCATTTTATGAGATTATGCTTAAAATAAGACAAAAAATATGTAATTCTCACAATTTTTCATACTTTTTCTTATAGATAGATGTGGACCAAACCATCCAAACACCATTGTTGTGCTTCAAACTTCTAATGCACTTGGATAAGGTTCCATTTCACTTTGGCAATATCTTCCATAAACCATTTTCACTTCTCATGCCATTGCTTGTTGCCTCCTCTCAACCATACGAATAGGCATTATGTGCAAACGGAGGGAGGAGAGCGAAGGACAGCAAAAAGAAAAGGGAAAGATTGGAAATTTACATGTTGAAATCTTTCATTATATTTGACAAGAGTGGTATCATTGCATTCCTCTCAATGATTCTACATGAACTTTACTAGATTGATTGATGATTGTGGCTCACATGATCAAGTTTATGAAGTGCCTGGTGTCATCCTCATTGCCACAATTGGTTCTTTCTTAATTGTGTCCTTTCCCATCTTGGCCATGTGTTGTCTCAAATTTGGACAAAAAGTGGCTCTTGACCCCCACCCCTCTCATGTGCACAAAAAAAGAAGCCCAATTCTCCCCTTCCTCTTTTTCCTCATGTAAAAAGGCCATTTTGGAGTCAATTTTAAGTACAACCATCTCCTTTTGATGCAAACAAGACACTTCGACACTCTGTTGTTGTTGCTGCCCCTTGCAAACTAAGGTTGGTGCTCCATCGTGCCTTTGTGAGTTTTAAATGCTCTATGAAATGCACTTTTTATGCCTTGAAAAACATGTCATCTCCATCACTTTTTTTCTTGCATTTTTTCCTGGCTTGAGTATTTGTGCTGTACATTTTTGACAAAGTATCCCATGCCTCCTCCTTTGGCGTACTTGCATCCTGAATATGCATAATCATAGAGTCTGAAATACTGATAGACAGCCAGTACATAACTTTCCTGGCTCTCTCATGCCATGCTTTGAATGCCTGCATTTGCTGTTGATTGGGAACATCAAGAAGAACTGGTTCTTCTTCATTTCCTGTAACAAATTCCCAATATCCTTTTCCCATAAGGAAATTCGTCATTCTAAACTTCCATGCTTGGAAGTTGTTCTTGTCAAGCTTTTCAGTTACAATCTGTGAAAGAGAATCAGACGCCATTACAGAATACTGCAAAAAATTCTATCACTGCAAAAAACACAGCTTCACCCTCACAAGGGCAAATCTGCAAAACTGGCGAAAGTGGTATTTGACCACACAGTCACTTCCTAGTGACGATTTTGCATAAACAGGAACCAAGGATGATTCTGTAACTCCCAATGTCTCTGCACACGAGCATACGATGCAATATCTGTGGTTACTTTTCACCGACCTGTAGAACAGTGGTCGCACAGCATAAAACAGGGCTTTTTCCTGAGTGCGTGCAGAAAACTTTCGCCTCCAAAACAGGCCCCGAAATGGCCTCAAATCAAAAAAACAGGGTCGCGAAGAGCTAAAGCTCTATCCCGCAGCATATACTGCCCTCTTGCTTCACCGCGAAGGGCGTCTCAACCTGAGACAATGCACTCTTGCAATTTCCGGCTGTGCTACCTGCAGAGATCTGCTCCCAAAACAGAAAATGAAAGCAACACTGCTCCTCTTACCAGAACACCGCGAGCTTGGCTTGCTTTCTTGAGCTCCTTACCACGAACAAGGCTCTGATACCATGTCAAGATTGTGGGAGAGAAGAAAGGAGTCTCACTTGTAGCTTTCTTGCTTGCACAATGGGAGAATACACACAAGGGTGGAGGCTGAAAACAGTTTTTCTCTTCTTAGTTGTGTAAGCCAAAAAGAACTCTCATACAAAGAAATAGAAGAACCCTATATATGGGTCTCAAACCAAACTCAACTAACTAAGGTTGCATACTAACTGAGCCACGAACTAGAGTAGATAAGGATAGCTATCATGTAGCTATTATTCATGGGCGGTGTACCAACCGCGTCTACAACTGACAAGTCGGTGACATAAATACACAACGGTCACCCTGGCGTATCACGAGTGGAGCTCGATATCTCAACATAAGGTGCTAGAGTGGAAGAGGGACACCCCTCTCCTTCTCTTCTTCTCCCTCTCCTTCTCTTCTTCTCTCTCTCTCTCCTCTTCCTCTCCTTCCCTCTCTTCTCTCCTTCCTCCTCTTTCTCTTCTTCTTATTTTCTTCTCTCCTCCTCCTCTTCTTCTTCCTTCTCTCTCTCCTTCTCTTCTTCTCTCCCTCTCCTCTACCTCTTCTCTCTCTCCTTCTCTTCTTCTCTCCCTCTCCTCTTCCTCTTCTTCTTCTCTTCTCCTCCTTCTCTTTCTTTTCTTCCTCTTCTTCTTCTTCCTCTTCTTCTCTTCCCTCTTCCTCTTCTTCTCCTTCTCACTCTCCCTCTTCTCCTTCTTCTTCTTCTCCTCTCTCTCCCTCTTCTTCTCCTTCTCTCTCTCCCTCTTCTTCTCCTTCTCTCTCTCCCTCTTCCCCTTCTTCTTCTTCTCCTTCTCTTTCTTCTTCTCTCCTCTCTCCTCTCTCTTTCCTCTTCTCTCTCTTCTTACCCATTCTCTCTCTCACAACGATCACAGGTGGGGTGCGCTGCCGATCAGACGCCAGGGGGTGCGCGCTGTGGAACCAGAGGGAGGGGCATTGTTGCTCACGGCCAGTGCTTACGGACAGCAAGGGGGTGCCTATCTTTGACGAGGGGGGGTCTCTACCAGTCCGCAAGGGGGGGGGTTCCTATTGGGAGCACGGGAATATTACATCCTCTCCCCCTTAGAGGAATCGAGATGTCCTCATCTGGAATGCGCTTAGGGTTCATTGATAACAAGTTATCATTGGATTCTAAAACCTGTGGGTTAGGACCCATCACGCTTCCGGTGTGCAACTCTGATGATGTAGCATAGCCCTTAGATTAAGCAGTTTTGCTCTGGTACCAACTGTAACGTGCCCGCTCCTCAAATCGCGGGACAATCTTAACAGTCCATCAAGAGATATTTCTAGAAGATGTCGCCTGGCACTCCTAAGGAATGACACGGGTTTTGCCAACTAGAGTCTCTCGAGCTTGCCCCGCAATGGAACTTATCCAACCATTCCCACTAGGATCGACCTAAAGTTCGGGTTCGCAGCCAACATTGTCTAAGGTCATAGACCATCAACTTTTTCCTCTAACACTTTTTGTTAGCATTTCCTTTGAGGAAAGCTCTCGGCTAACTGAGACCACCCTTCCGTAGGATAGACCCATTGGTCACATTCACTATGCTTCCCTCGCGGGTTGTTTTAGTTATCTAATTACCTACCACATTATGTTTGACACATAAAAGCAGCTTCCTTAATTAACCTGTTAGTCACAGGTTCCTTTACGTAATTTAGGGCACAGACACGAAGACAAGATAAAACAAGATCAAACACTTCCTTAATTTATCTTCAGATTAATGTGTGTCTCCTGCCCATACAGGAGAATTAAGTGTTCCTTTCTGCCTCCGCAAAAAAATCCTTCCGTCTTTCAGCAATAACACCCGAAGGTTTATCCTTCCAAGATTCCACCTTGTAACTAGTATCAACGCCTCGAGATCCCATCTTGAGTCACGTAGAACACATGTAGGGCCCGGAGGCATTGGGATTTACGGCCAGAGCCCTCACTGGCACCCAAGCATGCTCCTACGCTAAGTAATTTCCACAGAGAGACCTCTCACGGTGGCAGGTTCGGTCCACATTCCTGGCGCGGATTCACAACCCCCTTGGTTAGGCTTTCACGGTTTGTAGGGGTAGTTCGCACCATCCTTCCTTAATTATCCCTTTAGGAAATCAACCACAGATGAAGCACCCAGCTTAAAACAATCACTAGGGAAAACATTCCTTTTGTTTCCATGGAAATCAATCATCTCAGACCCGGCCATTCAATCATCAAACACACCCCACTTAGGTTAACATCCAAAACCACATTAACAAACACTTGAATGCACAACCTCTTTCTTCAAGGCATCACAATCCCATTGCATGCACAATCAGAATTTAACTTGGATGTATCAACACACTTTTATAACCTTTTCAACAACCAAGCATAACTTGGGTCAACAATCCATATTTAATAATATCAACCTTCGTTAAAACCATTTCAATAGTTCCAAGAAACACGCTTAGCATGAATCAACTACCCTAAAGTTCTCTCTCCCCCTTGGGTTAGGGCTTATACCCTGTTGACCCCAATTATCACTACCTTAGGTTTCCCTATACTATAGTCAAATAGTTCCTGGACAATCCCGTTGTCCTAAACTTCGTAGGTCAATTTTCTTTCTTAGCAATTCACAACTGCCCTAAATCCATAGGTCTAATGGACTGTATCTTGGACTCAACCTAAGGTCCCTTTGTCTTATGCGACCCTCGACGGTTGTGACTTACTTGACAATCTGTCTAGTTTATTGAGTTTCACAAGCATAGAGCCTTTGATGGACAACCCTTTGTTGGAAAAGAAACAACTAAGTCCTTGGAGTTGGGTTCTTAGGTTTTCAAGCTATGGCAATAAACCCTCCTTGTTGGTCATCAGTTGGACGTCAACTTTAAGTAAATGCAACATCTTCTAACCTTCTATCTTTGAGTGTGATACTTTGCAGGATTTTTACTCTTTTTATTTTTCTTTCCTTCCGCCTAAGCCATGAATGCAATAAACATTTGTACGCAGTGTATGATAATCAAAGGCCTATTTAACTCTCAATGAAATAGAAATTAAGATTACCTTATATCTTCCTAATGCAATTGTGATACCTTCCTTTTCTATCATTGCGACCCTTAGTGCACCCTTATCTTTCCATTCCCAATGTATGCAATGTAACTTGAATATCCTCCTTGCTAAAATAGAAAAACAAGAGACCTAGTTTGATACCTACTTGTTAAGCAATGATCCTTCAAGGAAGGTGACCTCCTATTGCTATATTTGATCAAAGGCCATAAATAAAAACTTAAACTCCAAGGCCTTGGCTCCTGTCACGTTCTATCATTTGTAGATATGCTGAGCTTTTACAGAGCGATCCTTCGAGTCCATTAGTAGACACGACCCTTCATCTTTGGCTTGTCTCTCTCTTCCTCCGTTGCGTACAAGGTGCTAGAGTGGAAGAGGGACAACCCTCTCCTTCTCTTCTTCTCCCTCTCCTTCTCTTCTTCTCTCTCTCCCTCCTTCTCTTCTTCTCCCTCTCCTTCTCTTCTTCTCTCTCTCTCTCCTCTTCCTCTCCTTCCCTCTCTTCTCTCCTTCCTCCTCTTCCTCTTCTTCTTCTTTTCTTCTCTCCTCTCTTCTTCTTCCTTCTCTCTCTCCTTCTCTTCTTCTCTCCCTCTCCTCTTCCTCTTCTCTCTCTCCTCTTCTTCTCTCCCTCTCCTCTTCATCTTCTTATCTTCACCTCCTTCTCTTTCTTTTCTTCCTCTTCTTCTTCTTCCTCTTCTTCTCTTCCCTCTTCCTCTTCTTCTCCTTCTCACTCTCCCTCTTCTCCTTCTTCTTCTTCTCCTCTCTCTCCCTCTTCTTCTCCTTCTCTCTCTCCCTCTTCTTCTCCTTCTCTCTCCCTCTTCTTCTCCTTCTCTCTCCCTCTTCTTCTCCTGTTTCTTCTCCTTCTCTCTCTCCCTCGTCCCCTTCTTCTTCTCCTTCTCTTTCTTCTCTCCTCTCTCCTCTCTCCTCTCTCCTCTCTCCTCTCTCCTCTCTCCTCTCTCCTCCCTCTTCTCTCTCTTCTTACCCCTTCTCTCTCTCACAACAATCACAGGTGGGGTGCGCTGCTGATCGGACCCCAGGGGGTGCACGCTGCAAAACCGGAGGGAGGGGCGCTGTTGCTCACGGCCAGTGCTTACGGCCAGTGGGGGGTCTCTCTGACAATCCGCAGGGAGGGGGGAAGCTTCTCCCCTCTTGACGACGAGCCCCCTCGAGGGGGCAGGGCTTTATAGAGGAGGTGGTATGGGGGGGAGGCGACGTCCTCCCACCACCTGGGGGGCTGCATGCCCCCCTCTCTTTATTACTTCCACTCCCTCTCTCTCTCCCCGCCATGCAATCGGCAAGGGGAGAGAGAGGGGGTTAAAAAAAATTTAAAAAATTTAAAAATTTTCTCCTAGGGGTGGGGGGGTTCCTATGGGGAGCACAGGAATATTACATCCTCTCCCCCTTAGAGGAATCGAGATGTCCTCATCTCGAATGCGCTTAGGGTTCATTGATAACCAGTAATCATTGGGTTCTAAAACTTGTGGGTTAGGACCCATCACGCTTTTGCTGCGCAACTCTGATGATGTAGCACATCCCTTAGCTTAAGAAGTTTTGCTGTGATACCAACTGTAACGTGCCCGCTCCTCAAATCGTGGAAGACGTCTTAGCAGTCCATCAACAGATATTTCTAGAAGACGCCGCCCGACACTCCCAAGGAATGACACGGGGTTTGCCAACTAGAATCTCTCGAGCTTGCTCCGCAACGGAACTTATCCGGCCATTCCCACTAGGATCGACCTGAAGTCCGGGTTCCCAGCCAACATTGTCTAAGGTCATAGACCGACTTTTTCCTAACACTTTTTGTTAACATTTCCTTTGAGGAAAGCTCTCGGCTAAGCAAGACCGCCCTTTCATAGGATAGACCCATTGGTCACATCCACCATGCTTCCCTCGGGGGTTGTTTGAGTTATCTAATTACCTACCACGTTATGTTTGACACATAAAAGCAGCTTCTTTAATTAAACCATTAGTCACAGGTTCCTTTACATAATTTAGGGCACAAACACGAAGATAAGATAAAACAAGATCAAAAACTTCCTTAATTTATCTTCGGATTAATGTGTGTCTCCTGCCCATACAGGAGAATTAAGTGTTCCTTTCTGCCTCTGCAGAAAAATCCTTCCGACTTTCGGCAATAAAACACGAAGGTTTATCCTTCCAAGATTCCGCCTTGTAACTAGTATCAAGGCCTCGAGATCCCATCTCGAGTCATGTAGAACACTTGTGTAGGGCCCGGGGGCATTGGGATTTATGGCCAGAGCCCCCACTGGCACCCAAGTGTCCTCCTACGCCCAGTAATTTCCACGGAGAGAGCTCTCGCAGTGGGTTCAGTCCACATTCCTGGCGCGGATTCACAAACCCCTTGGTTAGGCTTTGGCGGTTCACAGGGGGTAGCTAGCGCCATCCTTCCTTAATTATTCCTTTAGGAAATCAACCACAGCTGAAGCACCCAGCTTAAAACAATCACTAGGGAAAACATTCCTTTTGTTTCCATGGCAATCAGTCATCTCAGACCCAGCCATTCAATCATCAAACACACCCCACTTGGGTTAACATCCAAAACCACATTAACAAACAGTTGAATGCACAACCTCTTGCTTCAAGGCATCGCAATCCCATTGCATGCACAATCAGAATTTAACTTGGATGTATCAACACACTTTTATAACCTTTTCAACAACCAAGCATAACTTGGGTCAACAATCCATATTTAACAAGATCAACCTTCGTTAAAACCATTTCAACAGTTCCAAGAAACATGCATGAATCAACTACCCTAAAGTTCCAAGAAACATGCTTAGCATGAATCAACTACCCTAAAGTTCTCTCTCCCCTTTGGGTTAGGGCTTATACCCTATTGACCCTAAATTATCACTACCTTAGGTTTCGCAATACTATAGTCAAATAGTTCCTCGACAATGCCATCGTCCTAAACTTGGTAGGTCAATTTTCTTTCTTGGCAATTCATAACTGCCCTAAATCCATAGGTCTAATGGACTGTATCTTGGACTCAACCTAAGGTCCCTTTATCTTGCGCGGCCCTCGATGGTTGCGACTTACTTGACAATCTGTCTAGTTTATTGAGTTTCACAACCATAGAGCCTTTAATGGACAACCCTTTGTTGGAAAAGAAACAACTAAGTCCTTGGAGTTGGGTTCTTAGGTTTTCAAGCTATGGCAATAAACCCTCCTTGTTGGTCATCAATTGGACATCAACTTTAAGTAAATGCAGCATCTTCTAACCTTCTATCGTTGAGTGTGATACTTTGCAGGATTTTTACTCTTTTTATTTTTCTTTCCTTCCGCCTAAGCCATGAATGCAATAAACATTCGTACGCAGTGTATGATAATCAAAGGCCTCTTTAACTCTCAATGAAATATAAATTAAGATTACCTTATATCTTCCTAATGCAATTGTGATACCTTCCTTTTCTATCATTGCGACCCTTATCTTTCCATTCCCAATGTATGCAATGTAACTTGAATATCCTCCTTGCTAAAATAGACAAACAAGAGACCTAGTTTGATACCTACCTGTTAAGCAATGATCCTTCAAGGAAGGTGACCTCCTATTGCTATATTTGATCCATAAATAAAAACTTAAACTCCAAGGCCTTGGCTCTTGTCACATTCTATCATTTGTAGATATGCGAAGCTTTTACAGAGCGAGCCTTCGAGTCTGTTAGTAAACATGACCCTTCATCTTTGGCTTGTCTCTCTCTTCCTCCATTGCGTACAAGATGCTAGATTGGAAGAGGGACACCCCTCCCTTCTCTTCTTCTCCCTTTTCTTCTCTTCTTCTCTTCTTCTCTCTCTCTCCTCTCTCTTCTCTCCTTCCTCCTCTTCCTCTTCTTCTTCTTTTCTTCTCTCCTCCTCCTCTTCTTCTTCCTTCTCTCTCTCCTTCTCTTCTTCTTTCCCTCTCCTCTTCCTCTTCTCTCTCTCCTTCTCTTCTTCTCTGCCTCTCCTCTTCCTCTTCTTCTTCTCTTCTCCTCCTCTTTCTTTTCTTTCTCTTCTTCTCCTTCCTCTTATTCTCTTCCCTCTTCCTCTTCTTCTCCTTCTCACTCTCCCTCTTCTCCTTCTTCTTCTTCTCCTCTCTCTCCCTCTTCTTCTCCTTCTCTCTCCCCCTCTTCTTCTCCTTCTTCCTCTCCCTCTTCTTCTCCTTCTTCTTCTCCTTCTCTCTCTCCCTCTTCCCCTTCTTCTTCTTCTCCTTCTCTTTCTTCTTCTCTCCTCTCTCCTCTATCTTCCTTCTTCTTCTTCTGCAGTGCACACCCCCTGGCATTGGATCACAGGTGGGGTGGGGTGGGCTGTCGATCCAATGCCAGGGGGTGTGCACTGCAGAATCGGAGGGAGGGGCATTGTTGCTCACGGCCAGTGCCAGCAGGTGGGGCACCTATCTCTGACAAGGGGGTGTCTTTGACAGTCCGCAGGGAGGGAGGGGTCTCTGAAAGTCAGCAGGTGGGGCACCTATCTCTGACAAGGGGGGGTCTCTGACAGTCCGCAGGGAGGGAGGGGAGCTTCTCCCCTCTTGATGACGAGCCCCCATAGGGGGGGGGGGGGGGCTTTGTAGAGGAGGTGGTATGGGGGGGAGGCAACGTCCTATCACCACCTGGGGGAGCTGCATGCCCCCCTCTTTTTATTACTTCCACTCTCTCTCTCTCTCTTCCCAGCATGCAGTCAGTAGGGGGAGAGAGAGGGGGTAAAAAAAATTAAAAACAATTGAAAATTTTCTCCTAGGGGGGTTCCTATGGGGAGCACATGAATATTGCACTATGGGCTTAGAATCCTAGAGGTGTGTTTGAGCCTCTTTTACTCAGCTTCTCACTTTATCAATAATGTCCAATTGTCACTTGGCATCAAGGTATTCTCCAACTTTAGGATTCCCTCTCTTATTTTTTTGGGGATCTCAAGTCTCTACGTCCACTCCAAGAATCTATTTTCCTTTCATTAAGGTTTTTGTACTATCAGTCTTAAGTACTAGTTTTGCATTGGTTCACTTTTTTATTTTCTTTTGATTGTTTTTGCCTATGGATGAGACATCCAAGTTGCTAGGTGTCTAGGCATTGCAATGCTAGTGTGTTTTGCTTAAGCCCTAGTCATAATATTTAAAGGGATCAGTGTAGTATCCTCATCAAGTGCCACTAATGGTATAATTGTTAAGCTAGTGGAGGGTTTTCACTGAGGGAAATCCACATACATACGTGTGACACCTCATTGGACACCTCAAATCTAACTTGTCTTAATTTGATCACTCCCTTTTTAGACATCTACATTATATATGTTCAATGTGGCCACAACAGGTCAATGATTATTGCAGTGACCATCAATAGGATATTTCTCTCCATCATAAGTGACTTATGAATTTATGCATGGTTCCTCTTCAATTGGTTCTTCCATGAAGTGTACTGGAGCATCACTCTCAGTGGATGTATGAATATAGGTCCAAGCAGTTTGGATATTCTCATCGGGTTGATGTCAATCTAAGATATGGGCCTTTCATCATTAGGTGCAGGGAGAGCAAGTGGGGCTCCTCTTACAAAAGTAAATTGCCTATTCATTGGAGAATATAGTTATGGGGAAGATTGAGAATACATAAGCCTTCTTGGTAGTCAATAATGCATGGCCTCATGGCCCATTCTCCCACAATTTGTACATGTGCACAATCGAGGATCCTAGAGTTCCTTATCCTTTATCCCATTAATGAATACAATGGAAACCACCTTGTAAGCCCCTTCTAAGTGGATTGTTCAACTATTGGAATCCTTTTATAGAGGCTTTGAATGTGAGTGACATAATCACAAATCTCCTCTTTATCCTTATAAATGGAATTCATCAATTTTACAATTAGATTATCCATGTATCCTACTTTGAGAATCTCTTAATAAAGAGGTCATTCAAGTTATCAAAATCATGGCATTCAATGATATTGAGACTAGTGAACCAGTTGTGTCCTTTTTACCCAAGCACAACTTGAAAGTTTGTGTGCATTGGACAATATCCTAAAGGTTGTTGGCCTCACAAGCCTACTCAAATTGCTCCATGAAACTATAAGGGTCATCTCCTACCATGTATTCCTCAATATGCTTTGTGACTATAAGAATTTAGTTTGATTTCTGGTGTTGGATGCAATTCCTAATCTGGCTAGGATTGAGCTAGCTAGTGAGCTGCTACTTCACTCATTGGTTGAATTTCCCAATAACCACTTGATTAAGAGCTTGACTAGAGTAAGGTCAACTTCAAGTGCTCTTCTATGTCATCATTGACTCCCAGTCCAGTGTGTCTTGTAAATATCAAGATGTATTACATTTCATTAAGCTTGACCTCTTTCCTTTGCATTTGACTCTTTCCACTTGTGTAAATATTGCAACTTGCTACACTAGGCCCTTTCCTAGTCCTTTTTTTCCTCTATCTCAGTTATGATTTCATATGCTAGTCCACTCACATGGACTATTCGTGCCTTTTGTTCATATTGCACTAGGAGCTTTTGGATTTCAGTTGGGAACTTGCAAGGGTCAATTCCTAGGTCATCAATGCTCGATCGTGATGCTAAAATGGTTACTTTTTGTTCTTGTGCCACTAAACTTTCAATGATATTAATGAGGTCCAATAGAGTAGCAAGCTCCCTTGTCAAGGATACTTTGTTTAGCCACTTGTCACACTAGGGTTTGTCTTTCAAGTCCTGTGTATGTAGGTTTGTTGTCTATTCTTTTCCCTCCTTGTGTTTGTATTGTTGTGGTTCCTAAGCTCTATTTCCTTGTTTGGTCTTTAATGAGTGCTTGATTCCTGTCATGAATCGCGTGGTGGGGGAACTTGCTCAAGTTGTTGTGCCAAACACACACAGAATGCACAAGGAGAAGCTCACTCAAGAGACAAGAAGAGAGATGGAGGCCAAAACGTTTTCTTGCTGGTTTCTTCTTCTTCTTCCACACACTTTACAATGTACACAAAGTATAGAAAAGATACAACATAAAGGAAAGTGGCATATTAAGTCAAACAATGCATAACCGACTACACTAGTCGACTGGCGCTATAACTATGCCATCTCTAAATAGGTGTAACAACCTGAATATAATAAGTAATGAGTCAGTGGCCATGTGAGAGTCATAATGACCACCGATGTGCTAAGTGTCAATGTGTGGACCCATCTAACCAACCGGTCCATCATTAATGTCCGCATGTATTGAGCTTGTCATCTCAACACTCCCCCTCAAGCTCAATTGCATCTCTGCAACTCCAAATAAGCTTCGAAACTTTTGAAGCTTCTCTGTACCCAATGCCTTCGTGAAGATGTCAGCTATCTGATCGTGTGTGCTGACATACACCAAGTCAATCTCACTTGCTAGTACCTTCTCTCTCACAAAGTGGTAGTGTACCTCAATATGTTTTGTCATGGCATGGAACACAGGGTTCCTAGCCAACTGTATACTGCTCATGTTGTCACAATAAATGACAACTGGACCTTCCATCTGCACATCTAAATCAGCCAATAACTTTTGCAGCCATACTACCTCACATGATGCAACAGCAGCACCTCTATACTCAGCCTCTGTACTCGACAAAGCAACTCTAGATTGCTTTTTGCTGCTCCAAGTAACTGCTGCACTACCAAGGGACAACATGTATCTGCTGGTAGATCTTCTATCAAACATACTACCAGCCCAATCTGTATCTGTGTATCCAAACACTTGTACATCTGTACCTGCCTCATAGAAAAGTCCATAATGTAATGTGGACTTCACATATCTCAATATGCGTCTGACTGCATCCAAATGTGGCTTTCTAGGTATTTGCATAAACTAACTCACAAGACCAACAGCATAGCTCAAGTCTGGCCTTGTAATGGTCATGTAGATCAAACTCCCCACTATCCTCCTGAACATAGTAGGGCCTTCTATCTCATCCCCAACATCAGCACTCAACTTTACATTCTTCTCCAACGGGACTGAAAGTGGTTTGCATGATGTCATACCATACTTGGACAACATATCCAAGCCATACTATCTTTGGGACAGCCATATACCATCATCACATCTGATCACCTCAATGCCAAGGAAGTACCTTAGCTCACCTAAATCCTTCATCTCAAACTTCTTCTTCAAAAATTCATTGACTTCTGCAATCCCACTATCACTATCACCTATAATAATCAATTCATCCACATAGATGACTATGATGACCAAACCTACATCTCCCTTTCTCACATAAAGTGAGTGATCAGCATCAGAAACATAAAAGCCAATATTGATAAAATACTCTTTGATCTGGTCAAACCATGCTCTAGATGCTTGCTTGAGCCCATAGAGCGCCTTCTTCAACCTGCACACATACGTGGGATGCTCTAAATATTCATAACCTGCTGGCTGCTCCATGTACACTTCTTCCTGCAAATCACCATGCAAGAAGACATTCTTCACATCCATTTGCTACAACCTCTAACCTTTGGCTGTTGTGCCAAAGCAATCACACATCTAACAGTTGCCATCCTAGCAACTGGACTGAAGGTTTCTTCATAATATATGCCATATGTCTGGGCATAGCCTTTTGCAATCACCCTGGCTTTCTACCTACTAATAGAACCATCTGCATTGTGCTTAACCTTATAAACCCACTTACATCCAATAGCTTTCTTACCCTTTGGCAATGATACTAGATCCCAAGTCTTATTGGCCTCTAATGCAGCTATCTCCTTATCCATTGCTGCATCCCAATGAGCATGACCAATAGCCTCCTCAAAACATGTGGGCTCAACATCCTCAATCACTTTCACCATATAAGCATAATGGTGAGCTGCATAACCTTCAAAACCAAATCTGTTAACAAGGTATCTCACCCTGCTAGACCTGCGTACCACTGGATCACTTAATGGATATTTTTCATTGACGTGTGCTCTCTGCACACTTGGAGTCCTCACTGAAGGAATGCCAAGCTCATCATCCAAGATCTCTAAGCCACTGGAGTCTCCATCAAGAACTGCATCAATGCCATCTGACACTTTATTCTTTCCTTTGTCTTTACCTGTAGTGCTACTAGATACACGTAAAGTTGTAGAGCTACTCTTTAGTCTCCCAGACCAAGGACTACTAGATGATGTCTCTGGTCCACTAAGAGTCTATGATTCTTACTTTTCAGCCTGCACATGAGTGTCATGATCATCATCATCATCCAATGCATCACCACTAGATGTATACTAACTGCTCATTTCATCAAAGATGACATCCCTGCTCACTCTAAACTTACATGTGACAGGGTTATAACAACGATACCCTTTTTGCTCTAAAGAGTATCCAACAAAGACACTTTTCAGCCTTTGGATCCAATTTCTTCTGCAACTCATTTGGCACATGAACATATGCAATACAGCCAAACACTTTCAAGTGTGAGACATCAGGCTTCTTACCTGTAAAACATTCTTCGGGGGTCATACCATGAACTACAGCTGTGGGGGTTTTGTTCATAATATAAACAGCAGTATGAACATTCTCAGACCAAAAATGCTTAGGCATATTCTTTTCAACCATCAAGGCGCATGCAACTTCTGCAATATGCATGTTTTTCCTTTCTGCAACCCCATTTTGCTGTGGGGTATACCTGCATGTGAACTATCTCTTTATCCCATGAGACCTCGGAAAATCATTGAACTCATTCGAGAGGTACTCTCCCCCTCCATCTGACCTCAAGCACTTTACTTTCAAGCATGTTTCTCTTTCAACTGCAGCCTTGAAAGTTCTAAAGTGCTCAAACACTTCACTCTTTTGATTCATAAAATATACCCACACCTTTCTAGAACAATCATCAATGAATGTGACAAAGTATGAACTACCTCCAAGAGATACATTTTGTGTAGGCCCCCAAATATCTGTATACGAAAAATATCAAGGATATTTCTGCTTACATCTCTGTCATGTGAAAAGGGTTGTCTTGCTTGCTTACCAAACTGACATGCTTCGCATACCTTATGATTTTTTGCAATTCTAAATGTAGGCCCTTTGGACTGCATTAATTTCAGCCTTTGCACATTTGCATGTCCAATGCGTTTTGTGCCAAATTTCAATATCTGTAACAGTCAAGATTGTGGGAGAGAAGGAAGGAGTCTCACTTGTAGCTTTCTTGCTTGCACAATGGGGGAATACACACAAGGGTGGAGGCTGAAAACAGTTTTCCTCTTCTTAGTTGTGTAAGCCAAAAGAACTCTCATACAAAGAAATAGAAGAACCCTATATATGGGTCTCAAACCAAACTCAACTAACTAAGGTGGCATACTAACTGAACCACCAACTAGAGTAGATAAGGATAGATGTCATCTAGCTATTATTCATGGGCGGTGTACCAACCACATCTGCAACTAACAAGTCGGTGACATAAATGCACAACGATCACCCTTGCATATCACGAGTGGAGCTCGATATCTCAACACTCCCCCTCGAGCTCAATCCCAATTCCTGCACACCAAGCAGGTCTCTGAACTTGCGCAGCTTCTCTGCACCCAATGCCTTCGTAAATATGTCAGCTACCTAATCCTCTGTGCCGACATAAACTAGATCAATAAGACCTAGTAAAACTCTCTCTCGCACATAGTGATAATGCACCTCAATGTGCTTTGTTCTAGCATGATAGACTGGGTTATTTGCCAAGTTTATACTACTCATGTTGTCACAATAAATGACAACTGGCCCATCTGTAAAGTGATGCATATCATAAAGTAGCTTATGCAACCAAGCTACCTCACATGCAGCCATTGTTGCACCCCTGTACTCAGCCTCTGTGCTCGACAAGGCAACTGTAGGTTGTTTCTTGCTGCTCCAAGTGACTGCAGCACTCCCAAAAGAGAACCCATATCCACTGGTAGATCATCTATCAGAAATACTACCAGCCCAATCAGCATCAGTGTATCCATGCAACTGTATCTGAACCCCAGTCTTATATAATAGTCCATACTGCAATGTGGACTTGACATACCTAAGTATGCGTCTAGCCACATCTAAATGTGATTTCCTTGGAGCCTGCATAAACTGGCTTACCAATCCAACAGCATAGCTCAAATCTGGCCTGGTAATAGTCATATAAATCAAACTTCCTACTATGCATCTGTACATAGTAGGGTCTTCCAGAAGCTCACCTGTATCTATGCTTAGCTTCACATTCTGCTTTAGCCATATGACCCATTTTACCACAGTAGTAGCATTCAACATTGTTGTTTGCATTTTGGCCTCTTTGCCATCCACCTGCCTCTAGAGTTACCACGTCCTCCTCCATAGGACTGGTTTTCTTGAGTTTGCTACATATTCTGATTTCTACCACAGCCTCTAGATCGGCCTCCTCTACCTCTGCCTCTACCTCTTCCAGCATTTGAGTAGAAGACAATTTCTTTTGAAGTTCCTCCTGAAGAAGATGCGCCACCATTTCTCTGCTCCTCAGAAATTAGAAGAGCAATCAACTCCTCAAAATCAGGAAATCTTTCACAGACGGAAATGGATGTTCGGAACTGTGCATAATCCTTTCCTAGACCATTCAAGGTCACAGAAACTAAATCATCATCTTCCACTGGCGACCCAATGGAAGCAAGTGCATCTGTAATCTTCTTCACCTTCATGTGGTAGTCATTGATGCTCATACTTTCTCTTTGCACATTGTGCAACTCTTGCTTGAGCTGCATTTTCCTGGCTTGCGTATTTGTGCTATACATTTTTGACAAAGTATCCCATGCCTCCTTTGGCATACTTGCATCTTGAATATGCACAATCATAGAGTCTGAAATACTGATAGACAGCCAGTACATAATTTTTCTGGCTCTTTCATGCCATCCTTTAAATGTCTGCATTTGCTGTTGATTGGGAACATCAGGAAGAACTGGTTCTTCTTCATTTCCTACAACAAATTTCCAATATCCTTTTCCCATAAGGAAATTCTTCATTCTAAACTTCCATGCTTGGAAGTTGTTCTTTTCAAGCTTTTCAGTGTGACAATCTGTGAAAGAGAATCAGACGCCATTATAGAACACTGCAAAAAATTCTGTCACTGCAAAAAACACAGCTTCAGTCTCACAAGGGCAAATCTGCAAAACTGACGAAAGTGGTAAGTAACCACACAGTCACTTCCTAGTGATAATTTTGCATCAACAGGCAACAAGGATGATTCTGTAACTCCCAATGTCTCTGTGCACAGGCATATGATGCAATTTCTATGGTAACTTTTCATCGACCTGTAGAACAGTGGTCGCACAACATAAAATAGGGCATTTTCTTGAGTGCGTGCAGAAAACTTCCGCCTTCAAAACGGGCCCCGAAATGGCCTCAAATCAAAAAAACAGAGCAACCAAGGGCTAAATCCCTTGCCCGCAGCATATATTGCCCTCTTGCTACACCGTGAAGGGTGTCTCAATCTGAGACAATGCACTCTTGCACTTTCCGGCTGTGCTACCTGCAGAGACTTGCTCCCAAAATAGAAAAAATGAAAGCAACATTGGTCCTCTTACCAGAACACCGCGAACTTGGTTTGCTTTCTTGAACTCCTTACCACGAACAAGGCTCTGATACCATGTCAAGATTGTGGGAGAGAAGGAGGAGTCTCACTTGTAGCTTTCTTGCATACACAATGGGGGAATACACACAAGGGTGGAAGCTAAAAGCAGTTTTCCTCTTCTTAGTTATGTAAGCCAAAAGAACTCTCATACAAAGAAATAGAAGAACCCTATATATGGGTCTCAAACCAAACTCAACTAACTAAGGTGGCATACTAACTGAACCACAAACTAGAGTAGATAAGGATAGCTGTCATCTAGCTATTATTCATGGGCGTTGTACCAACTGCATCTGCAACTAACAAGTCGGTGACATAAATGCACAACGATCACCCTGGCATATCACGAGTGGAGCTCGATATCTCAACAGTAACAACACCTTTTCCTTTAGCATACATAGCAGCATTCATAGTAGGAATTCCAGCATCTAAAGTAAACATACGTCCAACTCTACTTCCCTTTGCAACCAACGTGCACTTGTCATTGAAGTCTTCTACACAAAGCATCCCTTTGAATTAAATCTAACTTGCATCCCTTGCTCTACCATCTGACCGACTGACACCAAGTTCTTTGTAATAGATGGCACATGTAATACATCTGAAAGACTCTTTGTCTTATCATCATGCAAGGACAAGGGAACTTTTCCAATGTGTGAAATTGGGTGGCATGAATCATCACCCATCTGCACATAACCTGTACTTTGCAAATCCTGCATCTCTCCACCAAACCATTCTGCATGGCTGGTCATATGATTGGATACACCTTAATCAACATACCAAACATCATCATGTGTTCCCTTTCCTGTACAGTATTCAGCATATGATGTATAACAAACAGACGTTCATTTTTGTCTTCATTCTGTCATGAAGAGGATGCATAGTTTCCTTGCTGCAACTTATCACTGCGAATATCATCTTTCTTAGCATAACATTGGGCTTCAATATGACCTGTTTTGCCAGAGTAGTGACATACAATACCAGAGTTGTTAGAACCTCTACTCTGCCATCCACCTCTTCCTCTAAAGCTCCCCCTGCCTCTAAAGTTACCACGATCTCCTGAAACCTCCATATCGCCAAATTGCTAATTCAATCTGTTTTGCTGGTTGTCACTACCACGTCTTGTACCACGGCCTCTTGAAGAGGACCTGCCACATCCCCTTCCTGAATTGAAGTAGAAAACTTGGACCTGTTCACCACTTTTTTCAGATGTCTCACTCTGCATGTTGATCTTTTCAGTGATCATAAGGGAGACCAACTCATCGAAATCTGAAAATGGATTTTTGCAATATACGGAAGTTACAAAAGACTTCCAAGACTTTTCATTATTAAGTCCACCAAGGTAGGTGACACCATATCATCATCATTGGGCATTGCATCAATCGCTGTCAAGGCATCTGCAATGCTCCTTACCTTCAGTGCATACTCATTGATAGACATCTTCCCTTTCTTCAATGTATTCAACTCTTGCTTGAGTTGAATCTTTCGTGCCTTTGCATTTATGGAAAACATACTTTCAAGTATGGTCCAAGCTGCATATGAATTCTCTGCATTTCTAATATGTCCCAGCATATTATTATCAATTACTGTAGACAGCTAATACATGACCTTTTTGTCTTTTGCATTCCATTCCTTTCGTGCCTTTGTCTCTTCTGTAGTTGGAGGATCACTCACCTCCGGCTCCTTTTCTTCACCTGAAACAAACTCATAGAGGCATTTTCCAATAAGGAAGTTCGTGACACAGAACTTCCATGAAGGGTAGTTGTTCTTGTCGAGCTTCTCAATGATGGGTTTTCCATTGTTCTCTGCCATTATCACAAAACTAATACCAAACAGCAAGCAAATCTTCTGCAGCCCTCGATCTGTAGTGCACAGCAATACACCAGACAACCTTTTTCACTGTCTTCTCAACAATACATGAAATCTGCAAACCAGTTTGCAAATAAACCTTATGTTTATTCGCTGGTAAACACCTTTGAACTTATAGATCTGAAATTTGTAACCTGTGCACCTGTATACGGTAGATAGCTTAAAATTCCACGATACCTCAAACTGTTGTCTTCAACCTTGCGAGTCTAAAACGGGGCCTAAAATGACCTCGAATGGCCAAAATAGCAGCAGAAAGCCTTAAAGGGTTAATCTGCAAAATACATAGCGCTTTTCATGCACACCAAATCTCACTGCAATTTGAGATTTTTGCTCTGCCCTACTTCTGGTGCCTCCACAGGCACTGTCCAAGAGAAGAAGTAGAGAATGGCAGAGCTTCTTACCTTGCTTGCTTGCTCGAATCCTTGGCTCCTCTCCTTTGCTTTAGCCTTTAAAACCAGCCTCAATCAGTGGTGCAGCACTGATACCATGTCACGAATCGCGTGGTGGGGGGACTTTCTCAAGATGTTGTGCCAAATACACACAAAATGCACAAGGAGAAGCTCACGCAAGAGACAAGAAGAGAGATGGAGGCCAAAACGTTTTCTTGCTAGTTTCTTCTTCTTCTTCCACACACTTTACAATGTGCACAAAGTATAGATAAGATATAACATAAAGGAAAGTGGCCTACTAAGTCAAACAATGCATAATCGACTACACTAGTCGACTGGCGCTATAACTATGCCAACTGTAAATAGGTGTAACAACCTGAATATAATAAGTAATGAGTCAATGGCCATGTGAGAATCATAATGACCACCGACGTGCTAAGTGTAGACGTGTGGACCCATCTAACCAGGCGGTCCATCATTAATGTCCGCATGTGTTGAGCTTGTCATCTCAACAATTCCTATCTCTCCCTTTTTGAACAACTTGGCAAGTATACATGCTTCTTTCAAAATAAACAATCTCTTTCTCGCCAAATACAATTAACTATGAATTGTGCACAAATAGGCTTTTGATCCTTTTCCAACCAACGTGAATGGATGCAATGCAGCTTTTTGGGACATAAGTGTACCAATATATATATATATATATATATATATATATATATATATATATATATATATATATATATATATATATATATATAGTGCATTTCACATGCAATGTTAAATCTTAACAAGAAACATTAGA
This sequence comes from Lygodium microphyllum, assembly GCF_053477565.2. NCBI lineage: Eukaryota > Viridiplantae > Streptophyta > Polypodiopsida > Schizaeales > Lygodiaceae > Lygodium > Lygodium microphyllum. The sequence continues at coordinate 229,765 of NW_028229524.1, forward strand.
GCTTAGGAACATATATCATAGCACGTAAGAGCTTCACATTAGCTTTCTTGATTTGAATTTTACCCTTCCTTTGCTTTAGATGTTAGTTTCACTCGTTAAGAATGGTTTTCCACTTTGTTTGTCCTAACTTTGGACTGAGAATTTAAGATGCTCAATGGTGCATTGAGCCAATGACTTAGTTTAGTAATGATAGTGGTTTTTTGAACCTTATGATGGACAACAAAACCTAGGCTAGTTTGGAGAATGTAATGATATGGTGGGCAGCATCACTTAGTCAAGATGCATGGGTTCTAGTTCTTAGGATGTGCCCTCGGTGCATCCAAGGACACTCTTATCAAGAAGATGCTTCTTTTGAGTTTGAGAGTGGGTGATACTCATGACTACAAGACTCACCTTTGTCTTAAGCAACAGAGCGTTAGGTGTGAGTGGGTGCAATTGTGGCTCAATTATGGTCCTTCAAGCATTATCTCCTAACTTTAATTGTACCTAATCATGAGGGGACTATGCTAGGGTAAGGGGCTTGATTAATAAGTGTCTCCAAGGAAGCCTATCACTACATGGAAGGGCCTAATGAGTGTTGTCAAGAATCGCGTGGTGGAGGGGGTTGCTCAAGATGCTGTGCCGAACACACACAGAATGCACAAGGAGAAGCTCACTCAAGAGACAAGAAGAGAGATGGAGGCCAAAACGTTTTCTTGCTGATTTCTTCTTCTTCTTCCACACACTTTACAATGTACTCAAAGTATAGATAAGATACAACATAAAAGGAAAGTGGCCTACTAAGTCAAACAATGCATAACCGACTACATTAGTCGACTGGCGCTATAACTATGCTAGTTGTAAATAGGTGTAACAACCTGAATATAATAAGTAATGAGTCAGTGGCCATGTGAGAGTCATAATGACCATCGACGTGCTAAGTGTAGATGTGTGGACCCATCTAACCAGGCAGTCCATCATCCATGTCCACATGTGTTGAGCTTGCCATCTCAACAAGTGTATGGGTGCCCAAGTTGATGTATGAGTGCTAGGCTCCTTTCCTCTATACTAGTGTTATTTGTGTGTGCTTGGTTCTTTGTGGGTTTCAAAGAGTGCCTAGCCTAAGGGTATAGTATCCAAGATTCTAAAGTAACAATGCCTCATGCTTTGTGAATTCTTATTGTTGCAATATTATTGTGATCAAAGTGCACCTATGTACACTTGATGGACCCTAGCATGCCTAAGGCTTTGTGAATTCTTACTAGTGAAATATTATTGTGATCAAGGTGCACTATGTACACTTGATGGACTCTAGCAGTAGTGCTAGGCTACTTTCCTCTATACTAGTGTTATTCATGTGTGCTTGGTTCTTTGTGGGTTTCAAAGAGTGCCTAGCCTAAGGGTGTAGTATCCAATATTCTAAAGTAGCATGCCTAAGGCTTTTTGAATTCCTATTGGTGCAATATTATTGTGATCAAAGTGCACCTATGTACACTTGATGGAACCTAGCATGCCTAAGGCTTTGTGAATTCTTATTGGTGCAATATTATTGGGATCAAGGTGCACATATGTACACTTGATGGATCCTAGCAGTAGTGCTAGGCTACTTTCCTCTATATTAGTGTTATTCGTGTGTGCTTGGTTCTTTGTGGGTTTCAAAGAGTGCCTAGCCTAAGGGTGTAGTATCCAAGATTCTAAAGTAGCATGCCTAAGGCTTTGTGAATTCTTATCAGTGCAATATTATTGTGATCAAAATGCACCTATGTACACTTGATGGACCCTAGCATGCCTAAGGCTTTGTGAATTTTTATTAGTGCAATATTATTGTGATCAAGGTGCACCTATGTATACTTGATGGACCCTAGCAGTAGTGCCTATGGACAATGCAATAAGGACTACACATTGTGTCCTCGTGTGCAAGATCTTAACGGAAGAAATAGGCATAGTGATAGAACTTGCACACCTATTGAATCCACTTCCATTGAGCACAAGGTGCCTAAGACCATGATTACTGGTTGTGTGTGACTCATGGGAGGTCTATTGTGTACCAATTCCTTATTATCTAGGTGATATGAGGTGCTTAGTTGAACAACATCTTTGCAACAATGGTGCCTATGTACTAATCTAAAATTAAGTTGAATTTATTAGGATGTACTAGGTGGATCATTGACGAGGGTTGAGCATGGATGTGTGTCTGAGGGAATTGTGTGGGTAGATAGATTGCAAAATTGAAAGGGCATAGGGGTTGATATGCCTATGTGAAAATTATAGTAACCTAGTTGATGAAGAATATCAAACCACTATCTAGAGTTGTTGATGGGTTAGATTGGAGTGAGGATGAGATGCTAGATGTAGCAAGTGCACCACAAGTGGTTGGTTTTTATAAGTTAAACTTATCTTGAGAGTGCACATGCATGAATCCAAGTTGGATGGTTGGCTAATGTGTGTTTGTTAGGCTACCTTTGTGTTACGTGCATTGAATTCTAGGGCTAAGGGTTTGTGACTAAGTATTTGCAAGCTTCAAGGAGTGCCTAACTAAGGGTATAGGGATATATGTCCTATTCTAAGATTTCAAAGTAGCATGACCTATATGTAGAATATGCTCTTCTCACTAGTTAAAAATGATCGTGTGGAACAGTGGATGTTTCCTAGCCTAGGGTTTGTGCATAAGTGGTTTAGGGTCTCTAAGGTCTAATACATCCTAGAGATAGATCTTAAAATGGAAAAGGCCATGCCTAAGGGAAGAAAGTGAGCATGAAAAACCTAGGGTGCTTAAGTGGGTATGTCCTTGGGTGCAAGTTTCCAATCGTGGAATAAAGCATGAGCAATGTACCCATTGTGCTCACATTGACAATGGGTTCAATTGAGCTTAGATAGGAGAATTGCAACTAAGGAAAAATGAGCCCTTAAGGTATCAACACCTTTGGGGACCCTATAGCTTACATGCACTCCTCAAGAGCAATTTGTGGCAAGAAATTGTGTGAGGATGGTAGAACCTTCACAAAGATACACTTCCAACTACGTGAAGTGGTTAGCTGATTCACCCTCAACGTATTTGCTTCAGGGACATGGAATAAATACTAGTGAATTTCTTTTTCAAGCCTTTTGGAAGTCGAGCATAGTTGATCATAGGGTCCTATGCCTAGCCAAGGTAAATGCAAGATGTCACGCTAGGTTACTGACTCAAGAAAGAGCATGATGTTCTAAGAGAACCTAGCACTATGGTTCAATGTATACTATTGTAGCTACAAGATAGTGTTGAGAGAGTGATGTTGTGGTTGTCTAGAGCTTTGGTGCTATTATGAGGTTCAAGTAAGAGTGATATGACTATGAAAATGTTTCCCTTTTGGTATTTAAGTTCTAAAAGCTCTCAAAGTTTCTTAGGACAATATCCATTATTGCTAGGATTTTGAGTACATCCCATGCAAGGTGGAAGCTATGTGCCCATAAGCTTCAATAACACTAAGAATTATTCTAGGCACTGGCACACACTACCCCTTTGCCATGAGGACCTCCTATGTTTTTCCTAATAATGCAGTGTTATATTGAATTAACAAACAAATGTTTACATCTTCCAAAAAAAGGGGAGACAGATCTAACTTAAGAGCTTTGAAATAGGTTCTATAAATAGAGCCCTTCTTTCCTAGACCTTTCAATGCAGTCAATACATCACACTTACATTGTTGCAAACTAAGAGGGACAAAAGAAGATACCCTTCCAAATATCTTCTTATTCTTATGGTTCCAAACGCTCCTAATGGCTATGGCCCTGATGACATTCCAAAGAGGCGCCTTGTTTTCTTGAAGTTTCCATGCACAGTCTTTGCTAGCTTAGGATTTTTTAAGATAGGTGTAAAGTCATCTTGATAAGCAACATCTGAAAACCATAGGGACTATAGTAGACTTGGATCCCCCCTCCCATCAAGGAAAATCCTCCATTTAAGCTCATGTATTATGCTTTTTCAACTTCCTAGTAGCATTTGCAGGTGCTCCAATTCCCTTATCTTTGTTTTCAGGCCATGTACAAAGACAAACTGCTCCCAACGTATGTCTTCCCATATACCAACTGGAACTCTAGGTGACTCAATCATAGCTATTGCTATGATGGTCCATGGTTGTTTAAGGTACATTCTGCTGAGTAATTTCATGGACAATTGATGAGCTTTATCCTTGAATAATTCAATGTCTAGACCACCTTCCTTCTTGCTCGAAATAAGGAGATCCTAGGATATGGCATGCCACTATTGTGTTTCACATACTATCCACAGAAATGATCTTAGAGATCTCTCCAAATGGTTCCAACATGCTTCTGAAAATGCTAGTATGGATGAAATAAATAGCACACTGGAAACTAGCATTGAGTTGATGATCATCAACTTCCCTCCAAACATATAAACTTCATGAGACTACTTATGTAGTTTGGTTTGAAACTTTCTTGGCAAACCATTGAAATCGTTGGTTTTGTGTCAACCCCAAACCTAGGGGGCATCCCAGATATTTGAAAACCTCCCCTTTTTTCAATATCCTCAATCCATAACCACTAAGACAATCTGGGGGATCTTCCAGCCCCACCTATAGTAGCTTAGTTTGTTGGTGACTAATGAGGGACCCTAATAGGTAAGAGAAGTCTTGGAACACCTCCATTAAAGTTCTATCTGAGCTTGTTCTGGAAGAACCATATTCGGAAAAAAACTAAGATACAAAATAATCATTCATAGGTAACCTGAGTGGCTTGAGAGTCCCCATTTGAACCAACCAATATAACTTGTGAAATATGGGTCAGTGACAATAGAAAACAACAATGGGGCTAGTGGACAACCTTGGCAAACTGACCTATGAAAGTCGAATGGCTTATACAAGGATCCATTAGCATGGACTTGAGCAGTTGCATTTGCAAACAAAGTGCAAACCATCCTAATGAGACCATCTCCAAAACCCATGGCTAACAAGGCAGTGGTAATAAAATCCCACGATATCCTATCATAAGCTTTGTCAATATCCATATTAATAAGAACAATTCTCCGTCCACTTGCAATGGCCCAATCAATTGCAAGAATCAATTCCATTATTGCATCATGTATTTGACGCTAAAATATGAAGCCATACTTTCTCTCATGCACAACCTTAGTGACCAAGTACTTTATCCTAGCAGCCAAAGCTTTAGCTAGTATCTTGTAGGATAAGTTAAGCGTCGTCAAGGGTCTCCATTCTGACACCTTCATTCTCTGTGGGCCTTTGGGTATTAACTTGTTCAAACCTAGGTTGATTGAAGAGGGTAAAGCACCCTCTCTGCACCATTGATTAATTGTTGCAGGATAATCCTTGCCCCAAGTATCCCACATACATTTGTATAGCTCTACTGGTAGGCCGTCTATTCTAGGTGACTTGCCATTCTTCATGCTCTTGAGGGCACATTCTAACTCATCCACAGTGAAAGGGAACTCCAACTTTGTTGCCTAATCCTTGGTGATTTTTCTTCCATACCCTTGGAAGAAGGACTGCAACTTCATAACATAGTCTCCAAGCCTTCTCATGCCTTTTCACCACTGTGGACGCCAAGTGACTGCTCAATGTATCCAAAATATCCTCTTTAAATGTTATTTTGGTGCCATCTTGTGTTTCTATGTAGCTGATCCATTCCCTTTTGCCTTTCTTCTTTAGAGAATCAAAGTAGAAACTTGTAAGAGCATCTCCCTCAACCTCCCATTTTTCCTTTACCTGGATTTTTGCTACCTAAACTTTATAGGCTTCTTAAGCCCTAATGTACATATCAATCTATTGTAGTAAATTTCCCAAAATAGAGTCCTTAGGTGAACTAGAGACTGTAGCAAGAAGGGCAAGCCTAACTGGGGAGGTGCAATCCATAGCAAATCTTCTCTTATGAGCTAAAAATCTCCCATATTTTTTAGAGACATCATGGACCCTCCTGTACCTCTGGTGCAGCCTTTTGCAATAGTTAGGTAACCAGGAGCTACTAAGCTATTTGCTTCATCTTCACCTACCTTTATTCCTTGTAGCATCAATATATCTAGCTTATGCTTCCTTAAGAGGCCAGACATAATTTCTTTTCTACGGTTTGAGCACAACCCTCGAACATTCCAGGCTATGGCAATTATCTTCTTGGATAGTCCTATCATGCTAACCATACGGGACCTCCATAAGTTCAATCTCCTCCCCTAGCACAACGTAATAGTTACGATCCATGAGGGGCATTCTTTCCAATCTCTTAATGGAAACTTTGCCCTACTTGGAAGTCTTGCTTCTATCTCCCTTTGCTGCAAGGTCAACATTCTCCTTCCCTTTGTCCTTCATGACTTGGATGGCACCATTGGTCTTCTTATTAGGCTTTGACAATTTGTGGGGCCTCCCTACTCTTGATCTCTTCTTTGGAGCCACTAGTGCCTACCTTATCAACCTACATTGCAAGAGGTTCAGATGTGCTTGCTTTGGTCGAAGTCTCTACAGCAGTTGTTGCTGGAACCTTATTATTGACCTCTACATTTTTACTAGGACAATCCTTGGCATAGTGGCCGCATTCTCTACAGATGTAGCATGAGTCTAGGAAGTTGCTAAAGTGGACTTGGATGACAACCTCGAAGCCTTGGTGATCAGTAAGCTCTAGATACTCTAGCAAATCCTTCCTTCTGTCCCAAAGGACACAAGCCTTTCATTTCGGCTTGAGAGCACCATAAGCTGATGCATTGGAAGGAACATATAGTACTCAGCCCAAGAGCTCCAACAATGGTTGCAACTTCCTCGTCCAACCAAATAGGTAGGTCAGCAAGAGTGACCCACATAGGGCACTCATATTGTAGGACTGTCTCCGAGGAAAAGGAAGGCATCCAAGGCATTGCAAGCACAAGGTTCCCTTTGTATCCAACTGCATAGCCAAGACCCAGTTTTTCTCTGCTCTGCAAAGCTGAGAAGAGCCATGAAAAAGCCTCTTCCCATGAACTTGAATTGAAGCATGAATGCTCGCCCGTGATACATGGCAGTGAACCATCGATTGAACTCTTCTTCAAAAAAGGTGGCCTGCCCATAAAATAGAAGAACACACTAGCAAAAGCATAATCTACATATCTTTGTCGGATACGCACTACAAGGACCAGGCCATAGACACTTTGAAGCATGAATTGCCTGCCGCAACAACTTCTGCTCTCCTTCTCTGATTGATAAATGTTTGCTCCTGTCTAACCATGTGCTCCACCTCCACCATGTCTGTGCCACCCTACCTAGCCACAATAGCATAATCCATCTCACTTGTTCCTTCATTTAGGCATGCTTGCTTCCTCCTAGGCTGTGATTCTCATCACCATTGATGCCTCCAGGACATTTTTCTGCCCTTATGCTCTACATACATACAAAAGGAAGGGGAGACTTTACAAACAAGGGCATATGAAATCAAATTTTATGGCTTTCTAAAACATAGGCAGAGACGGCGGTTGTCATTAACGAATGCCGACGGTAGAGATCACCGTCGATTCTATCTCTGTAACTCCCATGGTTTCTAGCATCGACTATCTATAGTTTTGAAAGTAAATTTCACAATTCATGATTGATGGAAACCCCGAACCTCTTATGTTTTGTGTCGAACCCTAATAATAAGAGGTGATGATGTGCATGAAAGGGGGTCAAGTGAAAGTTAAAGGACTAAGGGCTAAGTCTTTTCAAGCTAAGCTTTTCATTAAAAAGCAAGCAAACTGAAATTGCAATGATTGGCTAATCATTAATGTTCATGGGTTTTTGATTCAGCATCTCATCTTATGGCAACCATCTGATTTTCAATGCTAAAACCATGGCTCTCATCTTATTTTCCTTCTATGCATATCTCCTCCGATTATCCATGTGAGAAGTAGGGCAACAGGGAAGTGAAGGTGCCATGCTATCACACGGCAACTTCATTACCCTATCGCACAATTTCTCTCTCTCTCTCTCTCTCTCTCTCTCTCTCTCTCTCTCTCTCTCTCTCTCTCTCTCTCTCCCCCTCCCCGTTCCCTCCCTTCTTTCTTTTCATCAATCTTCTCCCTTTGCAACCTCTATCTCTTCCTTCCGCCCCCTTTTTCACCTCTCCCCCTCCCTCCCTTTCTTATCCCTCTCCTCTACCCCCAACCCCTTTATCTCTCACCCTCTTTACATCTCTCCCCCTCTTTTCACACACACACACTCTCTTCCTCTCTCTCGTATATGCATGTATAAAATGCCAAACATACATTTGTATGTAGGTGTACAGACACTCATATATATGTGCAATTAAAGGAAGAACATATGTTCTATAGTGAAGTCATGTAGATCCTCAATGTTGTATCATTATTTAGTGTAGAAAAAGTTAATGTGGCAAGATTTGGTGGGCATCTGGATTAGATTTCATATTGGACCAATAGATGGCATGTGTGTGGATTAATTGTGGGCATCATCAAAATTGCACTTGTCATGGATTAAGAGAGTAAGCAAGCAACATTGGTAAATAGCAAGATGATGGCTTCCCAGGAACGGTCTTTGAATCAAAATCTTTTGAATACTTGGTTCAAGAGGATGTTTCTTGGCACTTTGATTGCACTTCTATGAAACTTTCTTACCAATCATAATGATAAAAAAGATGTTATGATTCTATTCATGGTACTAGAAGAGTTTTAAGCTCAACTTCAAGTGAATTGATACAATTGGATTTCCAACGGAAGTAAGTAATGTTTGGATTTATATGAGGCTATAAAGTATAGCTTTGCATAGTTTGTACGCAGTAGTGGTGTCAATTTGGTAACTACCTAATGGTGCATGGGGTATTGGAGCCAATGGATGTGTTGAAGCAATTCGTTTCCTTGTTGTGTTTCAATTGGGGTCCATGGCAACACTGTTTTTGTGCTTTAATAAGCAAGAATTTAGGTTTAAGCATGATTTAAAAATATAGGTTAGCCCTATGACAAGGAAATATACTCAAACATCGAGGAGAAGAAAAGAAAATATTGCATAAAGATAGGAAAATGAAGATAAAGAAGTTGTGCTGAGCTTCGACTTGCAAACTTGCCATTGCAATGATGGATGGTTGATGATGATAGCAGGATGATCAATGACAAAGATGTGATTCTGCAATAGCATCATAAGCTCGATTCCTTTCAATATATCTTAATAAGAAGATGATGATGTTGATGAGAAGGCAGAAGTAGCTCCTCACAAACACGATGTTGTTGCAAAGATAAAGTGGCAAGCTGAAGCCCGTGAAGATGCATCACCAGGAGAACGTTGTTTCAAATTTGCTATGCTTTTCAAAATGGCTATTGAAAAAGATTATGTTGTTAGTATTAATCAAAGGCATCAATCATGAACACGGAAAGGTGATGGAAGAAACATAAAGCTAAAAGGCTATTTCGAAAGCTTTTAAGGATTAAAAGCCTTAAAGCTTTAGAATTTTTCTCAAACGTCTCAAATGCTCCAAGTTTATAAAAAATCTTAACAATTGAAAATCCTTTAGGTGTTTTAAAAGGCAAAAACATAGCATGTTGAGAAAACTATAAAGGGATGTGAGAGTAATAGTGCAAAGGGCCCTTGCCTTTAATCTAATTTGTACCTTATGTGAGGTGAGAGTGGAGAGTCACACACAATCAAGGAGACTTGTCATGATGGATTTCAAGTTCAAAGATGCAAAGGTATTCAACATGCTGAGTTTCAAATTTTTGCAAGGCATGAAAGTTATTCACAATTGTTTTGAAGTTCTTATTTGATGCTCTACCCAAAATGTATTCTTAATGATTTGTTGAATGGGTTCGTGTGTTGTTCGAGTTGTGATAGTGAAAGATTTAAAAATTTTGTTTTGAGTTGTTCATCAACAAAGTCAATTTCTTACTGGCACTCCTTAAGGTCTTGTTATCAGGTTGCGAGTGAAGCTTGTTCTTGATCACTGCTCGCTTAACATCTCTTTTTTTGTGCCATTGCTGAGAGGAGTATCAAAAAAGTTAATTTTTTGTGATTTGTGGATTGATCTCTTATTTGAGACTGTTTTCCAATGTGACGAGTTTATTTTCTAACTTTTATGGAAAAAACGATGAGGATCCTTAGCAATTCCTTGAAAAATTGAAGCTTGGATCGCTACAAGATATAGGCCTTATACCGACGTTAAAAGCAACGAAAATGTAAATAAAGAAATTTTTCCCCGTCATCGCAAAAAGCGTCGTTATTGGCGACGCCATAGAATAGTCAGTATTACCATTGTTATCAGCGTCATTATTTGCATCAGTATCAGTGTCGCATTTATCGACACTGATAAGGACGCTTTGCAATGCTAATAACGACGCCAATAACGACATATGTAGGTAAATTTGCGATGCTAATAGCGATAGTAACATGGAAAAAAAAATTATGGCAGGGCAGCATATATAGCATTATGTGCTTTATTTGGGCCATACAAAATAGTTTATGCACTATGTACAATGCTTGTGTAAATAAAGACAAAGTGTACTTAAATCATAACACTGATACATAAAATAAATACATGATTGCATAATGAAAGCGACTGGTATAATCATGGAAAGATATCACTACTACATAGAAAATGTGTACACATATCAGGCGACCAAAAAAGAAGGGTGTGTGAGCTCCAGGGATCCAAGGGCGAGCTATACATCCTCTCCATCCAAAAGCTCATCCCGCCACAAAGGAGCATCGAACGGACCTGCAAAAAAAGAAACAACTACACATCAATCCACCATACAATAATGCATTCTAATTAAACATGGTAACTACGGACAAGAAAGATGAGTGACTTACAGGGCCGCCACGTCTATACAATCGGTCGATCAATGCAGTGAGACCGTGCCTCTCTACATATTGAGTCTCAAGGCCGGTCAGATCGTGATTTGTAATGGAGTGCTACAAAGGAAACAAAATACTAACTGTTAGAAACATGATTGTCAGTACAAAGGATATTGCAAAAAAATAAGCAAGCAAAACAAAAGAAAAACTTACAAAGTCCTCCAGATATGTCCTGTGGCCACCACTCCCAAGATGATGGACCAGTCCGGCCTCTAGTCATGCCCTCGCCGCCTCGTGCTACTAACTCCAACGTCCTAGAGAATCTGTAGCCTCCTCCCTCAGTCGGTGCCAGTCGTCTGTGTCTAGCCACTTGGGCTTTGCAGCCCCACTCTTGAGTGCCTTGCATGCGTCCGATCGTTTGTGTAACATATATGCACGCATGCACTCCATCATCCAGCCCGTAGAAAACCTATCTACTGTGGCTGGAACCGGAAACTCCTCATGCAAAGATACTACTATGTAGTCCTTGCTCCCCTCCAGTATGTTTTTCCAATGATCTAAGACATTGTGCTGAAAAACTTGTTGGCGCAACTCTCTCATGCAAGCCATCACCCTCCTCCCCTCATCATTCATGATGATGGCTCCTAATCTATCATCGACAAGATAGACATACCTCTCTGGGGTATGCCTAAGATGGGTCCTCTGCACCTGCACCACGCTCCTTGGCATATCCAGGAGACCCCTGTACATCTGGTGTACCGACCAGGGTAGTATCTATCGGTGTAGCACCCATAGGGATGCCACCTGCGGACAACTGAGCAAATGCCAGAGTAACTGGAGTAGACGTCCCCACAGGTGTGACAAATCCTAGAGGTGACGCAACTCCAACAAAACAATGAGACGGAGACACCGCGTCCGTGCCTCCACAGCAACCACTTGAGCCACTCTCTCTAGAACTGCCACGAGAGCAAGTAGTACCTGTATCCCGTGTCGACCACGGGTTCACTGCCTCCCTATCTCTGCAACATCCACCTGACCCTGAAGCACTCCCTTCCTTTGGCCCAAGTCTGGAATGTCGACCTCGTCTGCTGAAGCATCTGATCGCATTGAAGTAGATCTAATAGAGCGGCCTGACGATGTCTGAGACAGCTCCTGGTCCGCCATGTCTCTGAATCTCGCATCTGATCTGGAGACATGCTCGTGAAGATATCCTGCAACTCCTCATCGCTCATCCCTCGACTCATCCTGATGATCTAAGTATCCACAAAGGTCACCTGCACAAACAAAAAATGATGTTAGCATAATCAATTTAAATCATACAAAGCACGGTAATATAAATATTTAAAAATGATCTCACTTAAAATGCATATCTTATGTACCCTTATAAGCGATTAGTCAACGAATTAAGTAAGTGGATGCTCCAAGTATGAAGTATCATATGGTCACATGTCAATCTCGTGACACAACTCAGCATAAACTAGAAGGTCGATAGACATGTCACCACAAAAGGATGAGTCCACCTTGTTCTCAAAGAATTCTTGGACTCCTGTATTTTCATCATTGTTACGCGATGCTGGCTCCTCTACATGCTCCAATCTTTTGGTGGCCTCCACCCCTTGCAATATCGACCCCTCTATTTGCATATTGTCCTCATCTATACTCGGAACATCGCTTTGATCATATATTCTCGCACTTCGGGGAGCTGAAGGTATAACATACCACCATCGAGGTTGTCGGGGGTTTGGATAGAAGATTACTTGTTCACAAACACATACAAGAGAGATTAAACTATTGTGACATGTACCATGCCATAATACAATTAACAAACAAATGAGTTCATGCACCTGTTCACAATGGGCCGGCAACACAAAGGTGTCGTGCAAATCCGTCCATTTTTTTTTGGAATCTATTTCGAGAAATCCAGATGGACCTCATCCAACTGTTACTCCAACTCTTTGAACCACTACACATCGAATAGTATCATGGAGAAGCTATTGTAATCCACTGTAACAATACTTTGCAAGTTTTCAAAATAGTCCATCTCATCTATGGATCCGTTGCTCATCATCGGCTCTCTTGCTCGAACCTTGCCATGATACCACAGTTTGTTGTGGAGCGCATTTTGTCAATATGCTCCACGCGAAAATGCCATCTGCACGACCACGATGCACTATATATTTTGTATTGTACATTGAAACACTCAAATTAGTTGTCACATATAAAATATAGATACGATAAATCCTAAACACGTCATCATCTTTGGACTACATCCCCTTGAGAATTCCCACTCCTCGGTTGAGACCTCTGCCCCTTCGTGAGACGCTGTGGTCAAAGCTCCATGCAACCATCGCGTTGACATGAACCGTGGTATCTCCTCCATATCCTCGGGATATCAAATCGGTTGATGGCACGTACTATGTCAAAATTCAGATCGCGCTTCCTCTTGATCTTACCTAGCTTGCTGGTACCTGGCAAGCCACGTCTCCATAGAGGCATGGTGCAACATACAAAAGCAATTCACATTCTCCTCCATTGCAATATCCATTCTTTTTTCTACCCCATTTCTAACCACCACATCTCCGATCAGTCTATCATCGTCCTTTAGTGACCATAGCATATTGTTGTCTGGATCCACCGTTGGTAGCCATTGTGAAATATACACTAGTGCCTCAAACACCAACCAACCTTCAACCATGCTACCTTCTGGCCGAGCTCGTTGTCACACAAAGCCTTTCAGGGTTTTCATGAAGCGCTCCAAGAAGAACATCCATCGCGTAGTATGGACAGGTCCATCAATCTCCACTTCATCTACAAGATGCACAAGAAGGTGGATTTGTATCGTGAGCATGCTGGTAGGCAGGTATTTCTCAAAGAGACGGACCATCTCCACTACTCCCCGCCTCGTGGATTCAATAGAGGACGTCTTAATCTCCTTCTGTGAGATTCATTGCACTTAAGTCGACAACCTGTAAATGGCCCCACGTATTTCTGGAGTAAGGCATCCTGCAATCGCGATTGGTAGTACAAACTGCCACAAATGAGAAAGCATTATGAACAATGACTACACTCCAAATAGCAAAATGCGCACGCCAATTACAATCCATTCGTAGTACAAATCTGACATATCTTATGCCAATCATGGGATTTTAGCCTTGATAATTAATCGTCTTTAGAACCTGAGAGAATGCATCACACCCGTCGAAGTGCGGATAGACTTGACTCTTTGCTTCACAATGCGCTCTTCTTTAGTGGACAAAACCCAAGGAGCGTGAGGTACTCGACTGCGGCCAAAGCACCTCCATCTTGCCTACCTCCTTCAAATCCATTCGTGTCCCTATAGTGTCTCTCTTTCCTGTGATGTGATCCCATAGCAAGCTGCCCACGTTCTTGAAAATATGCATGGGATCCAACAAGTGGTTGATCTGTAAGTGGGTCCAATATGGCAACTCATAGAAAACTGAGAACTGTCGCATTATGTTTGGATGTGACTCCACGTGGACCATTTTCAGCTCATACGATCTTGCGGCATTCATACGTGTTGGAGGTCGTCCAAGAAAACCTTCCTTGAGCTCATGACTCTTTGGCAAGAAAGCGGCATATCCTTGATATACCATCTTCTTTATGGTTCGTGACCTTCCGGAGTCTAATTGTGGCCCACACAATGGACATGCATGATAACCTGAGGTAACTAGACCTGTTCCAACACCTCTATCTAGTGAATACAAACTTGAACGAGCTATGATAGACATTACCAATGAGAACAGAAGCCTATTTACCTGAGCACTCTCCGAATCCCGAAAAGTCATGCATCGTCCACATGAGAATGGCTCGAATATTGGCGGACCATCGACCATCGTGCTTGCTTATATCTTGCACAATTGTTAAGCTCATCGACTAATGGATGAAGATACATGTCCATATTTTTGACTTTGCAGTGGCCGGGGACGAGTAAGCTAAGGATGAGATTTCCTTTCTTCGTAGAAAGCCATGGAGGGATATTGTAGTTGACAAGGATTATAGGCCACACACTGTAAGAAGTTGAGCATAGATCGAATGGGTTCACGCCATCCATTGCAAGACCAAGCCAAAGATTCCTTGGCTCTCGGGCAAAGCCTGGGAAGGTAGAGTCAATGTGGCTCCATGCGCATGAATCCGCTGATATTCATTGAACTCCATTTGTGGACCTATTCTGCGCATGCCACGTTGTCAAGATTGCCATGCCAGACGTACGAAACATGTGGTTTATGCGAGGGATAAGAGAAAAGTGTCTAAGAACTTTTTGAGGGATGGTTTGCCCTTGCAAGTCCTGTCGATACCTGTGAGCACCACACTTTGGACATGTCTCCATAGTCTTGTATTCTCCCTGAAACAATATGCAATCGTTGATACATGCATGGATGCTATTGTAGTCCATGCCAAGCTTTCATAAAACATGTTGTGGGGAGAGAGTTCTAGAAGTTGATCTCACACTAAGTGAGCTACTCACCAAAAGTTTTCTAGATACTACTAGCAATGAGAAAAGTGGGGTAGCCTTGGTGGCATCATTGCTAACTGGGATGGGAGTTACCCTAAATGCTAGGAGCCAAATGAAAATGCCCATAGTTGCAAAGAAAATTGATAAATAGTAGGCAAGGAATGACCTCTACAGCTTCATCGAGCAATTTGAGCAAGTATGTGAGGCTAATAACCTCATGGACCTCGCTCAGTGAGAACATGCATTTGGTCTTTGCTTGGGAGACAAGGGGTTGACTTGGTTCACCAGTCTAGACAATGTCGAACGTAATAATTTTCCCCAGTTGAAGGATCTCTTCATCAAAAGATTTGCAAAGATAGGATACTCTGATAACCTCATTGTTAGGCTAATGCATGTCAAAAAGACAAAGAGGACATACGAGACTATGTCACCCATGTAAGAAGCCTCTATAAGAGGATACCTGCAACTGAGTGACCCAATCATAGAGTGGTCTCTGCCTAGTTCATTTACGGGATCTGCAATGAAGAACTCTATAAGGCCCTTGCAAGAAACTCAAACATGCAAAAGGATGTGCTTGTGAGAGTCTTTGAGGAATCCATATGGGTAGATAACTTGCTTAGGGAGAGAAGCTCTCGTATGGCATAGCAAAGTAGCAATGCAATTAGGAACACAAAGAGAGCTACAGCACCTAGTGAACAGGAAAAAGGAAAGAGTGTTGACCAAACCCAAGCTATAGCCGACCTAAGAGCAAAGCTAGCTAGACTGCAAGAGTCGATACGAAGACCAATGTTACCTCAAGTGCAGTGTGTATACTATGGTGGGAATCGCTTGCCCTCTGAATGCCTCGATCCCAATCAAGGCCTTGTGCCAATTGTGGAAGATTTGGGCATGACGCCATGTCAATTGCCAAGACGGTTGCCTTACCAACACCCTTACACACATCCATACTATCTAGGGGGACTAGACAACCATATTTCAAAAGGGTAACCCCTTTGGCCCTCCCTACACCCAACAATTCAAAGCTAGCTGGCCCAAGAACAAATATCAACCCTATAGGAATCCCTAGACCTCTACCACCTATTGTTACCCATCCATCGAGCAAAGCTCCAATGCACTTTGTGGAGAAACCCCTAGAGGAATATTTTTATTTGAACCCTTATGTCTCTTATGACGAAGAAGAAAATCCCATATTGATGCTCTATAGATCGTGCCAATCATGGCCTTAGACAAAGGAAGAGGTAGAGGCCTAGAAGGAGCTCAAAACCAAGAACCCATAGCATGTTGGAAATGTGGTCATCTAGGGCACACCTCATCTCACTGCCCTAAGAACAAGCAAGCAAATAAAGAGAAGGCTGACTTGAGGTGCCCCGAATGTGGGGTCACACATCTGTTCACTAATTTTCCTAGACGGAAACCCTCCATTATCTCTACAGTTATACCTTCTATGGTGCTCAGACCCTTTTTGTGTCAAGTCACATGACAACGATGCTACACCTATTCCCTTGAATGTCATGAAATGATCTCAAATAAAGCAAGCCGATATCTCGCTATCTAGGCCTAGCAACTTGGATGCATCCTTCATAGGAAAAAAGAGTCGACAATGGAGGAAAAAGAGAACTGGGGAAAAAATAATGCTCAAGACTGAGAGTGAGACCACATTAACCAAAGGGAAGCAAGTCACAAATGTTGAAGCAAAAACATCCACTCCTAAGACGAGAGAGAAGGGAAGTGCTAAGGTTGGAGAGTACCCTAACCCCAACTAGCAATTGAATGTTACAAATAAGATCAAGGAGGGGATAAGAAAAGCACGTGCTCACCTTCAAGATGTTGAATCTATGGTTGAGGAAGAGATTGAGGAACTCTCAACCATAAGCCCCCCAATCTCACCCACATATTTGAGGGCAAGAGAGACAATGCCACCACATGAACAACTTGCATGGGTAGAATGAGAGGGCCAAGAACACACAAACAATTCAAGGACAATGGCGAGGCGCCCATGAAGCTGAGGAGGGAAAGAGCGATGGCAATTTGCTAACCACACTCATAACAACTCTTGTGACATTGTTGTTGGGATAATTGCTTAGCCAAATCCATGCACTTTGGCAAGAATTGAAGCAATGGATAGGACACAACAATGTCCATAAATTGCAAGACTTTCTAGACCACGATGCCATGACATGCTTACCAAGCCTAACACTGAATCCCATGACTAAGTCCCCACAATTAAATGCCTTTTAGGAGGGCACCGAGATGCATGTAGTCTTACCTATCATTGCCTTAGGATCCACTACGTGGAAGGGGAGAGTGGACATAGGAATTAGTGTACTTATTCACTCAATGTCCTGCAAGCTTGGAGTTACCCACCAATGGAGACCGCAAGGTTCGATGTCACTCTAGTGAATGGGATGAAGGTTAGACCCTTTGAAGTCCTAAAAATTTGGCAACTAAAGATAGCGGGGTATCATGTGCTTTTGAGAAATTTTGTGATAATTAGAGTACTAAGCATTAGTTGACCACCCCTTATACCCATCCAATTCTCAATTAACTTTATAGTTATGAAGGAAGTGGATTATGATATCCTACTCGCTAGGCATTGGATGAGAGATACCAAAGTAACAAAGGATTGGGGTAATGGCATGATATTCTTGGGAAATGATTAGAAGTAGTCCAAATAGAGATGGACGCTTGGAAAACCTCACCAATGGACTTGGACACCATCTCTACCCTATTAAAGGGTGACTTGATTATGGGCCTCTAACAAGGTATATTCCTTGTCTAGAGAATGAGCGGGATTGGATGCACATATTGGCAACCATTGATCTCCCATTCTCATAGGATGAGGATGAATACATGCAAGGTATAGACTCTGCTAGCAACCCTAAGAGTGTCATCACTTCTAACCTACCCGTTGTACCCGTGTGCATGATGGACGAAAGCCCCATGGGCCAACCAACATCAAGCACATGTCATGTCCCGACAAACAAACTTGAACTTCACAAAATCCTCAAGCACGTGTCAAGGCAGCTTGTGGTTAACCTAACTGCCAACTTAAAGCCCCTCGAGGATCTTATGGAAAGCAAAGAGTGGCAATGGACCAAGGTGCACGACCTAAATTTGTCGTACAATTGGGCTCTCATGACAAGTGAGGCAACATTCGAAAGTAGGAAACTTGCAAGCGACCCATAGTCCCAATTTGAAAATTTTGATGACAAATATGAGGACTATTGTTCCACTAGTGAGGAGACCAAGGAGAGAAGTGCAAACCATAGAATATGATGCGGAAGGAATAATAATTGAGAAAATCAAAGTGGACACTAAACCCCAAGATATAAACATGTTTCAAGTGAGCAAAGGAGTTGCCAATGTAGATTGTGATCAAGCTTGGCTAGAATGTCTTGAGGTGGTAGATCACGAGCAAGCAGGACTATCTTGTCCTTGCACCCTACCACTATTTGGAGTCAAGTTATCTGCCTTAGAGTTGCTTTCACTAGGGAAGATAGCTTCTTCCAATGAGGAGGGCGAGTACAATTTTAAGTTAGAGACAAGCTTTGATAGCGACCCTAAGATACCTCGACCACCTGGGACCTGACACACCATGGGGGAGGCACATGCGATTAAGAGAGGAGAAAAAGATATGGTCAAAGTCTTCAAAAGCTGGAGGGGAGAAGAAACCCCAAGACCTACCCAGCCTTTCACAAAAAGTACAAAAAGGGTGATAGAATAGTGGTGTTAGTAGGGGCCAAACTGAAAGGGCAAGCAAGTGAGCCCACATCAAAGGACCAACCAAGGTTAAGGAGGTCAACTTCGTGGGGGAGAAGAACAAGCCTCAACTCGTGTACATAGTGGATGACCTAGCCAAGGAGAAGGAGCATGATCTCATAAATCTCCTAAGGAAGTTTGACGATGTATTTGCATTGTCCTCAGATGAGTTGAAGGGAATAGATCCAAGTATTGTGACTCACAACATTCCCATGATCCTCGATGCAGCGATAGTTAAGTAATGATGGATCCTAAACATGCACACATTGTAAAGGAGGATCTTGATAAGCTATTGAAGGTCGGATTCATTTATGAGATTGAGCATACAAATTGGGTGTCACCCATAGTCATAGTCATGAAAAATAATGGGAATATGCGAGTATGTGTAAACTATAAGAAGGTAACGGCCACCAAGAGAGACAACTACGCACTACCATACACAAAGCATATGCTAGAGAGAGTGGCGGGAAAGGAAGCCTACAACTTCTTGGATGGCTTCTAGGGCTATAATCAAGTGCAAGTCCATCAAAATGATAGGCACAAAATGGTATTCACCCCCAAATGGGGTGTGTTTGCCTACATAGTCATGCCCTTTGGACTAACTAATGCCCCCACTACCTTCCAACACCTCATGCGTACCATCTTCTGAAGGACATGCTCAGGCAATGGTTGGAAGTCTTTGTCGATGATCTATGCATCCACACCAACTGGGACGAGCACTTGAAAAATATGTGAATAGTCTTTGAACAGTGTCGACAATACATGTCAAGAATCACGTGATGGGGGGATTTGCTTGAGTTGTTGTGCCAAACACACACTATTTACACACAGGAAGCTCACTCAAGAACACAAGAAGAGAGATGGAGGCCAAACGTTTTCTTGCTGATTCTTCTTCTTCTTCCACCCACTATACAATGTACCAAAAGTATAGATAAGATACAACATAAAAGGAAAGTGGCCTACTAAGTCAAACAGTGCATAACAAACTACACTAGTTGACCGGCACTATGTCTTTGTAAGCTGTAGGTAGGTGTAACAAACTAAATATAATAAGTGATAAGTCAGTGGCCATGTGAGTATCATAATGACCACCAACGTGCTAAGTGTAGACGTGTGGACCCATCTAGCCAGGTGGTCCATCATCAATGTCCACATGTGTTAAGCTTGCCATCTCAACAATATGGTCTCTCATTGAACCCCTTAAAGTGTCAGTTTTGGGTAAAGCATGGGTGCATCTTAGGTCACATTGTGTTGAGGAATGGGATAAGCATAGACTTTTCCAAAATCAAGGTGATTATAGAACTTCCCCCTCCAATCAACTTTCGAGGAGTTTAATGTTTCTTAGGTCACACAGGATACTACCAATGGTTTATACTAAACTATACTTTGATTGCTTGACCCTTGTACAAGCTACTAATAGTATTTGAGTGGACTGAAGAATGTCAACAAACCTATGAAAGACTTAAGCAGGCTTTAACTTCAGCTCCTATCTTGCAACCCCTAGATTGGTCCATTACCTTCCATGTGCACATTAATGCATCAAAATTTGCCGTAGGGGTAGTGTTGTGCTAGCCTGGTGAGCATAACCTAGACTACCGAGTGAGTTTTGCTAGCAAACAGCTCATTGAAACACAAATGAACTACTACAGGACAACAGAGAGAGAAGGGTTAGCCATGGTGTTCATTGTAAAGAAGTCCTAACACTACCTTTTAGCGACACACTTCAACTTCTTTGTGGACCATCAAGCATTGCTTTATCTTGTAAATAAGCCTTGCACAACAGGAGCATTGCTTGATAGTTACTTCTACTCTTGGAATTTGACTTCTCTGTGGTTGTATGCAAGGGCAAATAACATTATATGGCAGATCATATGTCCTCCATACCCACAGGAGAGGCCATTGGACAAGGAATCAATGGTGACCTACCAAATGCACACCTTTTTAAAATGTCTAGTGAAAATGAGAATTGTTTAGAGCTTACCTCACACCATACTGGGCAGATGATATAGACGACATACTCAAGAATGGACTACCGAAACCACTGATAGAGAAAGTCAAATTAAAAAGACTAATCTTGAAGATCCGACCTTATCAATTGATTGTAGGACAACTATATTGGGTATGACAAGATGGCCTTTTAAGGAAACTGTCTGCGAACACAAAATGTATGATGTGCTCAAAGAAGCACATAGAGGGATAGATGGGGGGCACTTCAGTGGTGGGGACACCACCGCACACAAGGTGCTCCAATCCAATTGTGGTGGCCAATGCTATTCTACAATGTAGACAAGTTTGTAAAACATTGTGATGGGTACCAACAAACTAAAGTCCCTACCTAGTAAGGACAAAATGGAATTGACCCTAGTAATTGTGTGCCAACCCTTCAAGAAGTGGGGAATCAATTCCATTGGCCCAATTAGCCTTGTAGCTCAATACTTCCAAGCTAAATACATCATTGTTACCACATACTATCTCACCAAGTGGGCAGCAGAAGCTCGAGCAACTCGCAAAAATGACACAAGGACCACAACCAAGTTCCTTTGGGAGCAAGTAATCTCATAGATTGGTTGCCCCATAGAGTTGGTTGGTGACCAAGGCACATAATTTATCAACGAAGTGATTGCTCACTTATTATCCACCTTCTTAATAATCCACAGGAAGTCGTGTCCATATTATCCACAAGCAAATGGTCAAGCTGAATCTAGGAACAAGATCTTGGTAGGTATTCTAACAAAAGTCATCTCCACCTCACGCACTGTCTGAGACAACAAGCTTATGGTAGCTTTATAGGCATATAGAATAGCCTACAAAATAGCCACAGTACAGACCCCATTCAGGTTGATCTACGGAACTAAAGCTATTTTTCCTGTGGAATTCTTTGTTCCCATCTTGAGAATAGCAGCCCACAAGAGGTGGGAGGGCCAAGAAGATTGGACAAGTTGTCTAGTGGAGCTAGAACACCTATCTGAGACCCATCTCATTGCAACCCATGCTCTAATCTACGAAAAGGCATGCCAAAAGAGTTGGTTTGACAAACATGTCAAGTAATGAGACTTTGAGCAAGGAGATTTGGCCTTGCAATACTCTGTCAAAGGACACAAGCAGAAAATAAAATTTAGTGGATTGGGACCCTTCAAGGTTTGTAATATCAGTAGAACTAGGAATGTGGAATTGGAAACCCTAGAAGGACACAGTATAGGGTTCTTCAATGGAAGTCACATCAAAAGTACTACCCCCCATCACATCCACTTCATGAACCTCCGATAGTAGAACCACTATCAAATGTGAGGGTTGCAACCATCATAGAATTCGAGGATGCAGAGGAGGAAGAAGTAGCACCAACCTACCTACAGATCACCGTAACCTCCCAAAAGGTATACACCCTTGATGTACTAATTGACGAGGGAGAAGATGCCAATATCTAAATGAATGAACACTGGACTGCCTTGGGTCAACCCCAATTGCAACCAATGAATGCCAAACTGAGCCCCTTTGGGAGGGAATCCTACCCTCTTGGAAAAATGCAAGCTAATGGTTTCTATCGAGACTAAGAGCCTACCCATCGTTTTCTATGTGCTACCCAATAAGCAAGGTGCTAGTAAGGAGACACTGTTGGGATGAGCATTCAAAAAACAAGTTCATTACAATGTAGACTACAACTTGTAATGCATCCACCTTGCCGTCGGCCATGTTAGAATCATCACAGCTTTCAGCAAGGGCACCGCAATTGTCCCACAACCTATAATGCCACTGGTAGCTAAACCTAGTGCCCACCCTAAGGACAACCAAGAGTCCATGAGCAACCAAGCAAGGCCCTATTCCTGAAGACTCTAAGATAATCACCAAGGTACCCACGACGACAAAGAATCAATCGAATTGAAAACCTCACAATCCAAGCTAGCCACACCCACTAAGAATCTTCCAATGGAAGTGCCCCACGTCAACTTGTCCAATTTAGCTAAACCCAAGCCACCAATTTCATTCCACGTACATTCGGCAAACCACGATGATCAACCACCCACATCAAAGGCCCCCATCATCCACTCAATCCATCCTCAGCCTTCACAACTCTCCATCCATTTTGATGTGTCTCTTCTCCATAGCCAATCTCCCAAAAACATCAATCCACATGGCAAACTTTCAACCACTCGCACCCTTATTAACACATGCCATGGAACTAGCACTCGGCTAGGAAGGGGGTGATGTTACAGCCCAAAAGGAATTCCAAGACAGAAAAGCCTCAAAAAAGTCAGAAATGGAAGACAACCCAACACGAGAAAATGGAAGAGAAAGGCCAAGAAAATGTAGGAAAATCCTTAATGTAAAAAAAAGCATACAATAATGAGTGCACCGAATATTCTAGCAAAGAAGTGCTAGGCACATTATAATTCATTTTGTAAAAGAGCGCCAAGCTCCCTCCTTTGCAATTTGTAAATGTAGACGGGCACGGACAAAGGAACCATGAAAAGAGAAAAGAAAGAAGGAAAGAAGACCTTGGCTAAAATGGCCAATCGTGTAAAAGAGAGTGGGCATCCAAAGATAAGGAGGGCATGTATAAAAAGGCAAATAGGGAATGAAGAAGATTATTCTTATGTGTAGCCATAGCTAGCTCCCTTCTTCTTCTTCTTCTTCTTCTTCTTCTTCTTGATTGCGTGAGCTTGTTCTTGAGAGAGGGAGTGTGAGGTAGTGAGGGAGTGAGTGTGTGAGGGGTGAGGGACCATGGTGGAGAAGCTCTTCATCTTCTCCTCTCTTCTTCTTCTCTTCTCTTATCTTGTCTCACGCATGCGGAAATGGATCATGGAGCTTGGAGCTTGAGGATCAAGCTTGCTTGAGCTTGCACCTTAGATCATGGAGCTACCGGAGTGCTTGAGGGAGGAGGCAACTCAATCGAGCATGGAGGTAAGCTCACTACACTTGCAGGTGTGAGAGCACATATGGCTGTGTGAGAGGTAGCCATTGCACTTGGCTTGAAACGCTTGAAACAATAAGCAGTCCATGGGTCTTCGTGGTTGAGTGAGAAGCTCCCACACTAGATGGAATGCCTCAAGTAGGCATTTTCATCCAAGTACAAATGTCTTTTGACTTTAGTCATTTAACCCTTGGCTAGCTAGATTGATTTGGTAGAAGAGGGATGTATTTGGTGATGATCGGCCTAAGCAGATTAAACCATGGATAAACAATGGTCATTGAAAATTGATGGAAGAAGTATGCCAGGACTTTAATCTCTCACTATGCCTCAAAATCAAATTATTAGTTGTATCAACTAGACTAATAAGCCTTGGAAGAAGTATGCCAAGAGTTTAATCTCTCACCTTGCCTCAAAATCAGATGATTAGTGGCATGTTTTAACATGTTGTAAGACTAGAAGATTGTGGTGGAAAACTAGGAAAATAACATATGATTCCAATGTTTTAACATATTGGCAAGTGTATGATAAGAAGCTTTTTCTATATCCTCTTTTATAATAACTTAGACTAACAACTACTAAACTAGGCATTCAAGGTCACCAAAAGAGAATTTAAAAATGGAAAGAGATCTCTATAAATTTATATCCACTTAATGTGCTTTAATATTTTCACAAAAGACAAACAAGATCAATCATGTAAGCTATTCTCTTCACACACACACACACACACACACATCCGGATGTGTGTGTGTGTGTGTGTGTGTGTGTGTGTGTGTGTGTGTGTGTGTGTGTGTGTGTGTGTGTGTGTGTGTGTGTGTGTGTGTGTGTGTGTGTGTGTGTGTGTGTGTGTGTGTGTGTGTGTGTGTGTGTGTGTGTGTGTGTGTGTGTGTGTGTGTGTGTGTGTGTGTGTGTGTGTGTGTGTGTGTGTGTGTGTGTGTGTGCAAATATAAATACATACACACACATAAACATGTGCATATGCATGCACATACACACATACATGCATATATGGACACATATATATGTGTATGAGCACATACAAACATATGTAAGTGCACTAACACATGTATACATGTCTTATGTCTAAAGTATGACAAGTCAATGCATAGCAACGAGGAAAACCAATTCTAAGAAACTTTGATTATAAATTGTATAATGCAACTAGGTTAAAATCAAAAAAATTCAAGATATCAAATAAAGATGTTGGCCTTTTCTTTGCAACAATATCTATGGCCAATGTCAACATGTTGATGAGATGATTAGCAAGATAGCTCCTAGGAATTGTCTTAATGGAACTAATTGAGAATGGATCTTTAGGTGCATTGTAAGAGCATTTTAACCATGATTCAAAGTCTTTTATGAAGATATGCAACATGTTGAAGATAAGGGTAGTCAAGACTCCTCCATACCC
The DNA here is from genome assembly GCF_053477565.2 of Lygodium microphyllum. Taxonomy (NCBI): domain Eukaryota; kingdom Viridiplantae; phylum Streptophyta; class Polypodiopsida; order Schizaeales; family Lygodiaceae; genus Lygodium; species Lygodium microphyllum. The sequence goes on from NW_028229524.1 coordinate 255,036, forward strand.
TATGAATGAGGCCTTGGTTGAGGGCTTTTTCTTGTCAATTCCCTTTGATGCTGGGGATTCTCCACCTGCCGGTATACTTCCAAGGGCTAGCATCCTAGCTAATTGATCTATGGTTTTCCTAACGTAGCCGTTCCAATCCACTTCATGTAGTGAATGAGCCGCTAGGCTCTCCAGCATGGGCACACTGATTCTATGCATAAGCGAATTGTATCTTAGGCTAGAGAAGAGGGTGTGGATCACCTTTGCTTGCAATTTGATCTCCGTGTTAGGAATGTCCTTGGATACTTATACCATCATTTGTTAAGACACTTTCCTTCTTCATATCCAGCATGGCATAGACGTCTCTTTTGTGCCTCTTCTCTGCCTTTGGTTCCAATCCTAGTGCCATTTCCACTAAGATCTTGCTGAGCGGGACCTACACTTGCTTGGTTCCTTCCCTACTTACCAAGGACACTGTCCCACTCTCCTTATCAGGGTCATAAGTCCTCAAGAACTCCACACACCTAGTGTGGTCAGGCTCTTGTCTGAACTTTTTGATATACTTTAAATGAGACAAGATACAAGCTAGATCCATGAATAAAGGAATTGGACATTAGACTAATCTCCTAGCCATAAAGACAAACTGGCTCACCCTTGATCTTGGGAGCTAGGTGGCGAGGTTGCATTGATCCACAATCCTCATGACAGCTTCCTTGTTGGTCACCACCCCTTCGATGTTGTGAATGCTCCTAAACTTGAGCTAGTTGTATGCCCGATTTTCAAGGGATAGGCTGTACTTCGCTCTTTCCTCTTCCATGAAGGATAGGTGATGGGCTCGGTCTTGCTGCAACATCTTCAACTCTTGTCATAAGCCATGGTTTGCTACTAGTGCTTTTCCACCTAGCTATTCACTGAAAGAAAAGACTTCATGCTTGGCAATTAGTACATAATTAGAATTTTTCCTCCAAACAGTCTAAGTCAATTGCTTTCAAGTTTCATTGTCAACTCGTTAGTCACAAGTTGCTTCGTCCTACCATTGAGGTCCCTCATGTCCCGCATGTGTTATTTTACTTTATGGTACTTGTTATGTGTTTGATTTGTTTCACCATGCCTCCCCCTCTTTGAATTGAGAAGAATCCTTCCTAGGATTAAAGGGTTAGAGGATGATGGTCGTTCAGCACATAATGTGTGTGCTTTACCTTCTCATGAGCCAGGCATAGAAATTTGGATTATACTCAAGATTAGCATAGCTATCCAAGTCAAAAGGGCGGATGCCTATGTGTGTAATATAAGTGAGGACATCAAGCAAGAAGTCAGCAGAGTCCATTCAACTAGCAACATGCAATTCCTCTATGATGATGCCATCTAAATATGGATGTCCCTCAATGTGTTCTTCTAGAAGTTGGTTACGAATAGAAGTCAACACCCTATAGGAACTTGGAGCGACATAGGTTGGGTCATATTCAGATGCCTTGATTGCGCGTCGCTATTTAGCATTGGTCATTATTTGGTACCCCGCTTGCTCCCATTACAATTGTAGAGTGTACCATTTTTTGCAAGAAGGAGGAGTCATGGTCGGTAAGCTATTTCAACTCCGCAATTTCTTGATTTGTGGACGGGGTTGTATTCTTGTTATACGATGTAATGAGATGCTGCATGATGGCTTGCTCTTGGGATATCTCAGTTGCAATTAATTATTGAGCTGCTTTGGAAGCCTTGATGAATACAAATTCTGACTCTTCCCAAGAGCAAGGGAGTGTTTGTACTTCCATTGCTATAGGTTCTTCCAAGAGGCCTAAGTCTAGTCATTCATAGCTTTTAGCCAAGGTCATGAAAGTAGCATCCAAATGTCGAAGGAAAGAAATAAGTTGTCCCCCGTATTTTCAACTAAGTGTGCGGCCAAAGCTAGAATTGATTGTTGCTCATAAGAGGGTCGAAGGCCGGGGGGTGGTTGAGGCTTGACATGACTAGATAATTCAGCTAATGGTTGCCACGTGGTTTTCTTTTTAGGTTGGAGCTTGGTTTTTCGTCCAATGGTTTTGGTGGTGGTTGCAATTGTCATGCTACTAGATGCATTTGAGATTTGAGTGGCATCATGTGCGCTAGAATTGGGCATTTTGTCAGTAGTTGACTGCAATTTTGGGCGAGAGATTGGTTTAGGCCTTGCTGAGCTAGGTTTTAGAGGTTCTATGGATTTATCGGCTTGAATCGCTTGCGGTTTGAGTGCTTTTGGCATGATGTTGTGGGTGGTCAATCTTGAGGGCGGCACTTGCATAGGGCCTTTGGTCGCTCTGGCTTTAGGCATCCAAATCCAGGTGTTACTTGCATAGTAGTCTTGCACTTACAATAAGAATTTGGACCCATCGCAACTTGACCGTACATTAATGTTTATGGTTCCGCCTTGGCCTCCTAGGTTTTGGGTGTGGATGGTTAGCCTCATGAGGCCATGGGTTTCTATTCCTAGATGGTGCTCCCTATTTAGGTACCCATTTGAACTGGGGTTCATGGGCTTCAATGGTGGTTCTAGTGGGTTGTTGGCCTCGATGCCAGATAGGTTGTGACGAGTCACATCCCCCTTCTGAGACTTGGCAGTGGGTTTCTCTACTAGTGGCTTTGTGGACTTGGAAAGAGTCATACCACCCTTGCTGAAAGCTCTAACTATGCAAATGTTACCCATGTGGAGAAGTGGATGCACTACGCCTCTCGTAGTCGACATTGCAACGAGATTTCTTCTTAAAAGTTCATCCTAACAACGATTCTGTGCCTACATCCTTGGTGTTGGGAAACACATAGAAAATTTTTGGCATGCTCTTAGACTCCATAGAAACCACAACCTTGCACTTTCCGAAAATTGTGTAGGATTGGCCTCCATAAGAGGTGAGATTAGCATTAGTGGGCTACAACTGTGGTTTTCCAATTTGGATCCAATGGTGATGGATTAAGATATTAAAATCAACTCTCTCATCAATTAATGTGTTGATGGTGCATGTGTGTTTAGCAGTGATCATCATGTTAAGGTAGGCTAATGGTATTGCTTCCTCACCCTCACTGTCCATTTCAGTGATAGTGGCTACTCATATGTGGAAAGGGGGTGCTAGCATTGGGGGCTCATGCAATGGGTGCGTGGGAGGGAGATATTTCTTCATATGGCTACCATTGAAGAAGCCTATGCCTTCACCCTCTAGGGTCTCGAGTTCTACATTGCTAGTTTGACTGATGGTCTGAACCTTAAAGAGTCTTAGCCCATGAAACTTTAGTTTTTGCTTATGTCCTTTGACTGAGTACAACATTACTAAGACACTCTATTCGAAGCTGCACTATTTGACATGCTTGTCAAACCAACTTTTCTGTCTTTCCTTTTCACATATGAGTGCCTGGGTGGCTAGAAGCTGGGTTTCCATTAAGCACTCGAGTTTGATCAGGTGGTCTGTCCATGCCCCCTTCCCATCCCATATTTCTTGAAGGGCGATCTTGAGGCTTGGTACGAGGAATTCCAAGGGAAGGATTGCCTCTATACCATATGTCAATCTAAAGACGGGTGTCCTACACCCATCTTGTAAGCTGTGTGGTAGGCCCACAAGGTTGCCATCAACTTGTTATCCCAATCACTGCATGAAGTAGAGACGACCTTAGTCGAGTCGTTTATTAGGATTTTATTTGTTGATTTGGCTTGACCGTTTGCCTATGGGTAATAAGGTGAGGATTTTTTATGGATGATTAGGAAGGAGGATAGGAGGTGAGCTATCACTTTGTTCATGAAGTGGGTGTCTTGGTTGCTAACTAGTTCGATTGGGCAGCCGAATCATGAGATCACTTGCTCCCATGGGAACTTAGCATTGATCCGAGCATCATTCTTTCTCATAGCTCGTGCTTTAGCCCATTTTGTTGGATAATCGGTAGCCATAATAATGTATTTTGTTGGATAATCGGTAGCCATAATAATGTATTTTGTTGGATAATCGGTAGCCATAATAATGTATTTGGCTTGTGAATACTGTGCTATAGGACTAATGGATCCGATGAAATCAGTCCCCCATTTCTCGAAGGGTTGCCATGCGATAATTAGGGTTAGCTCCATGTGATCCTTATGAATCGAAACTTTGGTCCTTTAGCACTTGTCACAATGCTTCACAAAGCATATTGCATCTCGGAAAAGGGTAGGCCACGATAGCTAGGAAAGGACTACAGCACTTTGCGAGTTGTCGCATCTCCGCTAAAATGCCCTCCTACGATTCGGCCATGTGCCACTGTCAGCACATCATGCATCTCATGTTCACACACACATATGCGCAGTAACCCGTCTTGTCCCAACCTGTAAAGTTGGCTAGCTATTAACTGATAGGGTTGGATTTTTAGGATAAGCCACCTAAGTGGGGCCTTTTCTATCGGTCATTCCGGTAGTTTGTGTTCAAGCACTTGAACTATGTCATCATCCCAATATGGCATCATGTCAACTCTAAACAATTCTTTTTCGTTGGATAAGCAGAATAGATGTGTGTCTGGCAGTTTGTTTGCTGCAATGCCTTGTCCAACTGCTTCTCTTGTGGGAATGCGAGCCAGATGGTTAGCCATGTAATGTTGTTTTCCTTTATGCACCACCATAGAGAAGTCAAACTCCAAGAGCAGAAGTAGCCATCTAGCAATGCATCATGTAGTGCAAGGTTTTTTAACCAAATACAAAAAGGCTTGATGGTTAACAAAGAAGGTAAAAGGCATAGCCAAAAGATAATATCAAAATTTCTTTATAGCAAACACCATGGCCAAGCCCTCTCTCTCCATTGTCGAGTAATTCATTTCCATCTTAGTGAGTTTTCTGCTGGCAAAGCTCAGTGGATAATCCAGGTAGTGCTCACCAGGTTGTCACAACATAGCTCCTACAGTGAATTTCGAAGCATCGATGTGCACATGGAACATGAGCATCCAATCTGGGGCTCGTAGTATCAGAGCGGTGGTTAGAGCCTTTTTTAGTTCCTCCTACATGCGTTGGCATTTCGTAGTCCATTCGAATACAGTCAACAGCTTGTATAGAGGTCTAGTAATCAATGCGTAGTTTAACACAAACCATCAATAGTACTTGATATGTCCTAAGAAGCACTGAACACCCTTGTAATCAGCTAGGTGTGGGAGATCGACAATGACCTTGATCTTGGAGGAATTTGTGGCAATGCCATTTTTTGACACCACATGTCCTAGGATACATCCATGCTTCACCTAGAAGTGGCATTTCAAGGGGTTCAATGAGAAGCGGTATAGTTGACATCGTTCAAAGACCGCTCGAAGCCTTCCTAAGTGTTCTCGCCAAGGATAGTGAATGCACAGGTCGTCCACGAAGACTTCTAGCTCCTTCCTCAGTGTAATATTTCCGCTCAAAAATATTGTTGAACTTGACTCCCTGCACGCCGCGTAAAAACCTGTGCAAGATCATCTCTCACACTGTAATTACCAGCAGCTTAATCCATACCCCACACGTGTAAGAATGAGGCCTCTGCATTGTGAAATCGAGGCCAGGGTTGAAGACCGTAAAAACCTGTGGGGAAACACCATTTTGGAAGGCGCAAAATGGATAGTGGTTAAAAAAATAGGCAATTTTTTTTTTATTATTATCCCTTCCCGCAGAGCCGATGCATGGCTGGAGGAGAGGGAGTGTGGGGAGGAATGGCCTAGGTAGAGTGGTGTGGGTTGCATGAGGGGGGGAGCCATGCCTAACCCACGGTGGTGGAGCTTCCCTTTCCCCCCCAAGGCTATAAAAACACCCCTTAGTGGGGGATATGAGGGGAGAGGATCAGATGAATTGCTATCGTATTATGCACGATTAGAGGAAGGGAGAGAGAAGGCTACATGTTGGAGAATCGAAGAAGAGAGGAGAAGGCTGTAGCACTGTGTACGTTTGTGGAGGGGAGCCAAGGAATCGCTACGGCAGTGCTGCCGTGAGGGTCCACCACCTATCGTGGAGGAGCGCCAAGATTGCCGCCAGGCTGCCGATGCAACCGTGCTGCCGCCATCAAGATCCTCCTCATCATCAACATAATTGGCCCCCTGTCTCGTTAATTTCCTCCCCCCCTCAATCATTACCTTTTTCCTCACGTGGTTCTGGCCACAGCAGAAGCTTCTTGGAAGCTTCTAAAGGCAAGGCTTAAGGCCTTGTGCACACGGATTGACCCCGAGGGAAAAAAATCCCAGCCTCCTTAGGCCCTATGCATACATCCTATTTCCGGGGATCAAGATCCAAGCTTCCAAGGGACTGATCCCGCTTAGGAGAGAAAATTCGCAGACTGTAAGTCTTCGGGACGCACGTATAACTCAAGGGAAGCCACTGCAACAAAAGTACGCTGCATAACGATGGCTCCCAAGAAGACGCAAGGCGCACCTGTTGGAGGTTTCTCCCCGACCTTACACGTGGACATCACTGCGGATCCACAAGCCCAGGTTTTTCGAATTTAATCCCACGTATAAGAAACGCTTTGAACATGCCTAATTCCATAGGGAGAATGCATTTTACGTTTATTGTTAATTCATGGGTAGTGATAAAAGTACATTTGATAAATTATCTCTTTGAACAATACATAAGGATTGATGCATGTCATGCAATTGGATCGTTTGCATTTCCAGAGTTGTCCATCTTAGGAGATTAGCTGCATGTTTCTATTTTGGTGCATTTCCAAAGTAATGAGTCTAAACACCTATTGCTTAGGGCAAAGGGATGAAATTGTTACGTACATTTTTGACTGGACATGGAAAGAATAAGCGTATGTCACATTTTAGGCAATATCTTCCTTGTAATGATTCGCATAAGGAAAAGTCGTTAACACCCATAGGATGTTATCCGAAAAGGAATTGCAGAGCACGAAAATGAATCTATGGATTTGCATGTGGCATATGCTTGTAAAATGGAATAAGTCAACACTAGTCCTACAATATTCACTTTGCATGAACTTCATTAACTACGTTGTAGTTAGGAAAGGGTTGCATGTTGCATATTCGTCGTGCGTAAATTTCATTTCATCAAGTTGCATTTAGAAAAGATTGCATGGCTTATCAAAGCATAAAACTCAATTTCCTAGACAAAAGGCTATAGGCATGTTGCTTTGATGTAAGTCCTAGTAGGTCCTATGAAAGTTATTCTGCAAATTACCATGCATTTTGACTTCAGCAAGAAAAGATAGGGTTATTGCGGATCTTGTGGTACGTAGAAGCAACGAATCGCATGTTTACATGTATTGTGACATTTTGCAACTATTTTTCTGCTTTAGATCAAGTTTATCATCTCTAGGAAATGGTCGTTCTTGTCACAAGACAAGTAGAACAGTTTACCCATATCACTTGTGATATTATAACTGTTAGGGTTTCGTATAGGCCTAACTAGTCGACACGATAGACACCTTAAGTACTAGCTAGGGCTTGGCACGTTGGAAGTGCTGCCTAATATCGCACTTGGAACGCCAAGTTGAAACTCTCAAACCCTAAGGTCCTGCCCACATTCATGGAATGTTTGGGTCAATTGGACGCTCATGCAAATAACAATCTAGGGGTTCCACCCTAAGGATTGTTCGACCTAATACTAAAACTCAAATTGAGTTTGGAAACCCTAGGACCGAACGTTGTCGGCCTAGTACAATTAGGGTTGGGATGGTAAGAAGACACCCCAAACCCTGCATCTTGTCTAAACATAAATTCCTTGACCAGGAAATGCCATTCAATGGGTGAAATGATCCCATGAGTTAAGAGCCACACTTGTGCAACAGGTTGCAATGTCGCAGGGTCTTGTGGTTTAATCACAAGATAGATTTGCCATTCCTTGGAATGAGGTTGGCAAGTTCTAGCACAAGTCTAACTTGCAAGAGGATGAGTAGTCATCCTGCTACATCACCTTTCTTGGGCTGATTTTCCAAGTTAAGGGAAGTTAGGTATTTGCTTGGAAGCAAAGGATCAATCAAGACAGAGCGACATGGTCGCCAGGATTTACTGTTAACTTATGAAACCTAAGGTGTTGGTTAAGTTGGGTTGACAGGGTATGACCCTAACCCAAGGACAAAAGGGTGAACAAACAAACCCTTGGGGGATCTTGCCAAGTCACAATTGATCCCAGATTGAATGTTGGATGCATTCGGAGATAAGGATTCACTCCTTAGCAGTTGGCCAAATAAACGTCCACTGGATTGATTGTGCTTGTAACAGTTTAGGAGCACTCTTTGCAATTTTTTTCTCAAGGAACTAAAGATGGAAAGATAATTAATGCTTCAAGTTGAAGGATTGAAGGGAGAGGCAGCATCAGTTACCCTCAACTATCTGCCTGACCATAACCAAGGGGGTTGTTAGCTGCGCCATGAACATGGACTGAACCCGCCGTGAGAGGTCTCTCTGTTGAGCGATACTTGGAGCAGGAGGACGCTTGGGTTCCAGGGGGGCTCTAGCCGTAAATTCATTGCCTTCCGGGCCATGCACAAGAGGACAACGTGACTTGGGATTGGATCTCGAGGCCCGCATATTAGTCTATGGGCGGAATCTTGGATTAGTAATCCCTATGGATTTCTGGATAGCCTTCGGGTGGATTATGGATTAGTCTACGGGTTGGATTTTATGGATGTATTCCAAAGATAAGTAAGATAACCTGTTGAAAAGAAACTTGTTTGGCACTGTTTTTCTATGTCAACTGTGCTAAGATTACGTGAAGGAACCAGTGTCTAACTGGCTAATTAAGGAAGCTGCTTGATACGTGTCCAACTAAATGTGGTAGGTAATTAGACAACTAAAGCAACCCTGAGGAAAGTGCGGTGGATGAGGCCATGGGTCCATCCTATGGATGGGTGGTCCCAGTTGGCTAGGAACTTTTTCTCAAATGGAATCGATAGTAGGGAACTTTGCAAGTTAAGGAAATGTACAGCAAGCAACGCTGACCTAGAGTTCAGGTTATTAGAATCTCGATTTATGCTGTTTTAGGGGAACGGAATGGACTATGCCTTATGGGCAGAGAGGTCAAGCTTTGCATTCCTCTCATTTCCCATTTTCCTTAAACTAAGTGCAGCATGAATCGGCTTCGACCCTAACGTTTCTGCATAAAGTAGTTCGTGGGGTTCGACGCTACCTGCCGTTCTAGGAGTTTGACCACTAGGAAAACCCTGATTCAGGTCGGTCCTAAGTGGGAACGGCTGGAATACTTCCGCTACATGGCAGACTTGGAAAGACCTAGATTGCAAACCCTGTAACATTCCAAGGGAGTGCCAGGCAGAGCTTTCTAGACCCTCTTTCCAATGGGCTACTAAGACGTGTCCTGCAAGGAGATAGGTGGGCACATTACAGTTGGTATCAGAGCGAACCAACGAAGGATCTGTCCTTATAAGAAAACTTAATACCATGTCTTCAAGGACGTAGACACATGCAAATACTTTGAGTTTAGCATCCAACTCAGTTAAGCATTCTAGAAACTTCTATGTTCAACAAGGGCTTGCTCGGGTTACTATCCCATGCAAAGTTCTAGGAGTTTCCCTAGGCTTTAGCATAGCTGGGGGCTCAGGCCTAGATGAGCAAGATTGGTCAACCTAGGATTGCTTATGCTCTCGAGGTTTCCATGTTTCTCTTGAGGCTTTGTTATTGCGTCATGGTTCTCCTTGGATGTGACTGGTATAAATTTGTCACTCTGTTGTGACAATGTTGTATCCACTCTTGATTGGTCAATGCAATTTTTGTTGTCGGTGGTGGATTGAGTGTTGCAAGAAACCATTGATGGTAATAGCTACTTTGATTTTTCAGAACACATGGATGTATCTAAGGTTTCAGTGCTATTAGGGGAGATGACAATGGGTTCATTGGTGGATGGGCCTGATGTTTTATTCCTAAGCTCTCAGTGCTCTTGGTCTCGATCTTATTGGCATCTACCACCACCTGCAACTGCCGTTGTTTTCATTGTTTTGTCCTCTTTTTCTTGGGAAATTGTGATGTCTCCTTTAAGGACTCAGGACCTGAGCCAGGTTAGTTTTTGATGTGCTTGGCTGGGCCTTAGCACTCTCTTTCTCTGGTGTGCTCTCATGGGATCTACACTATCGGTAGCCGGTAGACATTGGGCCTATGCGATGAGGATAGTGTACTTTTCATGGCCATTCGTGCAGTGCTTACCACAATTGATTGCAATGATATTAAGGCAGAGTGCAAGAGGGAATTGTGTGAATGGGTTAGGTGACAGGTCTAACCATAGGCGAGACAAGCTCCCTAGGTCTATCCTGCCCTTGATGTGCCCTGAACTATTGTGGGTGATGCTAGGGGGCTAGGGGACTAGGGATGGAGCCAGCTGACCAAGGTCACTGGATGCACCTAATTTGAGGACCCCTAGGTGCGGTGATGTGATCGTGGGTGCTTTTTTTTTTTGACTTGCCTGAGTACAACCATTGCAATATGTTGAGGCTATCAGTCTTTCAATGGGTTGGGAAATGTCAAGCTTCGAAGGCTCAGGAAATGGATATGACAGTGATGATTGTGCCCTAGCCTCGTTGTTAGAGAAGCCGTTGTTGCGATGTTGGTACGATTGAGGTAACAACCGTCGTGAGCTCATTGTAGATCTTGACCCAAGAAGAGAGCCTAGCCCATTACTATGCTTTGGTTCGTGGGATGTGGGCACTCCCAAGGGTGATTTTTCGCATTTGGCAGCATTGCTTTGTTGCGGTTCTTTGTGCATAGTGGTCTTGCAGTGACTTGGGCATTGAACACGTTTGCACGAAAACCTGTGTCATCCTGCATCCACTTGTCACTTCATGAGAGTATATGCAAGTTGCATGCGTCAAGTACAACGAAAAAATACAATCATGTCAAGATATAACTTTTCAAAATGCTATGATGCTGATTGCAATGCCTATTCGAGTGCTTGTTAAAAACATGGCATATATTAATGATAGGTAAAGGAAGTGTGTACAAGTGGGGAGCTTGCCCCTTTAATCATCAAAAGACAAAAAGTTATGGCAGGATGGCTTGTTAAGCTGCTTGTATATCATAGGGGCTACTCGATTTGCACAAGACGGGGTGAGTCCGCGTGGCTAGGCAACTGAGGCTCTGCTGGTGAGGGGCTCCTGTGAGGTTGGGCAAGGAAGATGTCGGCTAGGACTTGAATGGTATAGTCTCTGGCCGCGACCATTTCCAAGATGCTTTTGAACAATGCATCGAATTCTTCCTTGTCTCGAGCTGCCCTTTCAGCCTTTGAGCACCTGGTGCCCGAGCGCCTATTGGGGGCTTGCACAACTGGTGTTGCCACACCTTGTGTGCTTCTCTGAGCTTCTACTCCCTTGACCTAGGGATTCCTCAGCCTATGTCCGGGGCAGTGTTGCTTGGGACCTCATTTCTTTGCATACCTTTTGAGGGTAGGCACGTAGCGCACCGAAGGAGGGGCGTGTGCTGCATGTTCCCATCGACAGCGGAGAGCGTCTTTGCAAGCCAACTACCCTAGGTGCTCCATGTATTCCTCGTAGGGGGACCTGCAAGATGCGAACCAAGGATTAGGCCTTGATATAGGATAAAACCATTCGCATGTAAGGGATTATAGTGTGGGTTATCAAGTGCATATGACGAGAAGGGGAGGGGTGAGGCATGCAGTGCTTGTTGTAGAGGGATGGCCCCTATGATGATGTTCATTTAGCCTCCAGCCATTAGCAGATCTTGGCTCATGCTAAGTTATGCGGATTGGTGGTCATGGATTGGGGCAGGGCTTCCTATGGTGGTAATGAGGTGAAATGATACTTTGCCATATCCAAGAAAATACAAGAAAACTAATAAGAAATGCTTCCAAGAAATGCTAGAAACAAACCATAGCTTGCCATTCATATTCAATGAGAAGAAGAAATACAAATGTTGAAGCCATGGCTGCTTGTTGAGAATACTATGATGATGGCTACTGCAAGGTACACACCCTTTGCAATGGTGGGAAGGAAGAAACCTTCTAGCTCCAAGAAGTGGAGTTTCAAGAAATGAATTGAAAAGATGTGTTACATTGGCACTCTCTTGCCTTTTATACTCTAGCCTAAAATAGACCAATTGGCCTAATTAAAGTAGCATGAAAATTGCTTTATTACAATCCATCCCTGCCCAAAAGTTTTATCCTCAAAACTTTGAAAACTGAAATGACAAGTGGATGGTAAATGTAAAGGAATGAGAGAACAATGCTGAATTTCCTTGTTGAAGTTGTCCTTTGAAGAAGATACTCTTCCATGAAAAGAATCTTGAAAATAAACTCAAAACAATGGAAATTTGAAATGCTGTCCTGAACAGGGTAGTGATAGTAAATGACCCATAACTTTGGATAGAAATGTCAGAATGACACATGTGAGGTATAGAAATGAAGTTTACTTCATAAGATATCCATCCATGTCATCAAAATCCAATTGTGATGCTGATAGGTCAATTATTTTCATGACAGAAATTTATAACAGCAAGCTGTCCACTGTGTAATGAGCTAAGTATCTTCTTGAAGAAGCCATGGATATTGATCCAAATATGAAGCATGTTGCCAAGATGATTCTTCCATAGGCAATCCTTTCCATTTGACAAGATATTACATAACAACATGGTTCCTTAGAACCTTCTCCCTCTTGCCAATAATCCTTTCGGGCTCATAGATGATTAAGCCATCTTCATCAAGAGGAGGCCAATATACTTCTTAAGTTGGTAAGCAAGATCTCCCTCTTGCCAATAATCCCATGCATTCTGCGTATCATGGCAAAAAATTCTTAAATAGACCTCTAACCATTTATTGACCCTTTCAGTTTGGCCATCTGTTTGTGGATGATAGGTAGTACTTGGAGTTAATTTGGTACCCATGGAAGTAAAGAGACTTTTCCAGAAATTTCCCATGAACTTGGAATCCTTGTCAAAAACAATCTTCATAGGTAATCCATGAAGTCTGAAAATTCCTTCCATGAACTGATCTGCCACCTGTTTGGCTAAATATTGGACTTTGGTAGGTAATAAGTGGGCTGATTTGGTAAGACGATCAACCACAACAAAAATGCTATTCTAGCCCTGCTTAGTGGTAGGAAGTCTTGTAATGAAATCCATACTAATATTAGTCCATTTACCATGAGAAATAGGAAAAGGTTGAAGTAAACCACTAGGCAATAAATTGGAATCTTTATTCTATTGGCATGGTAAGCACCTCATGACATACTCCTTGACATCTTTCCAAAGTCCCTTCCAATAAAAACATTTATGGATCTTATCAAAGGTTTTAAACATTTATGGATCTTATCAAAGGTTTTAAACAAGCCAATATGTCCTGCCAAAGGAGAAGAATGCATCTCCTGCAAAATACGTGGCCTAAATGATGACTGAGGGGTCAAATAGACTCTTCTTTTGAACCAAAGAAGTCCATTTTTCCACTGAATCCAATCTTTATGTATGGTAGAGATAGTAGAAACGGAACATGCCCACATCCTGGATAAGACATCAACCACTACATTATCCTTGCCTGCCATATAGGATATCTCAAAATCATATCCTTGAAGAGTAGCTAACCACCATATTTGTTTGGGAGAGAGATTTGGTTGAGAAAGAAAATACTTCAGCACTCGATGGTCACTCTTCACCTTAAAATGGCTGCCATAGATGTAGTGATGCCACTTCTTAATAGCATGAAGAATGGCTAACATTTCCTGCTCATAGACATGGAGTTCCCTTTCTTTATCATCTAACTTCCTGCTTTCATAAGCAATAACACCATGATCTTGGCATAAAACTCCCCCAATACCTCTGCCACTAGCATCTGCATAGATGGTAAATTCCTTGGAAAAACCTGGGCACACTAAGATAGGTGCTGAAATAAGAAGACTTTTCAGCTCATTAAAGCTCATAGTGGCTGTAGCATCCCAAAAGAAAGCTTCTTTCTTCAATCTATCAGTAAGAGGAGCTGCTACATGGGCATAATTCTTGATGAATCTCCTATAGAAGGAAGACAATCCAAGAAATCCTCGCAATGAAGTAGAATTTTGTGGTATGGGCCAATCTTTGATGCACTATACTTTCTTTGGATCAACCATGATTCCTTTCTCACCAACTATATGACCCAAATATTCCACTTCATCAGCCATAAAAGTACACTTGATTTCTTTTGCAAAAAGCCCATGTATTCTCAAAGTAAGGAGAACTTCTCTGACATGTTCCAAATGTTCTTCTCTATTCTTGCTATAGATGAGAATATCATCAAAGAATACCAAGACTGATTTAAACAAGAATGGCTGCAAAATCTTGTTCATAAGTGCTTGGAAGGTTGCAGGTGCATTGGAAAGTCCAAATGGCATGACTAGGAAGTGGTAGAGACCTCTTTCTGTCCTAAAAGCTGTCTTGTACTCATCCCCTGCTTTCATTCTAAGTTGATGATACCCTGATCCAATCTTGGTGAAAACCTTTGCATCCTTGAGTTCATCCAACAAATCATCTATGCGGGGAATTGGGTACCTGTTCTTCACAGTGCTCTTATTTAGATCTCTATAGTCAATACACATCCTAAATGACCCATCTTTCTTCTTGACAAGTAGTACGGGAGAAGCAAAAGGTGACAAATTAGGCTGAATAAATCCCATTTCCAGCAAGTCTTTAACGTGTTTCTCTACTTCTTCTCTCACATTTGGATAATCTGTAAGGAGGTTTGTTGATGGGTTTAGTGTCAGGCATTAAATCAATAGGATGATCCACTTCTCGCTAAGGAGGCAACGATGTGGGTGGCTGAAATGTATCCTTAAACTCTTCCAAAAGTTTACATAGACATGGATCTTGTTCCTTAGGTGAAGTAGATTGCTGATTTCCATATGCCTTTGATAGAAGAAGTGTGAAAATGCATGACATAGCATTGATTTCCCTCTTCATCTTCTTCTTACTGATTATTTCCACTTGTTTCCTCTCAATGCCATTAAGTTTTACTTGCTGCTCATTCCAAGTAAACTCCATAAACATCTGGTTAAGATCCAATGAAAATTTTCCAAGCTGTTTAAGCCAATCGCAGTCAATGATGATGTCAATGGGACCATATCTAGGACAATCAAGTCTGTCATAATAGTGCAAGACTGTGATAGTTCAATTGGAGTCTACCGGCATATCTCTTTACTCAACTCTTGAGCTCCATTTGCCACTTGTACCTTCAATAGGGAATCCATTTCTTGTGGTAATAACTTCAGCTCATACAATGACTTAGCATTGACAAAACTATGTGTGCTGCCCGTATCAATGAGAATATGAGCAACCTTTGAATTTATAGTACCTTTGAGCAAAAGTGTATTTTCACCCTCACAACCCATCCATACATCCTTAGATATGGAAGATAACATGGGTTGACAAGAAACCATAGAACCACCTGGATCATAGGGAAAGCTATTGACCGGCTCTAAATCCTCCTGCACATCTTGGTCCTCTTGATCATGCATGTCTTCATATGTGGGGGCTGCATCCACTTGCAAAAGAGCATCTTCATTTGCTTCTTCATCCTCAAATTATTCTATATTCAGCATGTTTGACTTTGCTATGTATCCCTTGCACTTCTGTTTATGTTCAGGAGACCACTTCTCTCCACACTTGTAACATAGGACCTTGGTTTTGTCATTGGGAAGTGCTTTATTGTTGTTAGCAATGGGATATGGTTTGGCTGCAGTTTCAGTCCTCTTGAAATCCCCTTTTGAATCAGCATTACTCCTAAAATTAGTGCCCTGCCTTGAAGCATAAGCAGTAGGATATATAGGCACCCTGCTAGAATTATTTGAGAATCTATTTTCAGCTCTATTTCCTTCTCTTTGTTGGTTGAATTATTTGAGAATCTTTTTCCTCGGTCGGTATTGAACATGGCAGAGCTAGTATTCTAACAAACAAGGTATGATATGCAAGACCGAATCAAGACATTGATCCTTTCATGATATGCATGAATTGGAAAGGTATCATGAATGAAAATGGGCTGAGATGGGCTTACCAATAGTATCAGTGACTCACTGCATACTATGCTCACCTTTACAAATTTATTTTAGGAAATTCTCAAAGATTAGGTCAACACAAACTCATGGGTTAGGGTTAGGTAAATCTCAATCAAAATATGAAGGACTATATGATGAATTTTGAAGTCTTCAATCAATTAAATGCAATAGATCAATGAGATGATCAAAACTCAATCAATGAATGGTTGAATGACTGAGTAGATACTCAATCAATGCTTGACAATCCAAATTGAAGGCTCATTGTATGAAATTTGATGGTTCATTATCAATCAATACTGAAGGTAAAGTCTATGAAGCAAGTCATTGCTTGATTACTCTCTTAATCTCTCCTTCAACAATAGGAGATGCAGCCATCAAGTGGATTAATGATTGGAGAGATTAAAAAAGGGAGTATTAGAAATACCTCTTTCAATGCTTGAAGAAGAATATGTTGCTTGTCTCAAACCTCAGCCATAAAGAGTGATAGCCCATCTTCATAAGTCCTCCAATTGATTAAGAGAGAGTAATACTCCATAATTCCATACAATAGCTCCAAGTATAATCCAAGGATGATGCCTTGAGTGAGTCTTCAACTCCAAGAAGCCAAATGAATGGAAGATCCTTTGTAATTGGAGCCTCTTTGATGACTAAGATTTCCAAGAAATTCTTCAATCCCTGTCATGCTTGAAGTCCAAGAGAAGATTGGCCGTCAATCTTGAATCCATTGCTTAAAGCCTTCAAAGTCTTGAGTGTTTGGAGTAATAGGAAGGTCCCTGATGTCATTTAAGACAAAGCCCCATGAAATAAAAGAGAATAGATCAGAATTTTGAAGCCTATAGTGTGCTGCCCTGTTTTGACTCCATAGCCATGTCAAAATGAAGCTCCAAGCTTGAAGAAGGTTCAATGTCGGTCATGAGAGTTGTGTAGTAGCTTCAGGGAATAGATTTAAGCAAAAGCCCCATGAAATTGATCAAGAATTCTGAAATTTTCTCTCTGCTATAATAACAGTCCACTTCTAGGGTTTGTATGAGGAAAAAGAGCTCAAGAATGGCCAATGATTCATGCCAAAGTTGAAGGAGACTAAGTGGAAGACTTGTAAGCATTGTGGCCAAGCCTCATGGAGCTTAATAACTCCATTTTTAAATTGTGAGTATGGGAGCATGAATTCAGCGCAAACATCGCAAAAAATGCAGACTCATATACCTCAGGATCACATGAGCCAAGTAGGGCTTAAGCATACTCTATGTGATGCTTAGAAGATGGAGAATTAGCCCGTAGAAACCATGGATGTAGATGAAGTCTTGGTTGAGAGATGAGAGCAAGAATTTGGCTATGGAAGCTTGAGAGAAAGAGGGAAGAGAAGAAGAAACCCTTGATTAGCAAAAAATAAACCTGTTTACTCCTCCCTAATCCCTGTTTAACTCCAGTTAGTCCAATCTCCCTCCAAAATGACCTATGAATTGACCACGAGCTGTTATTTTCACCATAAAACCTCCAAGAACCTCAAAAATAGTGACGAATTGATGTAGATAGCCATGGCTAGTCATAGTTTGAACTGTAATTAAGCATGTGACCAAATCTTGTCCTCCCAGTACCCTGTACCAAGTCTGTGACTAAAATTCACCATGAAAATGACCCTTCCCATGGATCAAAATCCATGCTTTGATACCAATGAAATGATACTTTGCCATATCCAAGAAAATACAATAAAACTAACAAGAAATGCTAGAAACAAACCATAGCTTGCCATTCATATTCAATGAGAAGAAGAAATACAAATGTTGAAGCCATGGCTGCTTGTTGAGAATACTATGATGATGGCTGCTGCAAGGTACACACCCTTTGCAATGGTGGGAAGGAAGAAACCTTCTAGCTCCAAGAAGTGGAGTTTCAAGAAATGAATTGAAAAGATGTGTTAAATTGGCACTCTCTTGCCTTTTATACTCTAGCCTAAAATAGACTAATTGGCCTAATTAAAGTAGCATGAAAATTGCTTTATTACATGAGGGGTGCATGCCCTCCACTCGGAGGTGGAAATGGTCACACAACTTCTAAATATGTGGTGAGAGGAGGGCCTGACGAGCTTAGCCTCTTGACCCCAACTCTTCTCCTTGCGCTTGACTATTATTGCTTGTGTGCATTGATAGTGTCTATACAGGGTCACGAAACTCATTGTTTATTTATATACATATCCATGAATCCATGTCACTTCATGAGAATAAAAGCCAATTGTAGAACTCTGGATTGTACTGGAGCGTGGCACACACATCTAGTACTCGTAGCAGCTTACTCAATACCGATAGATATTTTGCAACATCGAGTAGCATGGAACCTTGTCCGAGTCTATTGGCAACATGTAACTCCTCCTCAGTGAGAACCTTATCAAACAGAGAGTTCTCTTGGCTAGGTTCAACTAAGTCCGTACCCCGAATGGTAGTCAGCACTCGAAGGGAAGTTGGTGCCACATAGGTTGGGTCTCTTTGAGACCGCCATTTGACCAATCGCTCCTCTGAGACTATCATGATCTGGGCTCCTAGTTCGGCCATTGCAATGCGGGTTTCACACCAACGCTGTTCAAATTGACTTCAGCCCTCTGATAGTCACTTTAGTTGCCCTATCTCTAAGAGATTTGGTTGGCAGAGCGCATCATTGAATGTGACAGTTAAGCACAGTTCGTCGGCTTCCTCGCCAAAGATGAGTCGCATGTGTTCATACAGGAGCTTGTTATAGTGCTTGTCAAGATGTTCTTGCTCTCCCCAAGATAAGGGAAATGGCAAGTATTCTTCGAGTTGCTCTTTAGGGAATGTGTGCATGTCTGCCAGGACATAGACACGTGCGAACACTTTGAGCTTAGCATCCAACTCAGTTAAGCACTATGTGACACTTCTATGTTCAACGAGGGCTTGCTCGGTTGCTATCTCATGCAAGGTTCTAGGAGTTTGCCTGGGCTTTAGCATAGTTGGGGGCTCAGGCCTAGACGCATAAGTTTGGCCAATGCTAGGATTTCTTATGCTCTTGGGGTTTCCATGTTTCTCCTGAGGCTTAGTTATTGCGTCATGGTTCTCCTTGGATGTGACTAGTATAGGTTTGTCACCCTGTTGTGACAGCGTTATATCCACTCTTGATTGGTCAATGCAAGTTCTATTGTCAGTGGATTAAGTGTTGCAAGCAGCCATTGATGGTAACGACTGCTTTGATTTTTCAGAGCACACGGATGTGTCTGAGGTTTCACCACTATTAGGAGAGACATCAATGGGTTCATTGGTGGATGGACTTGATGCTTTATTCCCCAGCTCTCCAGCGCTCTTGGTCTCAATGCTCTTGGGGTCCACAACCACCTGTAGCTGCTGTTGTTTTCACTATTTTCTCCTCTTTTTCTTGGTCAGTGAAGGTGCATAACTTAATGACTCAAGACCCTGAACTAGGTCAGCCACCATTGATGTGCTTGGTTGGGTCTCAACTTTCCCCTGCTCTGGTGTGTCCTCATGGGACATAGCCATGGCCTGCTGAATAGCCTTGCTAGGTTGTGAGGGTACAACTACCTCCCTTTTTGGAGAGTCTAGCTCTTCCCTTTTGTTTAACTCCTCCAGTCTAAGCTTTAGGCGCTTTGGAAGTGCTGGAGTTGTTAATGAAGTTGGTTGTGACACCTCCTCCACAAGTAAACTACTAAGGACATGTTCCGCAAGGGGCATTGTCATGGCCAAGGGCTGTGACTGTTGTGATCCCTGATTGGAAGTAGTAGCGGCTAGTCCAGTGGGCTGGCTACTCTTGGTGGATTGTGGTGTCAGGTCCCTAGGGCGATCGAAAGTGGTCACGTCTTTTGTTGCCCTTTGAGCATTCATCTGTGTAGATCGATCAAGTCACATTGGATTGCACATGCATATCCTTGGGCCGAGAGCTACGGCTAGTGTCATGTCCCCCCTCTTGGATATTTGGAAGCTTTGATGGAGATAGAGATTGGGAGTGAGCAACCGCCATTGACGACCACTGTTGTGCTTCCTGTGTTTGTTTGGAAAAAGAGGATGTAGGAGATCTAGGACTCTTAGGTGGACTTGTCACTGGCTGAATGATTTGCTCGAGGATATTAGACGATTATGCCATTTGCTTTGTTGAGCGATTAGCCTTGCCATGAGCAATGTTGTGCCTATGATGCCTGTTATCCTATTGGAAAATCAAAGGCTCTTTGGGCACTAATGGCTTTTGTGCATGCTTAATGGCTACATATGTCATCTTCTTATTAAGCATGCTAGGCTGAGGCTCTTTCTTTCGAACACTCATGTTTGGTTTCTTGCCTCGAGACCTAGAGTTTCTCTTAGATTTCCTCCTGTGCTTCATTGCTTTTGATGCAATCTTGCCTTCAGCTGATAGAGATGGTTTAGAAGGGGATTTTGGTACCCAAATCCATTGATTACCTGCGTAATACCCTTGAGCATGTAGCAATGCTTTGGATATCCATCGCGGCGTTGTGCTGACCCTCCATCGATGCCTTCGTCTATAAGGTTTGGGCTTCTTTTGGGGTCTTCTATGATATTTGTAAGTCCAAAGCCCGTCCTTGGCATTGCCTCTTGACCTTCTTGTTTCAACCATGGCCTCACTCACTGGTTCTCGTTGTTCGACCTGTGCTTGTATCAACTCTTCCAACAAGTCCTTACTCTCGTTAGTAGGCTTGACTGTTACGTCAACACCTTCCTTGCCTTTCCCTCGAGGTTTGATGAGGTCCCCCTTGCTAAAGATTGTGACTATCCTCACACCCGGTAGTGTCAGGTGTATCCTCTGTGCTACATAGTCAGCCTCACATTTGGTCGCCATTTTGAAGGGTCTTCCCAGGAGGGTTTCCTTACCATATTTAGCACCATTTGGAGGAACATGAAATAGGATAGGCAAGCTTTCAGTTTCAATTGTTGCAAGGATATTGCACTTCCCTATGAGTGCTTGTGGAGGTCCCCCATAAGGGCTAAGAGTTGCATTAGTCGGTGTCAGCTCTGGTTGGCCTAGTAGGGTCCATGCCTCATAGGTCAAGACATTAAAATCTGCTCCTTTATCAATCAGAGCATCGATAGTATGCTCTCTTTTCACGGTGAGTTTGACCCTAAGATAAGCAGGTGGTACCATGTCTTCATCTTCTGGGTCTTGGCTTGTAAATTTAAGCCTTCTGACAAATGCCCTTGAGTCTCCAATTGCACGACTAGATGTGGATTCTCCACTGATGTCTTGGCTTGTTAGTGCAGTGCTATTCAAGGAGCATCTATTATCAGGACTGTCATATCTAGTCATTCTCGCTATTGTAGCTTGATGTTGTTGCTTTCTGCTTTGACTAGATGCATCCGAATGCAACATGTATGTGTTTTTGCAATGTGGCCTTTTTGCCCTTGTTGGCTAGATCGGCCCATTGAGGTTCTAGGGTCTCTGTTTCTCTTGGTTCGGGTATGGGCTTTTGGTTGCTCTTTTGTCAGTGAGAATTCATGTTCGTGTAGAGCCATTACTACACTAGGGTCTAATTTGGAGGACCTGTCACGGCACGCGTTTTCTCTTCAACCTACTTGGGGGAGGTGCAGAGGGGGCAGAGCCCCTCTGCAGGGGTCCGGGGGGGGAGGGGGCAGTCCCCCCCGGCCCGAAGAGCCGTTACGGTAAACACTATGCGCAGTTTGGAGGACCATTTAGCCAAATTTTGAACTACTTGCTCTAAGTTTCAGCCCAGTGATGGATCTGTGATGTGCCTTTAGCTCTACGTAGGTCAATTTTGGGGTTTAGGGTTTTCCTAATATGTTGCCTCGTTTGTTTTTGGCCAATCAGATTTTAATCGCTCAGCGCTTTGCATCTAGGTCTCTGGGTCTCACTGCTGCCTACTTCAAGCTGCTAAGCAGCTGCTCCCTACGATTTTGTCTATTTTGTGTGCCAGAATCAAGTTTTGAGTGTCAAAAGGACTTTCGATAGTTTGCGCTGCTGAGCTCTAGCCGGGTCAGGTCAAATTTCTGAGAATTTGATAAAAGTTTACACTCGGCCCAACTGGTCCGAATCGCAGGGTCTGAGTGGGTCACTCGGACGGGTCGAGGTGCATGGGCCGAGGGCCGAATTCGTGACTTGGACGGGCTGAATGGTCAATTTGGACGAGGCCACTTGGACGGGCTGAGGTACATGGGCCGAGGGCCGAATTTGTGACTCAGACAGGGTAGACTCGGACGGGCTGAGGCACAGACTCGGACAAAGTCGCTCGGACAGGTTGGCTCGGACGGGCCGAATGGTCAATTCAGACAAGGTCACTCGGACTGGCCGAGGCACTTGGGCCGAGGGCCGAATATGACACGTGGCTGAGGGCCGAATCCTATGGCTCGGACGAATTAGTCGATGGTCCGAATGGTCGACTCGGACAGGCCGAGTAGGTCTGGGCCAAGGGCTGATTAGGGTTTCGGGCCGAGTGGGCCGAACGAAAGAGGGCCGAGGGCCAAACGAAAGAGGGCCGAGGGCCAATTCTGGGACTTGGCCCAAAAATGACCGCTCGGATGGGCCGAACGCGGTGCGACGACGACAGCGAGAGGTCGATTTTGCTCAATTCTTGCAATTTAATCAATCATAGCAAGCATAAACCTCCAGATCCTATCTAGGGGGATAGAGGAAGGGATTCATATACCTAAATAGAGCGGTAGGCTCGTCGATGGTGCAATCGGATCGAATCGTGCGATGGCTCTCTCTCTCTCTCTCACTGAAATGGTCACAAATGAGCTCTCTCTTGGCCTCTTGGCTCTTATGCCCCTTCTCGGGTATGGTGTTGATTCCCCCAATCACTCACTTGCCGATCTTAGGTATCACAAACAAGATTTTTACCATTTTTTGCGTGATTTTTACCCTGTTTTGCCTTGTTTTGCGATAGTAAACCCGACCCTTCTCCGGTGCGATTTCCTAATCCTAACCTACGCTAAATGCAACAAGAATTGAAAGCAAAAAACTGAAATAATTTCTCCATGTTTTCCAATCATCAAACAAACAAAATATCCCAAAATACTTACTTATTTTGAAGATCAAAAACACCCAAACTTCCTACCTATCTCAAGCTCCGTTTCAGGGATGAATCCCTTACTTCGATGCTTGATATGAGGCGCGCAAGTGCTCAAGCTTGAATTCGTTGGTCCCGGCAAAACGGAACCAAAATGTAGTGGGAGCTCACGCTCAACCACCAAGACCCACGGACCGCTTATTGCTTCGAGCGTTTCAAGCGAGCTCTAATGGCTATCTCTCACCTAGCCGACGCGCCGTTGATCCTATGAGTGTAGTGAGCTTACCTTCATGCCGATCGAGTTGCCTCCTCTCCCACACACTCTGGTAGCTCCACGATCCAAGTGCAAGCTTCAAGCAAGCTTGATCCTTTTGCTCCAAGCTCCAAGCTCCATCGCCGTGAGCAAGAGAAGAGAAGAGAAGAGAAGAGAAGAGAAGAGAAGAGAAGAGAAGAGAAGAGAAGAGAAGAGAAGAAGAGAGGAGATGATGGAGAGCTTCTCCACCCCACGGTCCCTCACCCTCACACACTCACTCCCTCACACTCTCACACTCCCTCTCTCAAGCACAAGCTCAAGCAAGCAAGAAGAAGAAGAAGAAGAAGAAGAAGAAGAAGAGGAGAGCTACTTTTGGCCACACACAAGAATGAGATTCTCATTCACTTTTCAACTTTATATACAAAACCCTAAATCCCTTTTGGGCGGTCATCCCCTTTTCCCTTTTTTACATGGCAGGCCGTAGCCTAGGCCCTTTTTTCCATTGTCCTTCTATCTTCCTAGCTTCCTTTCCACCGCCCGTCTACATTTACAAACTGCACGGGTGAGAGCTCGGCACTCCTTGAATTAAACCATGATGCGCTTGCGCTCTTTTACAAAAGTTTTGACTTGCGCTTTTTCTTGTGTGCCTTTCTCGCTTATTTAGGACTCTTCTCCTTGTGCGTCTTTATCTTCCATTTCTCTTTGCCTTGGCCTTTGTATTTGTCTTCTGCTTTAGCTTTTCCAGATTTTCCACCTTCGTTCGTTTGAGGGTTAACAAGGAGCCCAGGTTATGACAGTCTCAGAGGAGCAATCGGCCAAATGGCTGTCTCAAAGAGACCCAACCTATGTGGCACCAACTTCCTTTCGAGTGTCGATTGCCATTTGGGATACGGAATTAGCTGGAACTAGCCAAGAGAACTCTCTGACTGATAAGGTTCTCACTGAGGAGGAGTTACATGTTGCCAGTAGACTCGGACAAGGTACCATGCTACTCGATGTTGCAAAATATCTATCGCTATTGAGTAAGCTGCCACGAGTACTGGATGCATGTGCCACACTCCAGTACAATCTTGAGTTCTACAATTGGTTTTTATCCTCATGAAGTGACATGGATTCGTAAATATATACATAAATAAACAATGAGTTTTGTGACCCTGTATAGATAATATCAACACACACAAGCAATGATAGTTAAGCATAGGGAGAAGAGTTGGGTTTGACAAGCTAAGCTCCTCAGGTCTTCCTCTCACCACACGTCTAGAAGTTGGGTGACCATTCTTGCCTCCATGTGGAGGCAGGAATGGTCACCCAAGTGGAGGATCCAACCCTCATTACTACCATAGGAAGCCCTAGTCAACATCTTTGATGGCATAGATGGGGTGCCGTCCCCTTCTATACACCTTTCCCATTTCCGGTCTATCCTTCTGGAAATAAGCCCTGCTCCACTCCATGACAACTAGTCCATGCAACTTGGCATAAGCCAAGACTTGCTAATGGATGGAAGAAAAACAAACATCAATAGGGGGCCGTCCCTTTTCAAGAAATGCTGCATGCCTCACCTCACCCCTCCTCTTCATATGCACTTAATAACCCACTGTGTAATCCCTCCCATGTGGATAGTTTTATCGTGCCTCGGGGCCTGACCCTTGGTTTGCATTTTGCAGGTTTCCCTATGGTAGCAGTCATGGACCACACAGTGCAGCTGGCCTCCAAGGAAGCTCTCTGCCGTGAGAGGGAGCATAAGGCACTAGCGCCCCCACCAGAATGCTACATGCCTACTCAAATGAGGTACACGTTGAAAAGAGGCCCCAAATGACACCGCCCAGGACGCAGGCTGAAAACCCCCCAAATCCAAGAGGACGAGGGCTCAAGGGATCACACAAGGTGTGGCAACACCATTTGTGTAGGCCCCCACCAGACGCTCGGGCACAAGGTACTCGAAAGAAGAGAGGGAAGCTTGAGACAAGCAGGAATTTGATGCATTGTTCAAAAGCATTCTGGAAATAGTTATGGCTAGGGACTACACCATTCAGGTCCCAGCTGACATCTTCCCCACCCAGCCTCACAGGAGCCCCTCACCAGTAGAGCCTCAAGTGCCCGATCACCCAGACTCGCCCCACCTCGTAAAAATAGAGTAGCCCCATGTTGTATAAAAGTCTTATCAAATGCTACCTGGCCATGACTTTTTGTCTCTAAATGGTTAAGTGCTGACAGGTTCCCCAATTGTACAAACTTTTCATATCTGCTTTTAATATATTTCATGACTTTAGAAAAAGAAAAAGAAAATCAAGCACATGTGATAAGTATCTAAGTCAACACCATGGAATTCAGATAAGTGATGTCTCCTTGCGTTGCACTGGTTTATTATAGTTGCGGAATATGCCGTGCATGTACTCTCATGAAGTGACAAGTGGATGCAGGATGATGCAGGTCTCTATGCAAAAGTGTTCAATACCCAAGACACCACAAGACCGCCAACCCCATGAAGAGTAGTGATAAAGACACACTGCCGAAAGAAAAAATCACCCTTGCCGATTGCCCACATTGCATGGCCCAAAGCATGATCATAACCACTTTCTCTTTCTGGGTTACACTCTACACCAGGCACTCACGACAACTATTATCTCAATTGTACCAACATCGCACGTTCCAAAGAGGGTTGCAAAATCTCAAGTGTATCTCCCCATCTCAAAAAGTGCTTGTCCAACAACGAGACTAAGACACAATCATCGCTGTAATATCCATTTCTGGAGCCTTCGAAGCTTGACATTTTCCAACCCATTGAAAGGCTGATAGCCCCAACATATTGCAATGGTTGTACTCATGCAAGTTTCCAAAAAAAAAGAAAGAAAGAAAGAAAGAAAAAAGAACAAGAAAAATAAAACAAAAAATGAAAAAAGAAAAGAAAATAATGAAAAGCTAAGAAGCACCCACGATCATAGCACATCACCTAGGGGTCCTCAAATTAGGTACACCCATTGGTCGACTGGCTCCATCCCTAGTCCCCTAGCCCTTTAGCATCACCCAAAATTTTTCAGGGCACATCAAGGGCAGGACATACCTAGGGAGCTTGTCTCGCCTATGGTTAGACCTGTCACCTTAACCCATTCGCATGATTCCCTCTTGCCCTCTGCCTTAATACCATTGCAATCAATTGTGGTAAGCACCACATGAATGGCCATGAAAAGTACAATGTCCTCATCACGCAAGTCCAATAGCTACCAGCTAATCGAAAGTGCGGTGTTCTTGTGTTCAATTATGCTACGTTGTGCAATCACACGCAAAGGATGTCTCATACACCTTCACGTGTATTTCTTCTCAACAAGGACAACTTTGCTTCATCCACACGTTGTTACGAGAAACCAGTCGCGCAGTCTTCTAACTATGTAATATCTAAGTATGCACGAGCACTGACATAATATCTACACCAAAATATATACATAGTTTGGGTCCTCAAGTGCAGGAGAATACTCTCAGCTTGCTTAGAGTTTGACTTGTCTCCCAAACTAATTGAACTACATCTTGTGCACGATAAAGAAGACGAGCACTACTCCTAGGGAGAGATCATATATGAGAGCTTTTCAATTGCAGGTATTGAAGACTCCAACGAAAGTGTCGTTCATTCTTCATCGAAACCTAACTTGAATTCTTATCCTTTATCATCTTGCAATCCTGCTAAGAATTTTCATGTGTAGAATCCCCAACAAACCAACACTTGTGCTGGCCATTAGTGAAATCCCCAACAAAGTATAGCCCTACCACCAACTCTAACAACCCTACCACTAACCACCTAGGCCACCAACATGCCCCCAATGACCTTCCTCCACACCACCACCAGCTCTCCTCTCCACGACAACCACGGATTTCCCTTCCATCCACATCTTCAGTGCATGCCAAAGCCTGTTACCTATGATGGTGAGTGCCATGGGACTGGCACTTGTCTAGGAGGGGGTAATGTTAACCCTCAAACAAACAAGGTGGAAAATCTGGAAAATCTAAAGCAGAATACAAAGGCCAAAGAAAAAGTGAAACGAAAGAAAAAGGCGCACCAAGAAAAATATGGAAGCATAAGAAGTGCATGAAAGTCCTAAATAAAGGAAAAAGGCACACAAGAAAAAGTGCAAGTCAATACTTTTGTAAAAGAGTTCAAGTGCATCATGGTTTAATTTAAAGAGCGTCAGGCTCTATTGAGATGACAAGCTCAACACATGTGGACATTGATGATGGACCGGCTGGTTAGATGGGTCCACACGTCTACACTTAGCACGTCGGTGGTCATTATGACTCTCACATGGCCATTGACTCATTACTTATTATATTCAGGTTGTTATACCTATTTACAGCTGGCATAGTTATAGCACCAGTCGACTAGTGTAGTCGGTTATGCATTGTTTGTCTTAGTAGGCCACTTTCCTTTATGTTGTATCTTATCTATACTTTGTGTTCATTGTAAAGTGTATAGAAGAAGAAGAAGAAATCAGCAAGAAAACGTTTTGGCCTCCATCTCTCTTCTTGTCTCTTGAGTGAGCTTCTCCTTGTGCATTCTGTGTGTGTTCGGTGCAGCATCTTGAGCAAGTCCCCTCACCACGCGATTCTTGACGTGGTATCAGAGCTGCGCCACTGAGAGAGGCTGATTTTGAAGGCTGAAGTGAAGGAGAAGAAGCAAGGTTCAAGCAAGCAAGCCACGGGTAAAAAGCTCTCCCATTCTTCCACTCTCTCTCTTGAATAGTGCCTGTGGAGGCACTGGAAGCAGGGTCGAGCAAAAATCTCAGATTGCAGTGAGATTTGGTGTGCTTGAAGAGCGCTATGTATTCTGCATATAAGCCCTTTATGGCTTGCCCGCAGTTATTTTGGGCATCTGAGGCCGTTTCAGGCCCCATTATAGAGCCGCAAGGTTGTGGGCAGCAGTTTCAGGGTACATTGTGATTTCGGCTGTTTTGACCGAAAGTGGGTGTGCAGGTTACAGATTGCGAATCTGTAATTCTTGAGGTGTTTGCAGGAAGCAAACATAAGGTTTATCTGCAAATAGGTTGCAGATTGCATGTATTGTTGAGCAGACAGTGAAAAAGGCTGTCTGGTGTATTGTTGTGCACTACAGGTCGAGGGTTGCAGAAGATTTGATTGCTGTTTGGTATTAGTTTTGTGATAATGGCAGAGAACAGTGGAAGCCCCATCATTGAGAAGCTCGACAAGAACAACTACCCTTCATGGAAGTTCCGTGTCACAAACTTCCTTATTGGAAAAGGCCTCTACGAGTTTGTTTCAGGTGAAGAAAAGGAGCCAGAGGTGAGCGATCCTCCAACTGCAGAAGAGACAAAGGCACGGAAGGAATGGAATGCAAAAGATAAAAAGGTCATGTATTGGTTGTCTGTAGTAATTGACAATAATATACTGGGACATATTAGAAATGCAGAGAATTTATATGCAGCTTGGACCATACTTGAAAGTATGTTTTCTGTAAATACAAAGGCACGAAAGATTCAACTCAAGCAAGAGTTGAATACATTGAAGAAAGGGAAGATGCCTATCAATGAGTATGCACTGAAGGTAAGGAGCATTGCAGATGCCTTGGCAGCAATTGATGCAATGCCCGATGATGATGATTTGGTGTCGCCTACCTTGGGTGGACTTAACAATGAAAAGGCTTGGAAGTCTTTTGTAACTTCTGTATATGTTAGAAAGCCATTTCCAGATTTCAATGAGTTGGTCTCCCTTATGATCACTGAAAAGATCAACATGCAGAGTGAGACATCTGAAAAAAGTGGTGAACAGGTCCAAGCTTTCTACTCCAGTTCAGGAAGGGGACGTGGAGGTTCTCTTCAAGAGGCCGTGGTACAGGACGTGGTAGTGACAACCAGCAAAATAGATTGAATCAGCAATTTGGCGATATACAGGTTTCAGGAGGTCGTGGTAACTTTAGAGGCAGGGGGAGCTTTAGAGGAAGAGGTGGATGGCAGAATAGAGGCTCTAACAACTCTGGTATTGTGTGTCACTACTGTGGCAAAACAGGTCATATTGCAGCCCAATGTTATGCTAAGAAAGATGATATTCGCAGTGGTAAGTTGCAGCAAGGAAATTATGCATCGTCTTCATGACAGAATGAAGACAAAAATGAACATCTGTTTGTTATGCAGCATATGTTGAATGGTGTTATAGGAAAGGGAACACATGATGATGTTTAATATGTTGATTCAGGTGCATCTAATCATATGACCAGCCATGCAGAATGGTTTGGAGAAATGCAGGATTTGAAAAATGCAGGTTATATGCAAACGTGTGATGATTCATGCCACCCAATTTCACACATTGGAAAAGTTCCCTTGTCCTTGCATGATGGTAAGACAAATAGTCTTTCAGATGTATTACATGTGCCATCTATTACAAAGAACTTGGTGTCAGTCGGTCAAATGGTAGAGCAAGGGCTGCAAGTCAGATTTAATACAAAGGGCTGCTTTGTAGAAGACTTCAATGACAAGTGCAGGTTGGTTGCAAAGGGAAGTAGAGTTGGACGTATGTTTACTTTGGATGCTGGAATTTCTACTATGAATGCTGCTATGTATGCTAAAGGAAAAGGTGTTGTTGCAGATATTGAAATTTGGCACAAACACATTGGACATGTAAATGTACAAAGGCTAAAATTAATGCAGTCCAAAGGGTTGGTTACAGGTTTGCCTACATTTAGAGTTGCAGAATTTCATAAGGTATGCGAAGCATGTTAGTTTGATAAGCAGGAAAGACAACCCTTTTCACATGACAAAGATGTAAGCAGAAATATCCTTGATGTTGTACATACAGACATTTGGGGGCCTACACAAAATGTATCTCTTGGAGGCAGTTCATACTTTGTCACATTCATTGATGATTATTCTAGAAAGCTGTGGGTATATTTTATGAAGGAAAAGACTTGGGATCTAGTATCATTGCCAAAGGGCAAGAAATCTATTAGATGTAAGTGGGTTTATAAGATTAAGCACAATGTAGATGGTTCTATTAGTAGGTACAAAGCTAGGTTGGTTGCAAAAGGCTATGCCCAGACATATGGCATAGATTATGAAGAAACCTTCAGTCCAGTTGCTAGGATGGCAACTGTCAGATGTGTGATTGCTTTGGCAGCAGCCAAAGGTTGGAGGTTGCAGCAAATGGATGTGAAGAATGCCTTCTTGCATGGTGATTTGCAGGAAGAAGTGTATATGGATCAACCAGCAGGTTATGAAGATTTAGAGCATCCCACGTATGTGTGCAGGTTGAAGAAGGCGCTCTATGGGCTCAAGCAAGCACCTAGAGCATGGTCTGACAAGATCAGAGAGTATCTTGTGAATATTGGATTTTATGTTTCTGATGCTGAGATCACTCACTTTATGTGAGAAAGGGAGATGCAGGTTTGGTCATCATAGTCATCTATGTGGATGACTTGATTATTACAGGTGATAGTGATAGTGGGATTGCTGAAGTCAAGGATTTTTTGAAGAAGAAGTTTGAGATGAAGGATTTAGGTGAGCTAAGGTACTTCCTTGGCATTGAGGTGATCAGATGTGATGATGGTATATGGCTGTCCCAAAGACAGTATGGCTTGGATATGTTGTCCAAGTATGGTATGACTGCATGCAAACCACTTTCAGTCCTGTTGGAGCAGAATGTAAAGTTGAGTGCTAATGTTGGGGATGAGATAGAAGACCCTACTATGTTCGGGAGGATAGTGGGGAGTCTGATCTACATGACCATTACAAGGCCAGACTTGAGCTACCCTGTTGGTCTTGTGAGTCAGTTTATGCAAGTACCTAGAAAGCCACATTTGGATACAGTTAGACACATATTGAGATATGTGAAGTCCACATTACATTATAGACTTTTCTATTAGGCAGGTATAGATGTACAGGTGTTTGGATACACAGATGCAGATTGGGCTGGTAGTATGTCTGATAGAAGATCTACCAGCGGATACATGTTCTCTCTTGGTAGTGCAGCAGTTGCTTGGAGCAGCAAAAAGCAATCTACAGTTGCTTTGTCGAGTACAGAGGTTGAGTATAGAGGTGTTGCTGTTGCAACATGTGAGGTAGTATGGCTACAAAAGTTAATGGCTGATTTGGATGTGCAGGTGGAAGGTCCAGTTGTCATTTATTGTGACAACATGAGCAGTATACAGTTGGCTAGGAACCCTATGTTCCATGCCAGGACAAAACATATTGAGGTACACTACCACTTTGTGAGAGAGAAGGTACTAGCAGGTGAGATTGACTTGGTGTATGTTAGCACACAGGATCAGATAGCTGACATCTTCACGAAGGCATTGGGTACAGAGAAGCTTCAAAAGTTTCGAAGCTACTTGGAGTTGCAGAGATGCAGTTGAGCTTGAGGGGGAGTGTTGAGATGACAAGCTCAACACATGTGGACATTGATGGTGGACCGCCTGGTTAGATGGGTCTACACGTCTACACTTAGCACGTCGGTGGTCATTATGACTCTCACATGGCCACTGACTCATTACTTATTATATTCAGGTTGTTACACCTATTTACAGCTGGCATAGTTATAATGCCAGTCGAATAGTGTAGTCGGTTATGCATTGTTTGACTTAGTAGGCCACTTTCCTTTATGTTGTATCTTATCTATACTTTGTGTACATTGTAAAGTGTGTGGAAGAAGAAGAAGAAATCAGCAAAAAAACGTTTTGGCCTCCATCTCTCTTCTTGTCTCTTGAGTGAGCTTCTCCTTGTGCATTCTGTGTGTGTTCGGTGCAGCATCTTGAGCAAGTCCCCCCACCATGCGATTCTTGACAGGCTCTCACCCGTCCAATTTGTAAAGGTACATGGGAGGTATGAAGGAAGCTAGGAAGATAGAAGGACAATGGAAAAAAGGGCCTAGGCCATGTAAAAAAAGGGATAAGAGGATGACCACCCAAAAGGGATTTAGGGTTTTGTATATAAAGTTTAAAAGTGAATGAGAAGCTCATTCTTGTGTGTGGCCAAAAGTGGGTCTCTTCTTCTTCTTCTTCTTCTTCTTGTTGCTTGCTTGAGCTTATGCTTATGAGAGGGAGTGTGAGAGTGTGAGGGAGTGAGTGTGTGAGGGTGAGGGACTGGGGAGGAGAAGCTCTCTATCTTCTCCTCTCTTCTTCTCTTCTCTTCTCTTCTTCTATCTTGCTCGCGGCAATGGAGCTTGGAGCGTGGAGTTTGAGGATGGAGCTTGCTTGAAGCTTGCACTTGGATCGTAGAGCTACCAGAGTGCGCGGGAGAGGAGGTAACTTGACCGGCATGGAGGTAAGCTCACTACACCCGTAGATATGGACGGCGCATCGGCTATGTGAGAGGTAGCCATTAGTGCTCAGCTTGGAATGCTTGAAGCAATAAGCGGTCCGTGGGTCTTAGCAGTTGAGCGAAAGCTCCCACAGCTCTCAATACTTTTTATTTTTCTTTTTTTCATTATCTTTTTGTTTTTTCTATATTTTTTGGTGAAGCAAAATAGTGTATAAATAAATGACAAGGACTTTGTTGTGGCTCTCTTTGATTCCTTGGTGGTGGTGGAAAAAGTGGTTGCAATGATCTTTCTAAGCATGTCCTGCTCATCATGTTTCTGTCATTTTGTTTGAATTGTTGAGTGTGGAACTTGATAGCCTTGGTTGAGCTTGGTATTTTTTTGGACAGGTTGAAGTAGGAGTTTGTCAATAGCTACCGAATATTGTGGAACAAGGTATGTTTTCTTATCGAGACTCTTACACATCACAGGGATTATGGGTTCACGAGCACTTCACGTTGCACTTATTGATGCACTGCACTCGGGGGTCGTCTCCTGTTCTTATCAAATATTTCCATGCCATGGGTTGGGATTATACACGATTGCACCATCGTTGAGCACTTGCACGGCATGAGGTCCGCTGCAACTATATGCAATAAATCTTAGATGCACGCGTACATGAGAGAGCACCTGTCATTGAGCACGCACATTTTTAGCACACACAATATTTGGGATGCTCATCACAAAGTTAGGAACCTCTGGTTGAGAGTGTAAGGAGGTTGGGTGAGTTTGAGGGTCATGAAGGACACTGTCAATTGTGAGATGGGTTGTTCATATCTAGTCAACATCTTGAGGACCATCATTTTCTAGAGTGATTGTGAGATTTTGGATGGGTGGAGCGGAGTATATCATGTTTTATTGATGAGAGTTGAGAGGAGAGGATAAGGAATTTTAAATTAACAAGGAATTTTATTTGCATTTTGCATGACGCACGATCACATGTAGATAGACCAGGCACAATTTCTTCAATGCATACATTATTTTTGTGTGTAGCATCGATTGATTGGTTGCATATCATGGATCCAACATTGCATATTTTTTCAAATCATGAATGATTGGGCACAGAGTTTATTTCAAAAAACCATATTCCTGCTAGGGCACACTGCATAAAAAACAGGTTCATATCCAGAGAATATTTATTTTGAAGACTCAAGGATCAAAGGAAAAAGGTCATATGTTTTACATCGTTAGCGAGTATTTCTTGAAGGAAAAGAGGACATGTGTGCTGGAAGTGTATGCAACTACAAGAACAATAGGCCAAGGAAGGGAATAAGTCGTCCAAGATAAAAAATGGAGAAAAATGATGCGATTTATAAAAATCAGTATTTTTACCAATTTTTGATGGATTTTTGTAATTCTGACCACATAAGCTTGTCGATCAGATGTATTCCGATCGTTTTGAGTACCCGAATGACTATATTCAGAGTTCAAATGACAAAGTTATGATCCAAACAAGTTGCAAACATGCATAAAGTAGAAAAAACGAAAATAGTGAAAAGCAGTAAAAAAGCAAAAGCCAAAAGCTGAAAACTGAAAGCCTAATGTGTATGAGTGTGGATAGAAAACTATATAAGGAGATGAGAATGGAGAGTTTAGGGCCTTCCCCCTTGCTTACAATTATATTATGTGAGAGAGGAGAGTGGAGGGTCGCATGCTAGAGTGAGCTCTTGTCATGCTAATTTGAAAGTCGGAGCCTTTGGATGTCAAAGCGCCGAGCGTTGGATCATGGTTGTTAAGGTACGAGAATATTTTTTCACTTGGTTTGTTTTCAAATTATTGGATTTTTTTTGTTGAGTTGTGGTTGTGTGATGCTCTGAATTAGGGTTTTAGTTGTTTGAGCTACAAGAGGCAATTTTTTATTGTTTTGTTTTTCGTGGTGTATTGTCAAATATTTGAATTTTTCAAGTTGTGTTGTGCATCCAATAAAGTCAATTATCCCAGTCGGCACTCCTTAACGTCTCGTTATTGGGTTGTGAAAGAGGCTTGCTCTCGATCACCACTCGCGTAACAACGTGAAAGAGGAAAAATAATAAATCCCTTAGAATAATAGCTTGGGGTTTATTTGATGATGTCTTACACCACATTTCTAGATTTAAAAGCACAAAGAAGGTGCGGGAGGAGCTAGGTAAGGTATTCGACTCTCAAGCAAAGGACTCTAAAATCAATCTATTCATGGAAATTTTTAGGCTTGATCTAAATCAATATGATTCCCTATTATAATTGATAAATAAATTTAAAGTCTTGAAAGTACAACTATCCTTAAGAGACAAAATGTTGAAGAAGATGAAGCCATTTTCGTGCTACTCATCAATAGTGTGGATAAACCTAATAAAGGTTATGAGAAGGTGGTAGCAACACTAAGGAATGTACATGATAGAAAACTCAATGCATTTGAAGCTACCTTATATAAGCAAGAAGGTAAACTTAAGGAGAAATCCCAAGACTCTACATCAAGTCTTGTAGTAATTGCACATAGCAAAGGTTCTTATTTAAAAATGGTTTAAAGGATTTGTGGAAGAAATGGAAACAAAGAGAAAGATTGTTGAAACAAAGGAAAACCAAGGTGCAAAAGCTACAACAAGTTTGGACACACCGAGAAAGAATGTTGGAGCTAGAAGGACAATTTTGAAAAGGAAACAAACTCTGAAGAATGCTGCGAAACTCTTTTCTAAGTTGTAATTTGCCTACACTTTGTTTGACAATGCATAGGCTAGAGGCCTTGTAGGCATTCAGGGGGGATTCTACACTCTTAGGTGCAGTTTTCTATAGGGTGAGCTAGCAATAGCAGGGGGGGTGTTGGAATGTACATTGCTAGAGGCACATGTGATCAAATCCCATAAGCAAAGAGAGCAGTGTGTACCCAATCTGAAAACCTATAAAAAGATGTACTTGCTCAACCATTATTTAATCTTCTACTCCATTTTGTTATGGTCTCATTTCCATTCTTCTTTTTCCCTCCTTAATCTCCTATATTTCTTGTGCTCTACCATGTTTCTCAATAAGAAATGTGTTGATAGGAGAGTAATACGAAGGACAAATCTTACCATAGTATACCTATCTATTCCTACATTCACATCAAAGAGATGGATACCCTCCTCTTCTACCACCTTCTTTTGGTTGAGTAGTTGGAGAAGCAAACTTAAATAATTACATATTGTAATGAAAACATGGTCTAGGAACATGAAGAGAAATCCTCCACAAAGCATTTGAAAGAAGGAATCGAGTCCTTCTCTTGGAACCTTAGGCTATCATTGGTATTTTGAGCATTGACATTGAATATCAAAGGAAAATTGTGTTTGCCATGCTTTATAGAGTCACTGTCAACTCTATGCCTCCTAGGATAAGGCATGTAAGTGGGATTCCCTCTTTTAGAAGGTAGTGAGCTACAAAAAGATACCCATGCTTCCATGTTGTCATCCAAGATATTTATTCTCCAAGAAATCTGAGGCTCATAACCCTTCACAGTCTTTGACATCTCAAATATCTTCTCATGCCAATAATTTATCGATTCTTACTACCACAATCCAAGGTATTGAATTTTTTGCTCTAGCCATTTCTTCCCTAGTCTTAATGATGCCTGAATTACCTTTGACATAATTGTTAAAGGCAAGACTTTTTTGAGCCATGGGGAAAGTTAAATGCAAATTGCATAGGTAATTGTGAGCCTCCTATTATTTTCAAGTGGTGAGTTCTCTATCCCAATTGATCAATAAGTACTCCCCTCTACAAAAAGGGTATATTTGGTACTAGTTGAGAAGTGATAGTGAGTTTTCTTTTACTTTTTTCCACTTGTTTTCTTCTTCTTTGCATGGCTTCTATAATATATTCTAGAGGAGTGGATGTCCCTTCCATTTCTATGGTGGTTTCTCATTATGGGGACAATGGCCACTCATATTTTTCCCATTCCCAATATGTTTCAAGTGCAAGGGATGATGATGGTGGTTCTTCTATCATTTGGGCAAGTTCTTTAGTGATGACTATCCCAATCATTCTTAGTTCTTTTGAGGAGAGTCACATTTCCCTAAGCTTTTGCACTTGCTCTTCCCTTATCATGTTGTACTTCCGTTGGGGAATTGCCACCTCTAGACTTAGGGCAGCCATAGGTAAAGAAGTCGATGACCCTTTCACCCTTGGCGTTTTAGGCACTTTTTGACCAAACTCCACATCTACCATTACTAATTGTTTGGTATTAGTGCTAGCTGTGGCTTTGTAATGAAGGAGACCTAGAAGAGAAAAGAGAGAAGAAAGACAACTGTAGAGGAGAGAGAAAGAGGGAGAAAGAGAGACGAACACAGGAAAAGAGAGAGAAAAAAAAGGAAGCCATGAAAGCTGCAAAAGGAAGATAAAGAGAGACTTGATTCTTGATAATTAATGACCTAATTGAGTCTCTCAACACCTTAAATATCTAATTAGTATAATTGGGTATTCTCATGCTTACCCCATGTGTCCTACCCATCTATTCCACTCTTTTACATTCCATCATGAAGCTTAAGGTTTTTGCCCTCCAAAAAAAAGAGAGGACTTATTGGTATGGATCACAATGGGGCTGTAGAGTACTACTCTGTTTACCATTACAATGGTAATATATATATATATATATATATATATATATATATATATATAGCCAGCCCTCCACTTGGTAGATACACACACTCTTCAATCTTTAGCCTTCCCTACTTTCTAGAATTTCTACGACTAATGAGACCCTCAAACTCTAACATATATGGTCAATAAAACTTGCAATTCAATTGCAATGCTTTTTCTTGAAATTTTTCGTGAGTAGACCCTACCCTCCCCTTGTCCATGCCCATCTCCTCCTTTGGGTGCCCCACCCTTCGGGCACCCCCCATGCCGCCCCGGGGCCTAGACGGGGTCCGGGCTGGCTATATATATATATATATATATATATATATATATATATATATATATATATATAGGGAAGCTCAATCTCATGTGGAATCAGGGTGTATAGATGTATATGGGATATATACAACATGTAGAATTGATAGGCCACCAATTCTTGATAGTTAGGGTCTCTCAACAACACGTTATCTTGAACAAGCATGCTAGAGAAATTTGGTCATAACTTTCTATGGGTGACTCCAATTGAGACATGTGACATGTCAAAACGAAGCTCATGAAACATACTTTTAGGCATCATATAGATTATACATGAGTATGATTATTATAGGGTAAAAATATTTCTTAAAAAGTGTGCTATATACAAGAAGTCTATAGGCCAAACCAGGTCAAAATGAGCTAGTCTTTAGCCAAAAGTGCCCCCTTTAGGTGGGAAAGCTCTCTAAGATTGTTATTGGTCTCCAAGAGGCTTCTTTTAAGGGTAAACCCTACTATTTAATTAGATATTTGTGGATGGATTGAGTCCTCAATTTATTTTCCCTTTGTCTAATGATTGCCTCAAGAGTGTATTGGATAATGCTCTCTTCATCAATGGGCAAAAGCTCCTCCACATAGTCTTTAGGAGTCCTAAGAAAAGTTTTTAGCTAACTCACATGAAAAACCATTATGTATTTTAGTGGAGGGAGGGAGTTGGAGATGATAGGCCAAGTCTCCCACTCTCTTGGCTATCTTATAAGGCCCATAATAGTGGTGTGCCAATTTCTTAGTAGAACCATCCTTTAGTGTGGAATTGGGACTTTGGTACCTTTACGAGAACTAAGTCACCTTCTTGAAACTCAAGGGGTGCCTTTTTTCATCAGTATAGAGCTTCATGTGTTCTTGGGCCTTCCTAAGAGTCAGCTTACATTGCTGAAGGAGGGCTTGCATGCAGTCCAATTCTTCTCTTCCATGAGGGTTCAACTTTTCACTAAATATGACCATAGGAAGGGGCACCATGTATCCATACATAGCCTCAAAAGGGATACTTCAATGCTAGCATGAGTAGAGTTATTATAGGCAAGCTTAGCCAAATAGATCCATGAATCCCATACAGGTTGTACATCATGACAAAAATGTCTCAAGTATGTCTCAAAAGCCACTTGTTTACCTCTTGGTTTGGCCATCCATGTAGGGGTAGTATGCTGTAGATGGAGTTAATTTTGTCCCCATGGAATTGAAATTTTTTTGTGAAAAATGGCTCTTGAGTTTGGCATTTCTATGTGGAAGCCCATGCAACTTAAAGACATGCTCCATAAACTGGTTGGCTACTTAAGATGAGGTATATTGTCTCTTGGTAGGGATAAAGTGGGCTACTTTGATGAGCCAATCCACTGCCACATAAATGCTATTCCAACCCTTCTTGGTCATGGGCAAGCTAGTGATGAGATCCATCGTAATATGTGTCAATTTCCCTGCAAGGATAGGTAATGATAGTAATAAACCCCCTAGCTTGAGATTGTTGTCCTTGTTTTCTTCGCCTAGCACACCTAGATACAAAGTCCTTGACATACTTCCTTAGTCCTTTCTAATGGAAACTCTTTGCAATTCTATCATATGTCTTAAAGATGCCCAAATGACCAACAATAGATGAAGAATGCATCTCTTCCATTATATTCTATGTCAAAAGATAAAATAAACCTCTTGAAGCTCCTTTATCCAATCATTGTGAAGCTTACAAATAGATGATACTTTACATGCCCACATACAAGTGAGTGAAGCAACCACAACATTATCCTTACCTCTAGTATGAGTGATATCACAATCGTAATTCTGTGATTTATTCACAAAACTATGAGTTCTACCATTATCCATAAGAATAAAGTGATAGTGCATATGGAAGTGGCAACATGTGGAGGTATGGTAAAAGCATTTCCACCTAGATCATGATGCAAGCACCCACCCATGTTGAAGGGAAATTCATATAGGGGATCATAGAATTGTTCTTAACTTGTATCCTAATCATAGTCCTCATGATCAGCATGCATCATAGCATCCAAATCCTCATCTTTCTCATATGCATCTTTTAAGATATACATATTGTTGAGCTTAGCCCTATGATAAGCACATTTTGAAGCATGACCCACAATGTACTCTTCTCCACATCTAAAGCATAAAACCTTTTTTGTACTCTCTAAAAAGTTCCACCAAGATGAAAATTTGACCTCCTTGATTACCTTGGATTGAAGCATTCTTTGGCCTATTTTTAGCCAAATTTGTGTTCTACGCTATTCTATAACTTGGCTACTATTTTGAGGCATTAAATGGTGGATAAGTCGATATTTTAGGGCTACTATATGGCAGGTTACTTCCCCCCATAAGAACGGCTTTGTCTAGCTACTACTCTTTGCTATCCAACATTAGGCTAAAATCCAATATCTTGTATTTGTAGCCATACCTTTCAACCAGCTTTATCACTTAGAAATGTAGTGGACTTTTGTGCCATCACACTAGTAGACAAATTGGGCTCTAAGTCATATATGTGCTTATGCAGTTTTGCATCATCAATAACACTTTCCATTCACATTGTCAAGTTAAGGAATTGATTCGTGTAGTCTCTCATGGTGGATAAGCTACATTGCTCTAGTTGGTATCACCTCCTAGCCAACCACTCTGCTTCAACTAAAGAGACAAACACTTGCACCATAGGTTCCTTGAAGTCCTCCCATTTATGAATAGGCTTATTTTTTCCCTTTACATAGTGCCACGAAGTATGCACAAAACCCTCAAGAAGTGTGGAAAAGTGTATATTTTTCTCACCCATCTAGGGACAGAGATCAAAGTAGGATTCTAACTTGGCCATCCACTTCTCTAGATATGATGGGGAAAAAAATTGGTCTATTGTAAGCATACTTCCCATTATAAGCATTGGGATACCCAATTCAAGCCATGCTGGCCATTGTAAGCATACTACCCATTATATCCATAATGCCCATTGTATCCATACTACCCATTTCATGCTACTCATAGTTTCCATACTGCCCATTAAATGCATGTTGCCCATTGAGATGTATACATGGTAGGTATTTTTAATTAAGAAACCATCATGAAATGCATTTAATTGATAAGAAGCTTTGGGCTTTTTATGAAATGCATGGAATAGACAAGAGAGTGGATGGGAGAGGGATTACCTTGGCAGTCTAATGACTCACTAGATGACAACTTACCCTTTTACAATTTATTTTGGATTCTCATTGATCAACACAACAAGTCAGGCAATCATGATTAGGAAATTACAATGAGCTCATAAATAGTTTGGAAAAATTGGTATAAGCACATGAGAGGTTACAAGGTAATTGATCTTCTTTAATACATCAATGCAATGAAAGGGATGGGTTGATCGATGACTAATGTGATTTTCATTTTCAATAAATGAAGATCTCGTGATTAGGTAACTTCAATGAATTTTGGACAGGATTCAATGACTTACCTCTCTCACTTCACTAAGGACTCAATCCATGTATGGATGCAACATCACATTATCTTTCGATGGACGTTATGAGTTAATGAAAATACTCAAAACAAAGTGGGGGCAATGTAAGTAGGATCATACGCTGACATCTTAATTGCACATCCTTGCTTAGCATTGGTCATGATCCAACATTCTATTCTTTCCCATTATACTTGTAATGTGAGCCAATGTTGTAAGAATGAGGACTCTGTCTATGCGCAAGACAATCAAGGTTGGAAAGTCTATTAGGTGTCATCTCAACACAGCTATGTTTGAAAGATGTGATTAAGCATCCCTTCAAGGCCTACTCTTGTGAAACTTGAGTTACAATGAGCTCATAAAAAATTGGGGTAGCCTCAATGAAGATAAATTCATATTTGTCCCATGAGTATGGTAGAGACTTCACATTGTTCATGGTATTTTCATTGAGAAGACCTAGGTCAAGTTGTTCATAGATGCATGTGAATAGAGTCATAGCTACATGCAAATGGAGTGAAGGTGTTATCCAACCATCGAATACATATCTTATGTCACAATTTTTATATGTGGGCATACTAGTAGATAA
This sequence comes from Lygodium microphyllum, assembly GCF_053477565.2. Classification (NCBI taxonomy): domain Eukaryota; kingdom Viridiplantae; phylum Streptophyta; class Polypodiopsida; order Schizaeales; family Lygodiaceae; genus Lygodium; species Lygodium microphyllum. The sequence continues at coordinate 296,385 of NW_028229524.1, forward strand.
TTCTAAGAGGGATTTCCTCTCATAAGAAGGTTGTAGGATTAAGAGGTAGGGGATTTGGTTTTTGGTGGTTGATTTGATGAATGGCATGATTGCTTGACCTTAGCTAGTTGTAGTCATTGAATTGAGGGTGTCCTTTGGTTCAAATGGGGTCTTGTATATACTAGTTGGATTTGGGTTTGAGGATGAAAATGGGCACATTTCTAGTAATTGTTGGATTTTCTTCATAGTTAGGGATGGCTAGCCTATGTAGATTTTGTTGAGAGATATGCATGTGAACCCTATGTATACAAGGGTGGATAAGGGTAACTAGGTTTGAATGAATTGGAGGCCAGGGGGAAACCCTAACCCTAGCCATCTAGAGGCTATTTAAATAGCCTAAAGGTCACTTTCAATGTAGAGGAAAGTGTATGTAATATTTCCACACAATAAAAGTTAGTTGGTTAGTTCGAAAGTTAGTTAGTAAATTAATAAGTTAGTAAAATTACTAAAGACTAACTAAAGCAAAAAACTAACTAACGTTAATAATTAAGAATTTTTATTTAATTAACAAATATAAGTTTAAAAATTTGAGAGTTGTAAATCTGATATTTTTCTCGGATTGACAAGGATCGTAGCCACCCTTCACGTAAGTTACAACGTGAACGAGACTTATGAGCTATATTAATCACTAGTATTAATATGTATAGTTTGGATGATCCAAAAATATTAGATTTTGGACAAAACTAGTAGATTTTAGATATTTTAGATATTATCTTAAAAAGACATGGAGATTTCTAGAACTGGATGTCATTTAAAAGAAAAGACAAGTGACGTTTAAAGTAGTTTTGGAGATTTTATAAAAAGAAAATTAAAGAAAAGTGACTGGCAAAATCGCGTGCCGCAATCTTCTACAGGTAGTAGATAGCACTTCAAACAGAGAAAAGAAGAAGGAGTGAACTAAGAGCTTTCTAATCAAGTGTCTTGGGGTTTTACCCCCCTTCGGAGCCAATGGAAGATTTATGATCTGAGCATCACATCACTGATCTTTCCAAGATCCCCCTCCACAAAGAGCTCCACTTCTTGGCCACAAGACCTCTTCTCTAATTCACTATAAATATGAGGCATGGGGAGGCACAAGGGAGCATAAGGAGACCCCGAGAGGCTGCGAGAGAGAGGTAGAGAGAAGGATATCCCTCGAAGAGATGGTGAGAGAGAGCTTGAAAGAGAGAAAGAGAGAGAGAGAGAGAGAGAGAAGAGTCACCCCGAGAGGCTGCAAGGAAGAGAGTTAGCTCAATTCCCTCTATCTCGATTATTGACTTACCCATCTTCCCTCAAATCTATTCCGCCTTCTTTATCTCTTAAATCTACTTGCAGATGATGGCCCCCAAGCGAAGAATGTCACGTGTGGATGGCAATCCCATAACCAACAACAAAGCTTTAGATGAAGGCATCACCGTCAATCCAATTGCGGTACCGATTATAAGTAATGTATTTCCAAATTGATAGGTGTTTGTTTTGATTCTCGTATGAGATACGTTAGGCCCCATACTATGATGCATGAGTATAGGTCATCGAAAGGGATAAATTTCATCTAACGTATTCAAAAGATCAAGCTTGCAAAGTGCATGTATTAAGGAAAGTTAATTGCACCTAGTTGCATATGGCTTGTTCGTTGATAGAGCAATTACAATAAAGAATTGGTTAGGGGTTATGGATGGCATAATCGTAAAAAGAATACATTAAAAATTGTGCATATAGGAGTTAAGTAAAATTTACATAGAATCGCTCTTTGATCCCAAGGGGAAGAGTAGATATGCGATGGAAATATTATCGCAACTATTCTTGCATTGTTTGGGAAGAATACAATTGGTTTTTTTGTTGGATGATCTAACAACATCCTAAATGCTTTTACATTCAATTGGTTGTTAGTTTGTTGTTTGGATGATTGTTCCAAGTGCTTGTGATTTATGGTAAATTCTTGGCAAGGGTGTGTGATGACAAGTTGCCTTCGGGATAAAGGAATGTTTTCCTAGAAAATGATATTACGACTGAATGCCTTGTTGTGCTGGATTCCTAAAGGATTTAATTAAGGAAGGATATATTGCATGAGTGGATCACCTCCAAGATCGCACCACTGATTAACCCAAAGAGGGCACTGCTCTATTCATGGGCTGAAGGTCGAGTGGTGAAAAGGCCAACCACAGGAATGATGTCACGCTCCTAGACAGCTTGCGGGTCAGGTGGAGCTCCTACGCAAAGGGATGAGTCCCTTAAATGGTTCTTCGTCAATGCGAGGCACGTTCCTAAGAATTGTCTTAGGCAGAAGATCGATGGGGACACCTATCCTTTTCGGGCGTCGATGCAAGTGTGAACGTGGGTGGTACCATTTTATCCACACGAGTATTAACATCTTCATGAATTAATTATTGTATGGAATTTCAAATTAATTTATTTATGTGGCTAGCTGCAATTTTTCAGTTGGTTATTATTCTAACATGATTTCCTGATTTTTTGGTAGCTGATGTGTAGAGCAAGGAGAATTGAAAAGGTGCGCCAGGGGCAAGCATTCTAAATATTATTTTCTCAAGAATTTATTTGGCAATTATTGGATTATTATATTAGACGCACCGCTATTTCTTATAAAGTGTGCGCATAGCGTCTATGTAAATATTTATTAGCAAAATAGATTTTTAGAAGATATGTCCAATAAAATATTAATGGTTCTAAAGAGTTGTCGGATGCACAACTGCTAGCATCCATTAATTCATATTACTCTATCTCTTTTCCAGTACACTCAAACTCTTTATGCAAAGAGTGATTGTAAAGGGCCTAAATCTTGGGCAAAGAAGATTTCATAATATTATTATAAATACGGCATAAAGGGAGCTGCCCACTTCATGTCAGGGGGAGATTGAACCCAATCTTGAGTTGCTTCATTTTACTTTACCTTCTCTTTTAGTCTATTTTTAATTTCTCATGAGTCATATGCAATTTTATGAGTAAAAGAGAGAAAGAGGGAGCTTCTTCCATTCGCTACGCGCAAACCACGCATCTGTTGCTCGCAACACAAACGATGGTAAAAATCTTGTGAGAAGTCTCTCAGTTCTCTGGGACCACCCTTCCATAGGACATACCCATCGAGGGTTCCACCCACTCGCTTCCCTTAATAGCTTTAGTTTTCTAATTAGGTCCTACCACATTTATGTGTGACACTTAAAGTCAGCTTCATTAATTAAACCTTTTAGGAAATAGGGTTCGTTCGCATAACTTACAGCACAGACATGAAAACAGAGTAAAGCAATCTATTGACAAACAAGTTCAAACAAGTTCCTTAACTTATCTTCAAGTTAATCTTTGTCTCCTACCCATACAGGAGAAATTATGTATCCCTTTTGTCCAACAGAAGTATCCCTTCTGCCCTGTAGAAGTAACTGGTTCAAATCATATGGCACCACAAATTCAATCCTTTATCTGGAATAGGATCTCCCAACATGCCCAGACGTTGGAGGCCACGGAGATCATCAACTCCATTCTAGACCTAGCAAGGGATGTATAGTCAACATCAATAATTGTTTTAGGGATTAGGATTTCATGGTCATCTGCAATCAAGGGTGGTGATTCATAAACAAGGTGAACAGGAAGAGAACCTTTGAAGGGACGTAAAAGACTAATGTGAAAAGTATTGTGGATTTTTCAATGATGAGGTAACTCTAATTTGTAAGCATTAGGATTAATACAATGGAGAATTTTAAAAGGTCCATAGAAATGAGGAGCTAATTTTACATTCGGGTTCTTTTCTACACTATGGAGTCTATGTTTTCACACGTAACCAAACATAATCTCCTTCTTTATAAATCATAGCTTGCCTCTTTTTATTTGCTTGTTTCACATATGATTGTTGGGCCTTTGCTAGTATTTTTTTAACTTGCTCATAAATACTTGAATGATTTTGAATCCAATCGTCACCAACAGAAGGTATTTTCTGAGTTAGACGAAATGTGGGAATTGGCAATTTGTGACCATAAACAATTTCAAAAGGTGCTTTTTGTGTAGCAGTGTGAGTGGTATTATTATAAGAAAACTGTAGAAGGTGCAAATGATTATCCCATGTGGCTAGAGAAGAAATTGTGTAAGCACAGATTAAATCCAAAATTGTGCTATTTGTGGCCTCTGTTTCACCGTTAGTCTCTAGATGAAATGTAAAGCTAAAATCAATCTTAGTTCCTAAGTTAGTAAGCAATGTAATCCAAAAATTATTACAGAATCGAGGATCTCGATCGGACACAATAATTTTCGGCAATCCATGGTGCACAAAAATATGCTTGAGAAATAAGTTAGCGGCTTGTGCAACACTTAATGTCTTTTTACAAGCAATGAAGTAAGCTTGTTTACTAGATCTATCAACTATGGTCCATATCATATCATTCTGTGAAGAAGTTTGTGGTAAACCTGTAATGAAGTCCATAGAAATCTGCTCCCAAGGTGAATTAGGGATAGGTAATGGAAGTAATAAACCATATGACTTACCATGATGTCTTTTTATGCATTGACATACAATGCCGTCAGAAACAAAATTAGAGACATCACGTTGCATATTTGGCAAGAAAAAATATTCATGTAGACTTCTAACTGTGGAGATAATACCACGATATCCCATATAAGGAGGCTTGTGTACTTCTTGCATAATGAAATGATGAAAATGATTAATAATACATAATCGCTTTTCATAAAACAGAAAACTATCGAAAACAGAAAAGTTATTAGTAGGGATCCATTGATTGTTAGATAAATTTACCCAAACATCATGAAAATCAAGATCTTGAAGATAAGTATTTTTCATTATGTCTAACGAAGAAGTAGAAATGACAAAAATATTGTTTAATGATGGCCTATGGCTAAGTGCATCGGCTACTACATTTTCCTTACCTGGTTGATATTGAATGAGTGGATGAAAGGATTGAATAAATGATGCCCACTGTATGTGTCTATCAGATATTGTGGTTGTGACAGTAAATGTTTAATACTCTGTCGATCGGTTTTAATAATAAACTCTGAATCCATTAAATAATGCTTCCATATGCGCAATGCATGAACTATGACTAATAATTCTGTGTCATATGTACTATATTTAACTTCAGAAGGTTTCAGTTTACAACTAGAGTATGCTATAGGGTGATTGTCTTGCATCAATACTGCACCGATGCCAAAACCACTTGCATCAATAACCACAAGAAAGAATGGTCTATTGAAATCAGGTAACTGCAAAACTGGTGCGTGTGTGAGTGCATGCTTAAGTATTTCAAACGATCGTTGTTGGTTGTCGCCCCAACAATAAACAAGACCTTTCTTTAACAAAAGAGTTAATGGTAAAGCAAGCTATGAAAAGTTTCTAAATTTTTTTCGATAAAAGCTAGCTAGTTCTAGAAATGAACGAAGTTCATGTACATTTTTAGGTGTTGGCCAAGACTTAATTGCTTCAATTTTACGTGGATCTACGTTATGCCTTTGGCAGACACGATATGACCTAAATATTCTATTTCAGATTGAAAGAAAGAACTTTTGTCAGGGTTAGCATATAGATGGTTTTGTTTTAATAAACTAAACACTAAAGATAAATGTTCTTCATGTTTTTTTTCAGTTTTGCTAAAAAAAAGAATGTCATAAAAAAACCTATTACACAATGCTGAAAATGCAAAAATATTCCATTCATTATTCTACTAAATGTAGCTGGTGCGTTGGTAAGTCCAAAGGGCATTACCAAGAATTCATAATGTCCAAATTGTGTACGAAAAGCTGTCTTAAAAATGTCAAAAGTAGACATACGAACTTGGTGATATCCTGATTTTAAATCAATTTTACTAAACACAGTTGCTCCTTGTAATTTATCTAGAAGGTCGTCTATTCTAGGTATTGGATACCTATTTTTAATCGTTATTTTATTAAGTGCTCTATACTCTATACACATGCGGTAAGTTTGATTTTTCTTTTTAACTAATAATATAGGAGCTCCAAAAGGCGAACTACTTGGATGAATTAATTTTCTACTTAGAAGTTCTTCAATTTGCTTCTGAATCTCTTTCTATTCTAATTGGTTATGGCGATAGGGAGCTTTGTAAGGTGGTTGACTACTAGGAAGTAAATCAATTTGGTGGTCTTCGGGTCGTGATGGAGGAAGTTGTAAAGGTAAATCATTAGAAAAGCAATAAAAAAATTTAGCAATAAAATGTTGTTGCTATGGAGTTAGTTTAGTTTTTGTAACATCAACTTCATTAATCCATACTAAGAAAGCTTTTGATTATTTACGCAAAGCTTGCTTCGCTTGTGTATGACTAATAATTGGAAATAATTCGGTTTTTGTTAACCCTTTGAGTAATTTTTTTTTACATTTGTGCTCAATGTGCATTGAGTGTGTGTTGTAATCTATATTGGGGTTGAATTGGTGACACCATGACATTCCTAGAATTACGTTAGCAGATTGCAAAGGTGCTACTAAAATTTTTTTCTTTTCCTTATAATATCCAATACAAATATCTTAATTATGAACTTATTTAGTACCATTATATCGTTGTCCTAGAAATGCAGCCTTAATTTTATAGGCAGATGAAACAATTTTAAGTTGTAATTTGCTAACTACTTTTATTGAAACAAAATCATGAGTACTACCATCGTCATGCAAAACAGTCATATCATTATTATTGATTTTACATTGAGAATTGAAGTTATGGAAAGAATTAAAATGAAATTTGTTACCCATGTTGTTACCGTTGGATGTTGAAAATTGCCTTCGATCTTTAGACTACTTCTTTTCAGCGTTGTGAGCTAGGGATATGGCTTCGTCCAAGTTATTGGGCTTGAACATGTTGACTTTGGCTTGGATGGATGGAATTAAGCCAGACATATACTTTCTCTTGAAGGTAGATTCTGCCACTGGCTCCATCATTTGGAGCTGCAAGAGAGTGCTCCAAAATCTTTCTGTGTATTGGGGGATAGACTCATGTTCCCATTGCATGAATAGGTCCCATTGTTGTTGCATGCGGAGCTCGAATTGTGCAGGCAGAAAATTTGCAAGAACCTTCTTGCGAAAGTCATTCCATGTGAGAGGACGATCAATGCTTTTACGTGTGACATCCCACCATAATGCAACTTTCTCAATAAAATAATGAGATGCACATTTAATTTTATCACTTTATGAGTATTTCTCATGGTCAAAATAATCTTTGAACTGACTTAACCATGACAAAATTTTGCGACCATCTTTAAGATCATCAAAAGAATTAAATTTGAATGTACGCTTGCTTATTTTTATGATCTGAAGGTACGCGATTCGGTGGGCTGCTATGTAGTGTATTCCTTGTTGAAAGAGGGGAGAGAGAGACAGGGATGGAGCTAACAGAGAACCATCAAGTTCTTCTTCTTCTCTTTCATTATTCAACACTAGAGTAATACCCACACTACAAAGAGTAACCTAGTGTAAGTGTAACTAGACTGACTAACTCTAGTCAGGTCACCGACTAGCTAAACGGACTTATTCAATGTAGTCACATGCAGACAGCTGCACATAGCTGTCACAGATGTCGGTCATACATAAAGACAGACAGACGGGAGAGCTTGACTTCTAACACTCCCCCTCGAGCTCAAGACAGCATCTGCATACCAAGTAGCTATCTAAAACCACAAAACTTATCTTTACCCAGAGACTTGGTAACGATATCTGCAACTTGCTCATCAGTCCTCACATGCATGAGATCAATCTTTCTTGCAAGAACCATCTCTCAAATGAAGTGGTAGTGTACCTCTATGTGTTTTGTCCTGGCATGGTAAACTGGATTCATGGCCAAGAGTACACTACTGAGATTGTCGCATAATAGTGTCACTGGAGCATCAATCTGTATATCCAAGTCAGCCATAAGCTTGAGCAGCCATGGAATCTCACATGCTGCCAATGCAGCTCCCCTGTACTCAGCCTCAGTACTGGATAAAGCAACCGTAGGCTGCTTCTTGCTGCTCTAGTTGATCATGCCGCTACCAAAGCCAAAATCATAGCCACTCGTAGACCGTCTGTAAAATGAGCATCCTGCCCAATCTACATCTGTGTATCCAATCAGTGTCAAGGGCTTATCTCTGACATAGAACAGCCCATAGTCTACAATGGACTTAACATACCTCATGATGCGTCTAACTGCATCCAAGTGCGGCTTCCTCGGCTTCTGCATAAACTGGCTTATCAACCCTACAGCATAGCTCAAGTCAGGCCTAGTGATGTTTAAGTAAATCAGACTGCCAACCATCTGCCTGTACATAGTCACATCTTCAACTTCAGCCCCAGTGTTCATGTCTAGCTTTACATTCTGATCCAGAGGTGTATCCAGTGGTTTGCATTTAGCCATGCCATACTTCTTAAGCATTTCCATGGCATAGTGCTTCTGCATCAGCCATAAACCATTTTCAGCTGGTACAACCTCAATACCGAAGAAATACTTCAGATTTCCTAGATCTTTCATGTCAAATTCAGATTTCAGCATCTTCATTACATGCTGAATTCCCATGTCATCATCTCCAGTAATTATCAGGTCATCAACATATATGACCAGCACTACCAAGCCACTGTTAGTCTTCTTTATGAACAGGCTGTGATCAGCCTTGCCAACAACAAATCCAAGGCTCTGCAAGTAGCTGCTGATCCTAGCATGCCAGGCTCTCGGAGCCTACTTCAGCCCATACAGTGCCTTTTTTAGCGTGCACACATAATGCTGAAAATCAGGGTGCTTATATCCTTCTGGCTGAACCATATATACATCCTTTGCTAAATCACCGTTGAGGAATGCATTCTTGACATCCATCTGCTGCAATTTCCAGCCTTTTGCAGCAGCCAAGGCAATTACTGTACGTATGGTTGCCATCTTTGCAACCGGGCTGAATGTTTCATCATAATCCAATCCATACTGTTGAGCATATCCTTTAGCAACCAGCCTGGCTTTGTATCTTTCCACACTGCCATCAGACTTACATTTGATTTTATAGACCCATTTGCAACCAATGGTCTTTCTCCCATCAGGAGTGGCATCAGATCCCAAGTTTGATATTCAACCAAGGCATTCATCTCTTCGTCCATAACATTGCACCAATTTTCATCCTTTAATGCTTCAGCATAAGTATCTAGTTCTTTGATCTCCATCACTTTTGTCATGTAAGCATAGTGCTTTGCAGCATAACCAGTGTACGTAAACTTGTCAACAGGTCTCATGATCCTCTCTGATCTCCTGAGCTGTGGCTCACTCTGAGCTTGCCTCTCATGAGGCGGCACATAATGGCTCTGCCTAGCACCTGGCGTCATAACAGATGGAATCCCCAGTTCGATGTCTTAGCTGTCACTGCTCGATGACTCATAGCTTGCTGTGAGTGGTCCTGTCACATCCTCAAAAACCTTTTCTTTTCCTTTTCCCTTGTCATTTCTCCCCCTCACTGACATGTCCGTGTTAGTGGACATAGAATTACGGTTTCATAAGCGTCTTGACCAAGGACTCACTGCGAAAGATACATTGCTGTCGACCACTCATAGAAGTACTCTCTGTAGGAGTATTTTCAGCATGATTCATACTAGGTGCTCCATCAGTAGGCACCACAATTGGATTCCCATACCATGAGGCTAACTCATCAAAGACTACATCTCTACTGATGAGTGTCTCATGCGTAGAAGGTACATAACACTTGTATGCTTTTTGTTCCTGTGCATATCCCAAAAATACACTCTTCACTGCCTTAGGATCCAATTTCTTCCTCTTCTCATCCGGTATATGCACATATGCAATACATCCAAAGACTTTCAAGTGCCTGATGTCAGGTCTATGACCATGCAGTTTCTCATACGGGGTGACTGCATGTATTTCTGATGTAGGAGTGCGATTCAACACATAAACTACAGTCATTACTGCTTCAGCCCAATAGGCATTAGGCAAACACTTCTCATTTAGCATAGCTCTTGCTGACTCCATTAAGACTCTGTTCTTCTGTTCTGCAACACCGTTATGCTGTGGTGTATAGCTACATGTGAGCTGCCTTCTGATCCCATACTTGGCAAGATATCTGTCAAAATTCTTTGGATACATATTCACCTCCTCCATCTGATCTCAAGCATGATATGTAGCAACCAAGTTCATTTTCAGCATGTTTTTTAAAGTCTCTGAAGACTTCAAATACCTCATCTTTATGCTTCAAAATGTACAGCCAAGTGTACCTGTTGAAATCATCAATAAATGAGACATAGTACCATGCACCTTCAAAAGACGCATTATGCGACGGTCCCCAGACATAAGAGTGCACCAACTGCAAAGGCCTAGTGTTGTTTTGTACATGTCTCATGAAAGGAAATCGTGCCTGCTTCCCAAACTGACATGTAGGACACACATGCCCAAAGTCATTATACTTGAATTTTGGTAATCCAAGTACGACTGCCTTCTGCTGCATGGATTTCAGCTTCTGTACATTTACATGTCCAATTCTCTTGTGCCAAATCTCTACATCTCTGATGGCACTCTCATCATGAGCAAACATAGTTGCTTTAAGTTCAGGAATGGTCGCTTCCAAAGTAAACATCCTGCCATCCCTTCTGCCCTTGGCAATTAGCTTGCAGCCATTTCCATACTCCTCAATGAAACATCCATCCTTGTTAAACCTCACTTGCAGATTCTGTTCTATCATTTGACCCACAGACAACAAATTCTTCGTTATGGTCGGTACATGTAAGACATCATGCAGGCCTTTCTTCTTGCCATCAGGCATCATCAATGGAACAATCCCTTTATGCTTTATGTCATGTTGGGTGTCATCCCCAATACATACATGACCATGTGTACCTGCAACCATCTCATCAAACCACTCTCCATGCGGAGTCATGTGGTTTGACGCACCAGACTCAATGTACCACATGTCATCTCTGTTCTGCCTTGACGCAGTCTTGGACACATGCTACATGGCAAAGAGTCTATCAACCTGATCATCCTGACCACCACTAGAGGATGCATAATGCCCATACTGTTTCCCTTTTTCCTTCATGTCATTCTGCTTTTTGTAACATTCCTTCGCTATGTGCCCATACTTGCCACAATAATGGCAATCTTTGTCCTTGTTGGACTGATCAGAAGACTGCCAAGATCCAGATCCACCTCCTCTTCCTCGAGGTGATCTCCCCTGCCTCTAAAACCACCAGATCCTCGTTGGCCTTGTGTATTGGCACCATGCCAATTTCCCTACTGCTGCTGCTATCCGTAGGCATTACGAGTGTCGCCACGACCTCGATATGAACCATGGCCTCTGCCTCCTCTGCCATGTTGGCTAGAGTATAACACAATGTCTCTGCTCTGAGAGGCACTGGAACCTGTATTTAGGCCAAGTTTGACCTCCTCATGCAGCAACAATGCAACCAGATCTTCGCAGTCAGGGGAATCTGCTCTAACTGAGATGGAAGTGTCAAATGCTTTGTATTCTTTCCCTAAACCATTCAATGCAACATCAATCATATCATCTTCTGATACCCTTGAACCAATGGTAGCTAACTGATCAGCTATGGTCTTGATCTCCGTGGTATACACCTGGATGCTCCTGCCATTTCTAGACATATTATTGAACTGTTGTTTCAACTGGATCTTCCGTGCATGTGTCATGGTTCCATAATTTCTCATCAATATATCCCAAGCATCCTTCGGAGACTCACAGCCAGTGATTTGAATAGCCATAGCATCGGATATACATAGTGAAAACCAATGCAGTACCTTACATGCTCTTTCAATCCATAACATGTGAGCTCTCTTTTGTTCATTTGTTGCATTTGCTTCAGGCAATTCAGGAGCTGTTTCATATCTTGTGCATAAGTCCCAATATCCTCTGCCAACCAGAAAATTTTTCATTCTGAATTTCCATAATGCAAAGTTTTTGTTGTCTAGCTTTTCTCCAACTATTTGCGTGATATTATCAGTCCCATGTGCATTAGCCATGATGCAACAGACTATATGTCAAATGCCTGACTCCCTGCAAGTCAATAAGTCCGACTGACTAAGTTCAGTCCACTACAGTTGATGACAGTTTTCTGCAATTAGTTGCAGTAAAAAAAGCCAGTAAATTTCAGCCTAGTTTCAGCCCAAAATAGTCCACAATCAAGTGGTCCAGCTTATAGAAATAACTGTCAATACATATGCCGTGTACTTGCTTCAGATTGAAATCCTGCAAATCCACTGCCAGGGTCCAAAAACATGTAGTCTAAACCTGTAAATTGTGATTAACAGTAACACTTTCAATGCCAAAAACAACATGGGCACATGTCATATATGTCCCAAGTCTTCTCAGATGACTGCAAGTACATATGTCACTCCAGACATGAGCATAGAAGCACGAACCAGTGCATAATCAGCAAGTACAAGTGTCAACAGTTTTGTTTGCAGGTTGCAGTCAACCAAAAAATAGCATAACCAGCTTTAAACCACTTCAAAGTGTCTTCAACCAAACCATACATTTGCTCCAGTATGACAAGGTCAATGCATGACTATGTAGTGACCATAGACTGTCTGTCTCTAATGAGCAAAGTCATACATTACTTCTGCAATTTGTATTCAGCCAAAAAAACAAGATTGCATTTGCTTCAGCTCCAAAAATTTCAGCATTCAGTAGCACTTAATGCTTTTCTCAACCCATGAACATTCTGACATACATATGTCAGTACATACATCTCATAGATGTCACCAAATGTCACACTATGCTTCAATAAAGAACAAATGCTTGCTGCCCATGTTAAATGACAATTTTCAGCCTGTCTGAAATGCTCCACATCTGAGTATTTCAGTTACCAAAATCAGCTTGCAGTGGATCACAACAGGTACATATGACCTCCAGCATATACCTATGCTCCAAGAGTGCTTCTGGGCTTGTCAGAGAGCTTCCAAAGCTCTTCAATGTGTTGCATATACCATGTATGCTTTGTATACAATAGTGCATGCCTTTTTTTTTTCAGATCTGCCCACTCTAATCTCAGCTCATGTCAGAGCTCAAAGTCAAGCATTTGCTTCTTGCCATCTCAAAGCACTTCATACATGACATAACCAAGAATTTGATGACCAAAGACACTAGCATTTGATGAAGTGCAGCCCAACAAATGATGACAGCAAATAGGCGCAGTTCAAGCTACCTGCAAACCTGGATTTCAGCACGCTTCTGAAGATGATGATGATGGTAGTGAGTGATACACACTCTGATGTGGTCTTCTTGGCCTCCTCAAGGCTCCCAACAAGGCCCAAGCACTGATCTTCACCCTGGAGTATGCAATGAACAAATGCTCACCTGCAGCCCACAATGGCAGCTTGTTTAATGCAGGGAAAAACCTAAGTCAGGTCCTCTTCACTTCCTCCAGCTTCACGGGGTCCACCAAGTCCCGCTCTGATACCATGTTGAAAGAGGGGAGAGAGAGACAGGGATGGAGCTAATAGAGAACCATCAAGTTCTTCTTCTTCTCTTTCATTATTCAACACTAGAGTAATACCCACACTACAAAGAGTAACCTAGTGTAAGTGTAACTAGACTGACTAACTCATTGACTAACTCTAGTCAGGTCACCGACTAGCTAAACAGACTTATTCAATGTAGTCACATGCAGACAGCTGCACACTAGCTGTCACAGATGTCGGTCATACATAAAGACGGACAGACGGGAGAGCTTGACTTCTAACATTCCTGAGTCTCCCGTCCATCTCTGTTCCACATACAGGGGCAAAGGATTATAGATATGGTCCAGAATATTCATGATGCCAAGCCTCTGGCGATAATTCGAAGCGTGCATTGCAGTCATGAACATGACCTGGAACATCAAGAACTTGCTCCATGCTTCATGACTCTGCAACCTAGCATCCATAAGTGAGTAAAGAAATGTTTTCAACAGAAAACATTGCTCTATTCTACTCACCTTCCCCTATTTATCCCCTTATTCCCTTTATTTTCCTTCATTAGGTCCCCTTGTAATCTTTAGATCTCGTTGGTTCGCTCTGATACCAACTGTAATGTGTCCGCTCATCCACTTGTGGGACACGTCTTAGCAGCCCATTGAGAAGAGAGTCTAGAAAGCGCTGCCTGGCACTCGCAAGGAATGTCATAGGGTTTGCGATCTAGGTCTTCCCGAGTCTACCCCGAGTGGAAGTGTCCGGCCGTTCCCACTTAGGACCGACTTGAAATCAGGGTTTCCTTCCTATCAGCAAAGTCTCTAGGGAGTAGCTAGCATTAAGCTCCAGATGAACCACTTTGCGTAGGAACAACAGAGTCGAAGCGGATTTATGCTGCACTTGGTTCATGGAGAATGGGAAACGAGAGGGATGCAAAGCTCAACCTCTCTACCATAAGGCATAGTCCCATTCCTTTCCCCTAAAACAGCATAAATTGGGATTCTAGCTCTACTGATGCTAGGTCTTCATAGTCTCATTATCTCGTCTTTTGAGAAAAGTTCCCAGCTAACCAGGACCACCCTTTCGTAGGACAGACCTAAGTCACATCCACTGCATTTTCCTTGGTTTGCTTAGTTATCTAATTACCTACCACATTATGTTTGACATGCAAAAGCAGATTCCTTAATTAGTCAATTTAAACACAGGTTCCTTTACGTAACTTAGACATTGACACAAAAACAAGGTCAAGCAAGTTCCTTTTTCAAATATCTGATCTTTATTTATCATAGTCTCGGAATACATCAAGTATCATGCCCGAAGGCTATCCCAGCAATCTACAGGATTGCTGCTCCAAGTTCCGCCTATAGACTAGTACATGAGCCCAGAGATCCCATCTCGAGTCACATCGGCCTCTTTTGCGAGATCCAAGTTCCGCCTGTAGACTAGTACACGAGCCCCGAGATCCCATCTCGAGTCACGTCGGCCTCTTTTGTGGGATCCGGAGGCAAGGAATTTATAGCCAGAGCCTCCCCTGGCACTCAAGCATCCTCCCGCTCCAAGCAGCACCCACGGAGAGATCTCTCGTGGCGGGTTGGGTCCACATACCCGGCACAGCTAACAACCCCCTTGGATAGGGCTAGGCAGACAGTTAGAGGTAACTGAACCTGCCTCTCCCTCCAGGATTTTAACTTGAAGCATTAAGTGTTTTGCCTTGAGTTAGTTCCTTGAGCAAAGAAGTTCAAACAATGTACCTAAATGTACAATCACGATCATCTCAAAGGTCGTCTGTACGACCAACTGCTAAGGTGTGATTCCTTTTTCCTGAATGCTCCTAGCATCCGATCCTAGATCGTTTGTGACTTGGCGAGATCCCAAGGGCTTGGCAAGCTAGGAAGTATGTTTCCCTTTTATCTTTGGGTTAGGGTTTGTACCCTACCGACCTAGTTATCCTTACCTTAGGTCTCCTTGTAAGATAGATCATGGACAACCTCATTGTCCTTAGTTGGTCAACTTACTGGTTATCTCCTAGATCCCTTGTAGTACCTACATACCTTTATCTTTAATCTTAATTGATCAAGATTGTCTATCCCCTTGACCATGGCTAGTCAAGACGGTTCTGTTTAGAACAGTTCCTACTCCGACTTAAGTATAACCTTCTTAAGCCCTCTTAATAGTGCTCACAAGCACTAAGCTTTTACCTATCCCTCGTGAAGTCACCAAGGACCTTGTCATGGGATTCATGGATCTCAGTCCCAGTTGGTAAATTACAAACAACAATGAATTTTCCCAACAACTTTAAGGCACTCAATGTAATGCCATGCCTTCATTTCAATACTTACAATTTTGACATAATCCATGTGTTATTTTATGCCACACATGCAAAGATACCTTCTATGCATGCAATCTTAGCATTATCCTCTATGTAGTTATTTACACGATCTATAACCTTCTTGAATGATCTAACTTTATGTAATCATTATATGAGCCTAGTTCCACTTTAATCTTTTCAGTAGATTATTACATGTACCTTAGAATCCATCTTGCGATATGGACATGCACTTTGTTTCTTTCAATGTCCTCTGAAATGCATTTTAAGCAAGAACTTGTGCAAGGAACAATGCACTTTATGCAGGAATTCTTGCAAGACGTTTCTCATAAACTATGATGCAATTATCTAATCAATTTCACCTATTGTGATTCCTTCTTCAACGGAATTTATCTTGCTCATTACCTACATCACAGCTAAGTTCATACCTAGGAAATTATCAAACACGCAATTGAATGTGATGCTTGTGAATATGATTTTTTCGCTGTGATAATTATAACCTATGATTTAATAACGAAACAACTTGGGTTTGGAGTGATGTCGTGATTCTAGTAGTATTGACGCCTGATGAACAATTCGCGGTTGCGGTGCCACCTTGTTTCGAACCTCCATCCACGCTTGCAGGGTTTCCGACCATCTTTGTGGAACTACGCTTCGGGGCCATACTCGAAGACGCGTGTATGAGTGATGGGGTTTTCACACTCTCCTAGCAAAATTCTCTCTACCTCTCCTTGAGTGGGGAAATAAAATAATGAAGGGGGGGAGGGGTGTATCTTCAGGAATTTCTCTTCTTCTATTTCTCTTGTCTCTCTCTCTCTCTCTCTCTCTTCTTCTTCTTCCTCTCTTCTTCTCCTTCTCTCTCTCCCTTCCTCTTCTTCTTCTTCTTCTACTCCTCTTCTCCTTCTCTCTCTCTCCTCTTCTTCTTCTTCTCCTTTTTCTTCTCTCTTCTTCTTCTTCTTCTTCTCTCTCTCCCACTTCTTCTTCTTCTCTTCTTCTCCTTCTCTCTCTCCCTCTTCTCTCTCTCTCTCTCTCTCTCTCTCTCTCTCTCTCTCTCTCTCTCTCCTTCTTCTTCTTCTTCTTCTTCTTCTTCTTCTTCTTCTTCTTCTTCTCTCTCTCTCCCTCTTCTTCTTCTTCTCTTCTTCTCCTTCTCTCTCTCCCTCTTCTTCTTCTTCTTCTTCTTCTTCTTCTTCTTCTTCTTCTTCTTCTTCTTCTTCTTCTTCTTCTTCTTCTTCTTCTTCTCCTCTCTCTTCACGGCCAAGGGGGCGTTCCTGCTGGAGTCCACGGGGGAGGGGGGTTTTCTGACGATGGGGGGGGGGGGTGCGCTATTCACAGACGACGGGGGGGGGGGGGGGGGGGGGCGCTGCCTGTTGACACGGAGGGGGCGCTGTGCAGGTCGACGAGGGGGGCTACACTGCAGGAGGGAGGGGAAGGTCCCCCTTTTTAAAGAGGGGGAGGAGGGTGGTATGGCCGCCACCCCTCCCACCTGGGGGGCTGCATGCCCCCTTATCTTCCTCTTACTCGCTCACTCACTCACTCTCTCTCTCTCTCTCCCCGCCATGGAGTCGACAGGGGGAGAGAGAGGGAGTAAAAAAAATTTAAAATTTCTGAAGGGGGGGTTCTCATGGGGAGAGGCACAGGGGAAGCACGGGGGGGGGGGGGGGGGGGAGGGGGGAATATTATAGCATGCGTAGTGTGGGGCAGTGTGCAGGTCCATACAATTGCATGCTCAATATAGGGTGAATTATTGGTAGCTACCTTAGGCCTTTGATAGCCCCCTAGTGGGATATCCTCCCATAAGAGTGCTTTTCAAATCTTTGTCCATAGGAAGATATCTCTATCAAACCCTAGTTGTGGGTTTCCTGGCAGCCATAGTCAAGAAGTTTCAAGCTCTCCTATTTTCATTTTTTTCACTTTGGGAATCATTAATAGTGATTCGAATCATTGAAGCATATTCTTTGAAGTTTGTTCTAGATCTGGGAGTAGCTACAACACTCGAGGGACATCACTGAGCTTACCGAGAAGCCGACTTCCAACTGGTCCTCACTCAAGCATCTCATTAAGCTTGACATTAGTGTTTTTAAACACTATTGATTAACCTTCTAATCACTTACTTGTTGGATATTTGTTAAATCTAATATAAACACATTGTCCTCATCCCTCATCTCATCACATTTAAGACTGCTACTTATCAATCATTTGCTTAGTTTTGCTTCCGCACTTATTGGCGATTGTGTAAAGGACTAGACACTACCATTTCCTAGTGCAATTAGTAAGACCTTCCTATCATGGCCGCAACTTATGCCAATGTTAGACCTCAAATCCATAAGTTTGATGGAAAATATTTTCATCCATCATAGGTACAAGTGAAGTATAAGATGATGGAATGGGGCTATTGGCCCTTCATCAAAGGGACCAAGGTTATTGATCCATCAAACCCACTTGATGTAGAAGATGATGAAAGAGCCCAAGCCATAATCATGCTTCATCTAGATGAATCCTTTATCCACCACATTGAAAGAGCCCAAGCCATAATCATGCTTCATCTAGATGAATCCTTTATCCACCACATTGACCAACTCTCCACTGCCAAGGAGAAGTGGGAGGAACTTGAAAAGCCTTATGGTGCTAAAGAAAAGAACTCTAAAATTTTCCTTAAGATTGAATTATTTAGCTTGGAGTATGAACAAGGAGAAGACCTAGGTAAGTTCATTTCTCACATGAAGGGGCTCATGGCACAACTATCCTCAGTTCAAGCTCCAATTCATGATGAAGATGCCATTGAAATTCTCTTGAAAGCTATAAAGAAGATATTTCCAACCCTTATAACTACTCTTACAAATATCTCTAATCCAACCTTAGAAAGCACCATCCAATCTTGTTTAGATGAGGAGAAACGAAATCACAAAGAAGGCAACACTAGTCAGGTATCCACTTCAATAGCACATTACCAACTCTTGGTTCATATTTTATCCACTAAATGCTCCTTCTAAGGGACATATTGTTAGCAACTAATGGAAAAAATATCCTAACAAAATGAAGTGCTACAAATGTAAGAAGACATGGCATGTTACCAGTAAATTTCCTACCATGCCTAAAGTACCAAAATAATTGGAGGCCAACTTTATCTCCAACCCACATGATGATCGACTTTTCTAAATCTATAAATCCTCTACCTATAAGAACTCTTGTAGCTTGATTTATAAAGACATCCCACTTTGTTTAAGGGGGGCATTAACATGCCTTGTAGTCCAATGCCACTCTAGAATTGAGGGAGGGTGTTGAGAGATAGGAATGTGAACCCTATGCATGCAAGGGTGGATAAGGATAGCTAGGTGTGAATGAACCAGAGGGTAGGGGGAAACCCTAACCCTAGCCATACAGAGGCTATTTAAACAGCCTAAAGTTCAACTCAATGTAGAGGAGAGTATACTAGTTGTACTTGTGAACAACTCATTAAGCAAGATCTTCTTCTTATACTTGAGCTCTCTCTCTCCCTCTTGTGCACATTCTCTTGCTCTCACTCTGATATTTCAAGAGATTTGTTAGTTTAGCAAGTTGCAATTATTTGTGAGTTGTTTGACAATGTTCGATCACTAGACCCTAGGCTTTTGTAGGATTGACTAGTGGTGCCATGTGGTTTCTTTCTTTTGTAGGCTTGTTGAGATAAAGTACTTGATGTTGCTAGTCTTGGGGCTTGTTTCCTTGGTTGTGGAGGCCCAACATCCCAACATTTTGGGTGTGGGGGCATTGTGATAGCTTCTATGTAAGCCTCAACAATCAAATCTACTTATTGCCAGTGTAGTAGCCTTGCACCCTGAATAGAGCTTTAGGAACCCATCGATTTGGGTTTAGAGAGTGATGTCCATAGTGCCACTGTACTTGGTTAGGGATTAGTTTTCATTGGCGATGATCATATGAGTGGAAATGTTTGCTTTTTCTAGGCATTGTTGGATTTCACTCTTGATCGTTCATATTGGACTGAGGGGCATGATTAACTAGTTTACTTCTTGAGCTTTGAGTAAATTATTGAGGAGTGTATCATTACTCTCATTGAGGGGTAAATTGAGGGGTGTGGGAAGCATCAATGGCATTGCTTTCTCATTTAAAGTGCTAGTACCCTTACTAAAATGTATAATAATCTTGACATTGGGTAAATCCAAGTGGATGAGATGTAGTTGAGGTTGATTATACACTTAGCTAGTATTTTAAATGGGTATCCCAATAGTACTTCATTACCAACTCCTTCAGTGTTAGGAAACACATAGAAGATGATAGGTAGACTTTTGCTCTTGACAAACAACATGCTTTTACATTTCCCTAATAGTGCATGAGGAGATCATGTGTGTAGATTCACTTTTGCAATCATTGAAGTGAGTGGGGATTGTCTAATGCTCATCCAGTCATTATATGTCCTAATGTTAGAATCAAAACCTCTATCAATTAGAGCAGTGATTTTTGAGCTTTCCTTGATGTCAACGTGACACTCAGATAAGCTACAAGTATGGGGGTTTCATCTTCAAGGTCAAGCTTAGTGATCGAGCTTAGTATGGGGGTTTCATCTTCAATGTCGAGCTTAGTGATTCTAATCACTTGTATAGCAATAGGCCGTAGTGCCATTGGGGATTCATTTTGCTAATCACATGCACTCGAAAAGGGCCTAGACCTTGAAATCTCATTTTTTTCTTATGATCTTTGATGGAGTAGAGCAACAAAAGGTCCCCCTTCTCAAAATCCCATTGCTTGATGTGTTTGTCAAATTAGGCCTTTCGTCATGATTTTTCACAGATAAGAGTATGTGCCAACAATAGTGGTTGTCTCCAAGATTTCCATCCTTCCTACTACTCTTGCATAGCCACTCTCAAGCTAGGGAAAAATAATTCAATTGGCATAATTGCATCTGTACCATATGTCAATTTAAAGGGGGTCTGGCCAATCGTAGTCTTGTAGGCTTTGCAATAAGCCCATAGAATTGCCATTAGCTTATTCTCCTAGTCGCTCCGAGAGATGGATGCAATTTTGATTAGGACATTAATTAGGATTTTGTATGTAGCTTAAGCTTTACCATTTTCTTGTGGGTAGTATGGGGATGATTTTTTATGTATGATCATGAACATAGATAGCACATGTGAAATCGCCTCATTAATGAAGTATGTGCCTTGATCACTCACAATCTCAATGGGACAAATAAATTGTGAGATCACCTACTCCCATAAGAATTTTGCTATCATTCCCGCACCATTCTTTCTCATGGCCCTAGCCTCAACCTATTTGGTTAGGTAATCAATAGCAATGATAATATGCCTAGCTTGAGAATATTGAGCCACAATGTCATGGGATTTTTGACATAGAGTATGAAAGCAAGATATGCTTTGTCTCGTGGAAGAGTCCATGTTTTTTCTATAGAATGGTAAGTGATAGACTTCTTACTTAGTGGACTTCTCTAGCTTTCTCATTGTCCTGATAATAGGAGTTAGCTAAGTGGAGTCTTGGGAGTTAATGACCATGTGGCTTTGAGTAGTGATTACTAGTCACTTAAGTGACTTGTTTTGTGGGTTATGTGGTGGAGAATGAAGAGTGAGATTAAGAAGACCATTTAGCACATATTTAGGGGCACCAATAGGAATAATTAGATAGTTACTATCAATATGGACACAAAGGTGAAGGAGATGGCATAATAACTAGGAGAGGACACGAGGGAAATGTGGGGGGAAGAGCCAAAAAAAGTAAGTGGGCTAGAGGCTCATGTATTGGAGAGGAGAGAAGAGAGTATTGGGACTATTTTTTAATAGGAAAAGATAGGATAGCAAGCTATCCTTGAAGATCACCATCTCTTATAGGGTCTTTGAGGTGATCTCTCACTTGATTCTTGGTCATGAACTTCATGGAAATCTTCCTTGATTATCAAAGAGGAGTTTTGATGGGTTTATCCTCTTTGTGTGGACTAATTTGGGCTATAATAGTCAAGAATAGGGCAACAAGCTAGAAATGAAGATTTGATACTCAAACATGGCTTCTCTTGAGATTTGCTACTTGATTCTTGATCTCTACCTTTGGTAGACACAGTATAGACAACAAAGATAGAGTTTCTCTTGGATTTGGGATAGCACCTACACCATGTTTTACTACAGTAATTAAATTATAATTACAAGGCTAAAGTGCTTCTAAAGACTCGTAGAGGGTATTTGCAAGGATTTATGCATTTTGATTCAAGTATGTTATCTATGGTGGTGCCACCTATCATGCTCCATCAAAAGATTGATATATGCATGAGATTTTTGAAGTGCTACCTACAACTTATGGATTATGTTCAATAGAGAGTTTTCATATATCAATGTGTGTTCTGAGCCATTGTCTCAATTGTGTTGGTCTATTGTCCCAAGTGCATGTTTCTGCATTTATATTGGTAGCTCTATGATATGTATGAGATGTATTATACGATGATTTCTCTCATGAGCTTATGAAATGAAAGTATTGGGATTTACTTCTCTCTATCTCACTTGATTCTACCCATATTCTAAAATCTCTCTCTTTCTTCTTGTTCCATATCTAAATCTTCCTACACCCTTCTATGTCTTACCCCTATAGTAGACCTTCAAACTTACATGCTCTGACATTGGTGAACTGGATGTGAAGGTTGGTAGAAGTAGTGTAATCATGGGAAATTCAACAGGTTTTGGTTCAAGAGATATTATGCAGCAAGTGGTCTTGCTATTACACTCATAGGAGCAACAAATTCAACAACAACAGAGAAGGTAGAATTTCGAAAAGCTTGATGCTATAGCTATGCATGCTTTGCACAATGTGGGACATGAGATGAAGCAATTCAATGGGAAAAATGTATCAACCTATCTATGGGTATATGCAAACAATATGATTTTTCATGGGTTCCTCAGTATATATGGAGCTACCTTACTGTGCATGCATTACAAGAATGATTGAATGAATTTTATTGAAGAGATGCTGATTGGGTTGCATTTAAGAAGACTCTAAGAGAGGATTTTTCCCTCAAAGATACAAGATTAGTCACACGAAAAATGTTTACAGATTAGGTGGAAAAGCCTAACAAGTGTCTTGTTGCTATAGCCTTTTTACGTGAATTTGAAAACCACTATGCTTAGTTGGATGTGAATGACTAGTAGTCATTGGAAAGTAAAAATTTTGAGTTATTATTGAAAGGTCCTAACCTTGTGTTACAAGAGAATTTGACAGATTGGCTAGAAGATGAAACCTCACAAATTGCACTAGAATCTAAGTGGAAACATGTCATAAATGTTGTAAATATGATTGTGAAGTGAGAAAAGATGTGGCTTAGGTTGAGAATAGGATCTACACCTACAGTTTCTATGAAGAGTCCTAAAATTGTAGCAAAGCCATTTGTATCTATGTATAAACAACCTATTATGCCTACTAGTCCATTGGCCCATAAAGGAGATGCTATAACATTGGATGGGAAAGAGAAAGATAAGGGGCAGGAATCAACTCAAGGGTTTGTTAGAATATCAAGCTCCCATTACTCTCCTATCAGTATGTATGATCGACATTAGCTGTGTCCAGCTATATCAGCAAGTGTGGGACATTAAATAAGTCGATGGTCTTAGACCCAGTGTGAATGGTCCTACGGACCTTAGTACTATTGCATACACTTATGTTATGTTAGTAGTCGATGAAATAATGGAATATGATGAACGACCTGAAGGTCAGGTTGCTGCTCCATTACATTGTCTCTCTCCCTCTCTCTTCCAACATGGTATCAGAGCCATCATGGATGGGCTCTTGAAGGCATGAAGCTATGAGAAAGACCTGCAACCTGAAGACTCAGGGCAGTGATTGAAGAGAAGTAGGCTGTCATTGTGCAGGCTGTCATTGTATCTGTGAAGGTATGCATTTTGCCATTTTGGATTCTATGGTTCATGGTATTGCTTGAGGCTTGATTAGAGCCTTCAGGAGACTTGGTTGAGCATGTAGAAGGAGATGACCTACTACTGTAAACTGTCATGCTGATGGCATGTTTGCGCTTGCTGTAAATGAAGGCTATCCTGCTGCTACTGAAGACATAAATCACTACTTCAGTGATCCAGAGCTTGTATACTTGCTTGGGAAGACATATTAATGATTTGACATGTCAATGCTTGGTCTGGAGTTGATAAATGAGCTAGAATACTAAAGTACAGATCTGAAATTGAAGACAGGCTGCTGTAAACTGAAACAGGGCAGCATACACTGGTCACTCTTTGAAGCATTGAAGCCATTTGATGAGCATTTTGAGCTGTACTGATGTGAGGGTTCATTCAGGAAGCATATGTACTGAGTTTGATGCATTTGGATTGCATTTTACTGATAAAATATTCAGATCTAAAATTTTATGACAAGCTGAAAACTGTCATAAAACTGTCATCATCATACACTCATTGACTTGAAGAAATACATGCCTTTTGTTACCTACAGGGAGTTGTATGGTACGGGATATGATTGTTGAATGCTATGAGCATTGATATGAGAATTGAAGGCTCTTAAAAACTAAAATCTGAATCAGAGAACAAATTCTTTGACAATGTATTGGCTGGTCATAAACAGTCCATGTACTTTTTGACATTACTTCTTGAAGACAGAGAGTCTGCGAATGCCCGTATGGTTATGTATTGATCCCTACACATAGTGTCATATGTATGAAGTGGCTTGAGGATCTCTTGGGCTGAAATACATCTTGGTTTGACAGTTTATTAGCTGTATACAATCTGTGAGCATATTTATGTCACTTGTACGTGCTGGATATGCACTGTTTTGTGCCCATATGACTATGTCTAGTTGCCTACATATACTACCAAATGTCTGGGAAAGTTTGGAGCATGTATGACATGTTTTAAAGTGGTTTTTGACAGTAAATTCACAGCTGGTTACTGAAAAATTACAGGTTTTAGACTGCATATTCTCTTTACTGCATGACATAGAGTTACAATACCTACAAAGTCTATGTACTGATTGATGTACCTACAGGTTATACCACATGTTTGTGGATGTTTTTGAGGTTGTAAAGGGCTGAAATGCCCTAGTTTTTTGCAGAGAATAGTTGCAGAAAACTATCATAAATAGTCAAGGACAGAGGTTGGTCAGAGTGACTTGTTGGCTTGCAGGAAGTCAGGCAGTGACTAAATAGTGTCTAGTACAACATGGCAAATGCAGAAAGGATTGACAACATAACCCAGATAGTGGGGGAAAAGCTTGACAGTTGCAATTATGCCATATGGAAGTTCCGCATGGAGAACTTCTTAATAGGGAAAGGCTACTGGGAGTTGGTGATTGGAGCAGAAGCTGAACCTGAAATCCCAGAGCGACCTACGGTTGATCAGAGACGACTACATCGAGCTTGGACAGAAAGAGCTCGTAGAGTCTTGCACTGGCTCTCTTTATGTATCTCAGATGCCATGGTAATGCAGATAATGAACTGCAGCTCTCCTAAGGATGCATGGGACATTTTGGTCAAGTATTATGGCACAACCACAAGTGCTAGGAAGATACAGTTGAAGCAGAAGTTCAACAACATGGGGAGGAAGAGCAGATCTATACAGGATTATGTCACGGAGGTTAAGACCATTGCGGATCGGTTGGCATCTGTTGGTTCACAGGTTGAAGATGAAGACATGGTTGCTGTGACCTTGAACGGCTTGGGGCCTGAGTATAAGTCTTTTGACACTTCTGTGTCTGTGTGGGCTGAAATGCTTGATTTCAATGAGCTGGTTGCATTGCTTATCCATGAAGAGGTTAAGCTTGGTTTGGCTGCAAGATCTAGCAGTTCTAAAAACAAGGATGCAATTTTCTATTCCAATCAACATGGCCATGGAAACCATGGTAGAGGCTATGGATTTGGCAGAGGAGGCCAGCAAAATGCATCCTATGGCAATAACAATCAGCAGATATCGAATGCAAGAGGTGGTGGAAACTTTAGAGGCAGGGGGAGATCTAGCCCTAGAGGTAGAGGCTCCTGGCAACAACAGCGTCCATCTGACAATCTGAACAAGGATAAGGATTGTCATTATTGTGGAAAGTATGGGCATATTGCCAAGGACTGCTGGAAGAAGTAGGGCAATCAGAAAGGCAAACAACATGGGCATTTTGCTACATCTAGTCAGGCAGATGATACTTCAGGAGATAGATTGTTTGCCATGCAGTATGTAAAAGACAGAATTGCTAAAAAATCCACTGATGATGCAGTTTGGTATATTGATTCAGGGGCATCGAACCATATGACTCCTCATGGTGATTGGTTCACTGATATGGTGGCTGAAAAAAATGGCTATGTCTGTACATGTGATGACATGCAACATAGCATTGAGCATAAAGGCAAAGTGCCTCTTGTGGTTCATGATGGAAAAAAGAAAAATTTGCATGATGTATTACATGTTCCTTTGATTATGAAGAACCTACTGTCTGTTGGTCAGATGACGGGAGCAGAACTTGCAGGTTAGATTCAACAAGCATGGTTGCTTTATTGAAGAGTTTGGTAATGGATGCAAGTTAATAGCTCATGGTCACAGGAATGGCAGAATGTTTACTCTTGATGCTACCTTGCCAGAGGTGAATTCAGCCATGTTTGCCCATGGTTTTGGCACTATCAGAGACTTGGAAATTTGGCACAAGAGAGTGGGGCATGTAAATTTGCAAAGGTTGCAAATTATGCAGAAAAAACAGCTTGTTATAGGTTTACCCAAGTTCCAATATTCAGATATTGGTCATTATGTGATGCTTGCCAGTTTGGTAAGCAGTCAAGGTTGCCATTTGTCAGGCATGTAAGGCAGAGTACACGTCCGTTGCAGTGGACATACAACATGTAATGAAGATGCTGAAATCTGAATTTGACATGAAAGATCTAGGTGAATTGAAATGCTTTTTGGGTATTGAGGTAATCAAGGCTAAAAATGGTTTATGGCTGATGCAGAAACATTATGCCATGGAAATGCCGAAGAAGTATGGCATGGCTGAATGCAAACCATTGGATACACCCCTTGATCAGAATGTCAAGCTGGACATTAGCACTGGAGTTGAAATTCAAGATGTGACTATGTACAGGCAGATGGTTGGAAGTCTGATCTACTTGACCATCACTAGGCCGGATTTGAATTATGCAGTTGGGCTCATAAGTCAGTTTATGCAGAAGCCCAGGAAGCCACATTTGGATGTTGTTAGGTGGATTATGAGATATGTTAAGTCAGTTGTAGATTATGGGCTGTTCTATATAAGAGATAAGCGCTTGAAACTAGTTGGATACACAGATGCGGATTGGGCAGGATGCTCATATGATCACAGATCTACGAGTGGTTATGCTTTTGGCCTTGGAAGTGGCATAATCAGCTGGAGCAGCAAGCAGCAACCAACGGTTGCATTGTCTAGCACTGAGGCAGAGTACAAGGGTGCTGCATTGGCAGCATGTGAGATTTCATGGCTGCTCAAGCTTATGGCTGATTTGGATATTCAAGTGGATGCTCTAGTGACCTTATTATGTGACAATCTCAGTAGTGTACTCCTGGAAACGAATCCAGTATACCATGCCATGACAAAATACATAGAGGTACACTACCATTTTATCAGAGAGATGGTTCTTGCAGGGAGAGTAGATCTTATGCATGTGAAGACTGATGAACATGTTGCAGATATCTTTACCAAGTCTTTGGGTAAAGATAAGTTTAGTAGTTTCAAACAGCTACTTGGAGTTCGTCAGATGATTTGAGCTT
This sequence comes from Lygodium microphyllum, assembly GCF_053477565.2. NCBI lineage: Eukaryota > Viridiplantae > Streptophyta > Polypodiopsida > Schizaeales > Lygodiaceae > Lygodium > Lygodium microphyllum. The sequence continues at coordinate 323,834 of NW_028229524.1, forward strand.
GAGGGGGAGTGTTAGAATATCAAGCTCTCATTACTCTCCTGTCAGTATGTATGACCAACATTAGCTGTGTCCAGCTATATCAGCAAAGTGTGGGACATTAAATAAGTCGGTGGTCTTAGACCCAGTGTGAATGGTCCTACGGACCTTAGTACTATTGTATACACTTATGTTATGTTAGTAGTAGATGAAATAATGGAATATGATGAATGACCTGAAGGTCAGGTTGCTGCTCCATTACATTGTCTCTCTCCCTCTCTCTTCCAACAGGGTTTAAGAGATAATGTATATGATGTGATAGATTGAAGCATGAAAATTGGGATTGTATGGGTTATCATGATGCAAAAGCAAAGAACTTGATGTTTTGGAAAGATGAAAAAATTCAAGCAACTAAAATAGGGTTGCCTCTTGAGCCAAACTTTGGTAAAAGAGGTTATGCAAAAGGGCTAGAAAATTTGGCAATAAAAATGCATTTGCAACCATACATGCTACCACATATGGATTGGGGACTTGAGAAATCGTATGGTTCTTTGCATGCATGTAAAGCTGATGCAAAATCTGTAGTATGGTCATGCACTTCGGCTTGTGTAGAGAAGGGAAAGGTGGCTGGGGCTAAATTTACCTATGCTAGTTAGAGTATATGGGATAAAAATGGATGGGATACTCCCATTGACTTATTTACTACCTAATCTCATTTGGTTAAGGTGCATAAGATAGATGTTATTATAAAGGAAAAGAGAAGAAGGAATGAGGATGAAAGTCCTTCCACTACAAGTCCTTCAAAGTGCATATGATACAAAGCAAGATGGAGCAACAAAAGGCTGTTGAAAAAGCTCGTCTAGAACATGTGATGGAAGATGTCTCACATGAAAAGAAACAAGAGGGAAAAAAGAGGGATGAGCATCCTAGTTATAAGTTGAAATCTAATGTAGAGACATCAACCAACATTAAAAAAGTGATTGACAAATGCATTCTTGGAAGCAGGATTGAATTTATGCTTGGTGAGGTTCTTGGCATTAATAAGCTTGAATTCCATTACCAATAATCGATCTTGTAAAGGGAGCTCTCGCTCAACCGCCAAGACCCATGGACCACTTATTCCTTCAAGCATTTCAAGCGAGCACTAATGGCTACCTTAATGCCCAATTGAGTTGCTTCCTCTCTCAAGCACTCCGATAGCTCCACGATTCGTGATGCAAGCTCAAGCATCCTCAAGCCTCTTTATCCAAGCTCCATCCTCCATAGCCACGTGCATGATGAGAGAAGAGAAGAGAAGAGAAGAATAAGAGAGGAGATGGTGGAGGGCTTCACCTCCAAGATCCCTCACCCTCACACACTCACTTCCTCACTCACTCTCACTCCCTCCCTCAAGCACTCACAAGGAAGCAAGCAAGAGAAGAGAAAGAGAGAAGAAGAAGAGTCCACTTTGCCACACACCAAAGAATGAGCTCTCATACATTTTTTGGAGTTTATATACATGCCCTAAAATCCCTTGGGAACCCATCCCTTTTTTACATGACCAGCCATTGTGATAAGGTCCTCTTTTCCATTTCCAATCTACTTGCTGTATTCTTTAGCCTATGCCTACCTACCTTTTACATTTTGCATAGGACGGAACCTGGCGCTCTTTTACAACGGTTTTAGGGTGACTTGCATGTAAAAATGTGATGTTTGCCTTTGACTTGATTTTTGAGGCCGCCCTTGCACCTTGCTTGTTCTCTGTCCTGCTTCTTCCATTGCATCCATATTTACTTCTTTTTCTTCTATCTCAAGTTGGGGTTAACATTAGCCCCCTCCTAGATTAGTGCCAACAGTCCCATGGAACTTGTAGGTCTTTGGTGATGAGGGCTTGGTTCTTGGAAGGGTGGTTGTCTATTTGGTGATGGAGCCTTGTGTGGATTGTTGTTGGTTGAGAGGCTTGGCAATGATTACATTGTTGGAGGTTGAGGGTATGCCAAATGGATTGTGGGGGCCTCCGATGTTGGTGGTTTGCACCATCTGGCATTACTTGAGAAGAGAATAAGTATGCTACCTAGGGGAGTATCTATCTTACTATGTGGTGCATTGTGCTTCTGCTAGTGGAAATGGGAGATGGGTCTATTCACAAGCAAATATGGGTGTTGTCCCACACTTGAGGACCCAGTTTGTGCATAAGGGAGGTTTGGTGCATGTAGCTTAGGGTGATGGGTCTAACCATAGACAAATGTTACCTCCTTAGGTATGTCGTGCCCTTGATGTGCCTTAAGCGTGATATGGGGAATTAAAATGGACTAGGGGATTAGAGATGGAGCTAGCCGATTGAAGCCACCGGACGTTTCTAACTTGAGAACCCCCAAGTGTAGTGATTGTGACCTTTGTGTTTTTTTTTTCCACATTGATCTAGACATAGAATAGATATCTTGGTCGGCATTGGAGGTTAACAAGAGTGGTGGGGGTATCCTTGTAATAAAAAACTCCCTCTAAGGAGTCGCTGCTTGCTACCCCCTTTCAAAACTTGGTTCTGCATCTTCGGTCGGCCCTCGCCTTTCTTCTATCCTATGCTATGGTGGCTCTGCTTCTGTGGGCCTTGCAATTTGTGTTTGAACATGTAGACCATGACTTAGAGCCCTACGGGTGATCTCTAGCTTTTTCTTTAAGGACTCAACAGCCTCCTCTTCCTCAGATATTGTGGCATCCAAGAGAGTGTGGAGAAAGGCACATTGTTGGGCTTCCAAGGTCACCTATGCGGCCTCTTCCCTATTTCTTGCTAGCACTTTATTGCCTTCTGCAAGGGCTAGTTTGTGTCCTAAGGCGGTCACTCTTTTTTTTGCTTATGTTTACCCAATCATATGATTTTTTCCTCGTCTTTTGCAAGCTTTTGTTGTGCATGTAGGCTAATGTCCTTAGCTATTTCTCTTGTTATTTTATCTCTCTTTTTTAGCACTATTGTTCTTCAAACTCCGAGGCCAGTCTTTGTTCCAAATTTGCTATATGCTTTTGCTCTGCCGTTAGCTTCTCCCTTCTTCTACTATTGCTAGCTACTCTACGGAAACTTGGATTTTTTCATTTTCTTTTTGCAGATCCTTGAACACCACCACCAGCTCATCAAAATTGCATCATAGGCTCATGAGGTTGTGTGTTTTCACTATGAGTTTTTCTTGCCATCTCTCGTCTTCTCCTTCTTTGGCCTCAAGATTCGCATTTAGCTCCTTGATCTCTCTTTGATTGATGGCCACTTGACGGGTTCTCTCAAACTCAAAGGCTACCATTGTCTCGTTCTTCTTTCTTTCATCATTCTTTTGTGCTTTTGGACTCATTTGTGCTCTGTGTAGGTGTAGTGGCAAGCACGAGCTCTACCACCAAGACCCACCGATCGCTTATTATTCAAGCATTTCAAGCAAGCACTAATGGCTAGCTCTCACATAGCCAATGCGCCATACCTCTCTACGGATGTAGTGAGCTTATCTTGATGCCTGATCGATTTGCTTCCTCTCTCAAGCACTCCGGTAGCTCCACGATTCTTGATGAAAGCTCAAGCAAGTCTCCACCTCCAAGCTCCATCCTCCATATCTGCCCACAAGACAAGAGAAGACAAGACAAGAGAAGAAGAAGAGAGAAGATGGTGAAGAGATTTACCTCCTTGATCCCTCACCCTCACTCTCACACACTCACTCCCCCACACTCTCACGCTCCCTCCCTCAAACACACACAAGCAAACAAGAGAAGAGGAGGAGAGAGAAAGAAGAGTCCACTTTGCCACACACCCAAGAATGAGCTCTCATTCATCTTTTGAACTTTACATACAAAGTCCTAAATTCCATTTGGGCGGTCATCCCCTTTTTACATGGCCGGCCATAGCCTATAGGACATTTTTTCCATTGTCCTACTATCTTCCTAGCTTCCTTCCTACCGCCATCTACCTTTACAATTTGCACGGGTGAGAACCCAACACTCTTAAAATAAATCATGGTGCGCCTTGCACTCTTTTACAAAAGTAGAATTGTGCTTTTTCTTGTGCGCCTTTCTCCTTGATTTAGGACTTTTCTGCACTTCTTGTGTTTCCATATTTTTCTTGGCACGCCTTCATCTTCCATTTCACTTTTGCATTGTCCTTGTCTTTTGCTTTATATTTTCTCGATTTTTCACCTTGTTCATCTGAGGGTTAACATTACCCCCTCCTAGAAGAGTGCCAATCCCATGGCATTGCTGGTGGAAGGGGGATGGTGGTGCTGGGTGGCCAGGGGCTTCTTGAGGTTGTGGACATACCGTGTTGGGTGGAGGGATTTCTGGAACTAGAAGGCTCTTGAGTTTGGAATGACATACCGTGTTGTGTGGAGGGATTTTTGTTGGAATGAGCCATGGTCTTGGAGGGATTTATGGACTCGTTGGAGGGATTCATGGAACTGGAAGGCCCTTGAGTTGGGTAGGGGACCTGGTATTGGAGGGATTTATGGAACTGAAAGGCCCTAGTGTTGGATATGATCCCTGGTGTTGGAGGGATTTATGGACATGTTAGAGAGATTTATGGAACTGAAAGGCCCTTGAGTTGGGTAAGGGCCCTAGTATTGGAGGGATTTATGGAACTCAAAGGCCATGGCATTGGATATGATACCTGGTGTTGGAGGGATTTATGGAACTAAAAGGCCTTGGCATTAGATATGATCCCTGGTGTTGGAGGGATTTATGGAACTGAAAGGCCCTAGTGTTGGATATGATCCCTGGTGTTGGAAGGATGTTGAGGGGTGGATTCATCTTTGAAATTGAAAATGGTGTGAGATGGATCCATGCTTGGAGCATGGCATGTGGACAGATCCTTCTTTGAAATTTAAGATGGTATTAGATGGATTCATCATTTGACCCTCCATGACTGAGTTTGCTTGTGTTGTTCCAAATGAGCTTCTTCATTCACTTTCTAATCATGGCTATCACATCCGCCCCTTGTTTGGTTGTGCTTTTCTTGATGGCATAGGGCATAGGATGGGAAGTGCATTGCATGGATGACGGGGTCTTTGAAGATGGTGGTGGGGCCTTTTCTTGTACTTGGAAAGAAAAGAAAGGTGCATTACCCGTGGGTGTGTGCCATTGTCATGTGGTGCATTGTGCACATGCTAGTGGGATGGAGCTTAGGGTGACAAGTCTAACCACATGCAAGTGTTACCTCCATGGGCATGTCCTACCCTTGATGTGCCCTAGGCGTGACATGGGGGATCAAAATGAGGCGAGGGGTTTAGGGGTGGAGCCGGCCAATTGAAGTCACTAGACACTCCTAACTTGAGGACCCTAGGTGTAGTGGCTATGATCGATGCTTTTTTTTTGCCATAAGTTATATAGTTGTGATAGAAGTTAGTCTTCATTATCAGAGTGAGGTGGAGAACGGGGCTTAATAGATTTACTAAGGAATCAGTGGCTCAGGAGATACCCCTTGAGGTTTAGGTAGACTTGAAGGGTGGTGGTGGAGAGGAATGGACGATTGTAGCAAGTGAAGCGGCTATCATTCATGCCCTCTAGTAGGGCTAAGCAAAATGAAGGCAATAGAGTGGCTCGCATCATTAGCCAAGCCATCGCACAACTATCTATAGCATTAGGATCAAAATGGAGCATTAGGAGGCTGCACTCTTGTGGGGTGGGGTCTTACCTAAGGAGTATCCTAAGCAATCTAAGGTAATAAGTGGTAATAAAGTGTGGTCATGGCATGAAGAGAATTTGTTAGTGAATTGGATTAGGGTATCGTACAGGCTTTCTGACGTGAAGAGGAGGGCATCCTCATATGTAGTACAATGGGGGTTATAGATTATAGGGAAGCCGTAGCAGCCATGGACACTGGGGTCAAAATCCACTCCAACCCTTCAAGGGTAGGGCATAAAGGTTGGGTCATTTCTCTTGAAGGGTTGGGTGTTGCAAAAAGCCATCCACATGTCCAGGTTGGTGTTGTAGACCCTTCTTCTCCATGTAGGTTGGCATTCATAGCCAGGCACAGGTCTTGGTACCTCAAAAACTTTATTTTGCCAAAATTAGGCATCTTTGGTGGCCCATAATGTGCGGTTCTACTCTCTTTCTTCCAACCATCTTTGTCTGAGTATGCTTCCGATGTTAATCACCTCCTCCATCACCTTGATGGGTAACACTCTTTGCAATGTGGTGGGGAATTGTAATATTTCCACGCAATAAAAGTTAGTTGGTTAGTTCGAAAGCTAGTTAGTCAATTAATAAGTTAGTAAGATTACTAACTAAAGACTAACTAAGATAAAAACTGATTAGCATTAATAGCTAATAATTTTCATTCAATTATTAGCATTAATAGCTAATAATTTTCATTCAATTAAAAATATATTTTAAAAATCGAGAGTCATAAATCTAACATTTTTCTCGAATTGATAAGGACTGTATCCACCCTTCACGAAAAGTACAATGTGAATGGGACTTATGAGCCATATTAATCACTAGTATTAATGTGTATAGTTTGAATGGTCCAAAAATATTAGATTCTTGGGGGGAAAAAAAACTATTATATTTTAGATATTATCCTAAAAAGATAAAACTAAAAGTCATTTAAAAGAAAAGACAAGTGATGTTTTAGTTAGTTTTGGAGAATTTATAAAAAGAAAAATAAAGAAAAGTGATTTGCAAAATCACGCGTGCCACGATCGCAATCTACAGGCAGTAGACAGTACTTCGAACAACAAAGAAAAGAAGAAGGAGTGAACTAAGAGCTTTCTAACAAAGTGTCTAGTGTGTTGGGGTTTTACCCCCCTTTTGGAGCCAATGCAACCATCAGATTTATGATCTGAGTATCAGATCATCGAGTCTTCTAAGAGCCCCTCCACTCTTGTTCTCAGACTTATCCCCTCCTCTCTATAAATATGAGGCATGGGGAGGCACAAGGGAGCATAAGGAGACCCCGAAAGGCTGCAAGAGAGAGGGAGAGAGAGAGTATACCCCTCCAAGAGATTGTGAGAGAGAGCTTGAGAGAGAGAGAGAGAGAGAGAGAGAGAGAGAGAGAGAGAGAGAGAGAGAGAGAGAGAGAGAGAGAGAGAGAGAAGAGTTACCTCGAGAGGCTGCACAATTTCCCTCTATCTCGATCCTCGATTTAACCATCTTCTCTTTCACTCTCCCATCTCGAATCTATTTCACCTTCTTAATCTCTTGAGTCTACTTGCATGGCCTCCAAGCAACGAATGTCGCGTGCAAATGACAATCCTACAACTAGCAAAACAGAGCTTTGGGCGAAGGCATCACTATCAATCCAATTGCGGTACCATTTGTAAATAATGTATTTTCAAATTGATAGATTCTTGTTTTAATGCTCACAAGAGATACATGAGGCTCCGTACCTTGTGGTGCTAGAATAGGTCATTGAAAAGGATAAATCACATCTCAAATTTTCAAAGATGAAGTTTGTGAAGTGCTTGTATCAAAGGGAGTTAAATTGCACCTAGTTGCTATGTGATGAATCCATGCATAGCATAAGTAACATATGGGACACTAAAGTATTGAGCATCGATGAGTTTTTGATTAATCTTTACCAAGGATAATATTTCTTAAAGTTCACAAATGCATATACACGGTACATACATGGGAGAGATTATGTAAACTTTACATCGATGACATGCGACTCCTTGCCTTAGGAGAAAGGAAGATAAAGCCAAGAAAAAAAATGTTGCATAGTAAGAAAATGCTAAACGATAATTGTCACTTAGAGAAGAGGCATAAATTCTCTTGCTAGATTGATTAATTTGCATTGGAATGATAGGACTTACGTCATGTGTAGTATTGGAACCTTTAGCATATGCCTTAGGCTAAAGGAGGGAATATTAAATAAATTCTACTCTTTGGCCCCAAGGGGGAGAGTGAATATGCGATGGAATTATTGTCCCGTCTATTATTGTATTGTTTGAAAAAAATACAATTAGTTTTGTTGGTTGATTGAACAACACCCTAAATGTTTTTCTTTCAATCAAGGGATTGATGCATTGTGATTTGGATAAATATTCCAAGGCTTGTGTTGATGGAAAATGCATGGCAGGGGTTTGTAATGACAAGTTGCCATGGAAATAAAGGAATGTTTTTCTAGAATATGATATTAGGGATGATTGCTTTGATTGTACTTGAATTTTAATAGGATTAATTAAGGAATGATATTTTGCACGCGTGGATCATCTCCAAGATCACATCGCGGATTATCTCGAGAGGGCATTGCTCGATTCACAGGCCGATGGTCGAGTGGTGAAAAGGCCAACCACGGAAATGACATCTCACTCCTAGACTGCTTGTGGGTCAGGTGGAGCTCTGGACACCCCTTGCCTATCCAGAATGGAGTTGAAGATCTCGTGAGCCCAACGTCTAGGACGTTTTCTAGATAAAGGATGGAAATTTTGGTGCCATGAGATTTGGATCGGGTACTTCTGTTGGACAAAAGGGATACATAATTCTCCTATATGGAAAGATTAACTTAAAGATAAGTTAAGGGACTTGTTTGATAAAAGGACTGCTTGTTTTGTTTTTGTGTATGTGTTGTAAATTACGTGAACGAACTATCTGCCCTAAAAGGCTTAATTAATAAAACTGATTTTAAATGTCGCACATAAATGTGGTAGGACCTAATTAGATAACTAAAGCTATCGAGGAAAGTGCAGTGGATGTGACTTGGGTCCGTCCTATGAAAGGGTGGTCCCGGTTAGCTGGGAACTTTTCTCAAAAGATGTAATAACGAAACTGTGAAGACCTAGAGTCAGTAGAGTTAGAATCCCGATTTATGCTGTTTTAGGGGATAGGAATGTGACTATGCCTTATGGGAAGAGAGGTTGAGCTTCGCATCCCTCTCATTTCCCATTCTCCATGAACCAAGTGCAGCATAAATCCCTTCGACTCTGTTGTTCCTACGCAAAGTGGTTCATCTGGAGCTCGATGCTAGCTACTTCCTAGAGACTTGGCTGATAGGAAAAAAACCCTGACTTCAGGTCGGTCCTAAGTGGGAATGGCTGGATACTTCTGCTTCGGGGTAGAATTGGGAAGACCTAGATCGAAAACCCTGTGACATTCCTTGCGAGTGCTAGGTGGCGCTTTCTAGACTCCCCTCACGATGGGCTACTAAGACGTGTCCCACAAGTGGACAAGCGGACACGTTACAAGAATTGGAAGTTGAGATCAAAGGGGCTCTTGGCCACTTTTTGCCTCTCCGAGATTATAAGATCGGCGTGGAAGCTTGTCGGTTCATCATCCTTGCATGGTGGGATAGTTGCCTAAGGTGCCCTCACTCCCTTGGTATTCCATTTTCTCCTTGTCTCCTCCACCATTTGCTTCCTTATTTCTCTCATTTCCGCCTTTCTTTTGGAAAAGGTGTCTACGTGTTGCTGCTCTTCAGGCCTCAAAGAAGGAGGCGATGGGACAATCTCTTCTTCATGTGGTCCAATTTTAAAGTTCAGGTCCACCTCCCTCTGCCAACTTGGCTCTTGCTACTCCTCTTCGAGGAACCTGAGTGCATCCACTTCCTATGAGGTTAGACCTGCCAATAGGAGATAATGGTATTGTTCATCCAGGCTTAGGCCCACTCCACTAGGTTGTGGTGGCATTTGGAGTCTGGCCTTCAGTGCTTTACGAGCCATTCCTAGTTTCTTCTTCACGGCCACCATGGACTCTCCCTCCTTTGCTTGGTGATGTCTAGTAGGGTATTTAAGAAGGCACATTGTTGCATTTGGAAGGTCATCTGGGCATTCTCTACTCTGCTTTTCACAAGTGTTTTGTCTTTCTCAGCTTGAGCTAGGCAGCGTGCCAGGGTTCTTACCCATTCTTCAGCATGAATTGTCCACTCTTCGGCTCTCTTCATCATCTCCGTGGAGCTTTCCCCCTGCCTGCAGGATATTATGATTGACTCCCATTGCCCTATGCGAGTGAACTCTTCCTTCTCTTTTTCCAAGTATTCAATCTCTCTTTCCAACCTCTCATGTGTTGAGATATCGAGCTCCACTCGTGATATGCCAGGGTGACCATTGTGCATTTATGTCACCGACTTGTTAGCTGCAGATGCGGTTGGTACATTGCCCATGAATAATAGCTAGATGATAGCTATCCTTATCTACTCTAGTTCGTGGCTCAGTTAGTATGCCACCTTAGTTAGTTGAGTTTGGTTTGAGACTCATATATAGGGTTCTTCTATTTCTTTGTACTAGAGTTCTTTTTGGCTTACACAACTAAGAAGAGGAAAACTGTTTTCAGCCTCCACCTTTGTGTGTATTCCCCCATTGTGTAAGTGAGAAAGCTACAAGTGAGACTCCTTCCTTCTCTCCCACAATCTTGACATGGTATCAGAGCCTTGTTCGTGGTAAGGAGCTCAAGAAAGCAAACCAAGTTCGCGGTGTTCTGGTAAGAGGACCAGTGTTGCTTTCATTTTTCTGTTTTGGGAGCAAGTCTCTGCAGGTAGCACAGCCGAAAAGTGCAAGAGTGCATCGTCTCAGATTGAGACGCCTTTCGCGGTGTAGCAAGAGGACAGTATATGCTGCGGGAGAGGGCTTTGGCCCATGGTTGCTCTGTTTTTTTGATTTGAGGCCATTTCAAGGCCTATTTTGGAGGCGGAAGCTTTCTGCAGCAGGCACTCAGGAAAAGGCCCTGTTTTTTTCTGTGCGACCACTGTTCTACAGGTCGATGAAAAGTTACTGTAGAAATTGCATCGTATGCCTGTGCACAGAGACATTGGGAGTTACAGAATCATCATTATTGCCTGTTGATGCAAAATCATCACTAGGAAGTGACTGTGTGGTCAAATACCACTTTCGTCAGTTTTGCAGATTTGCCCTTGTGAGGCTGAAGCTGTGTTTTTTGCAGTGACAGAAATTTTTTACAGTGTTCTGTAATGGCGTCTGATTCTCTTTCACAGATTGTCACTGAAAAGCTTGACAAGAACAACTTCCAAGCATGGAAGTTTAGAATGACAAATTTCCTTATGGGAAAAGGATATTGGGAATTGCAGGAAATGAAGAAGAACCAGTTCTTCCTGATGTTCCCAATCAACAGCAAATGCAGGCATTTAAAGGATGGCATGAGAGAGCTAGAAAAGTTATGTACTGGCTATCTATCAGTATTTCAGACTCTATGATTGTGCATATTTAGGATGCAAGTACGCCAAAGGAGGCATGGGATACTTTGTCAAAAATGTATAGCACAAATACGCAAGCCAGGAAAATGCAGCTCAAGCAAGAGTTGCACAATGTGCAAAGAGAAAGTATGAGCATCAATGACTACCACATGAAGGTGAAGAAGATTGCAGATGCACTTGCTTCCATTGGGTCACCAGTGGAAGATGATGATTTAGTTTCCGTGACCTTGAATGGTCTAGAAAAGGATTATGCACAGTTCCGAACATCCATTTCTGTCCGTGAAAGATTTCCTGATTTTGAGGAGTTGATTGCTCTTCTAATTTCTGAGGAGCAGAGAAATGGTAGTGCATCTTCTTCAGGAGGAACTTCAAAAGAAGCTGTCTTCTACTCAAATGCTGGAAGAGGTAGAGACAGAGGTAGAGGAGGCCGATCTGGAGGCCGTGGTAGAAATCAGAATATGCAGCAAACTCAAGAAAACCAGTCCTATGGAGGAGGATGTGGTAACTCTAGAGGCAGGGGGAGCCAAAGAGGTCATGGTGGATGGCAAAGAGACCAAAATGCAAACAGCAATGTTGAATGCTACTACTATGGTAAAATGGGTCATATAGCTAAAGACTGCTATAAAAAGTAAAATGACATCATGAATGGAAAATTGCAACAAGGGAACTATGCATCTTCTAGTAGATAGGGTGATGACAGAAATGAGCATTTATTTATGGTGCAGCACATGACCAATTCTGTGACAAGTGCAGAAGAAAGCAACGATGTGTGGTATGTTGACTCAGGTGCATCAAACCACATGAAAGGTCATGCAGAATGGATGCAGGATGCAAGGAAAATGGAAAAACCAGGATTTTTGGAGACTGGTGATGATACTGCACATCCTATTGTGCAAATTGGAAAAATTCCTTTGTCTATGCAGGATGGGAAAAAAAAATACATGTCGGATATATTTCATGTCCCGAATATTACCAAGAACCTAGTTTCTATTGGTCAAATGGTTGAGCAGGGCTTGCAGGTCAAATTTAATTCTCATGGATGCTTTGTTGAGGATATGAAAAATAATGGTCGCTTGATAGCAAAAGGAAAGAAGAAGGGCAGAATGTTTACGTTGGATGCAGACATGCATGCAAGCCCAAAATATTGTTGCAGGATTGCCTAAATTCAAGGTTGCAGAAATGCATAAGATATGTGAAGCCTATCAATTTGGAAAACAGGCAAGGAAACCATTTCCTAGACATGTTCAAGAGAGTAAGAAGCCATTGGAATTAATCCACTCTGATGTGTGGACTACTAAAGCTGCATCTATTGAAGGGTGTAATTATTTTGTCACTTTTATTGATGACTATAGCAGAAAAGTTTGGGTGTATTTTATGAAAAAGAAATGTGAAGTTTTTGGGCATTTCAAAACTCTTAAAGCTATGGTTGAAAAAGAAACAGGCCTGCAAATAAAATGCCTAAGGTCAGATGGAGGGGGAGAGTACCTCTCAAATGAGTTTGCAAGGTTCTTGCAAGAGCATGGCATAAAGCAGCAATATTCATGTAGTCATACCCCACAGCAAAATGGATTTGCAGAAAGAAAAAACAGGCATATTGGAGAGGTATCTCATGCCATGCTCAATGAAAAAGACCTGCCAGATTTTTTCTGGGCTGAGGCAGTTGCTACAGCAGTCTACATAATGAACAGGACTCCCACTGCAGCAATACATGGCATGACTCCAAAGGAGAGGTATACTGGTAGGAAACCAGATATTTCTCATTTGAAAATTTTTGGTTGCATTGCCTATGTTCATGTGCCAGATAAGTTGAGATCCAAGTTGGATCCAAAAGCTGAGAAGTGTATCTTTATTGGTTACTCTCTGCAGAGCAAAAAGGGTATAGATGCTATAACCCTTCTACTCGTAAGTTTACAGTGAGCAGAGATGTTGTTTTTGATGAGATGAGTAGCTGGGCTCTTCAAGAGGCTGTGGTACAGGAAGTGGTAGTGACAACCAGCAAAACAGATTGAATCAACAATTTGGCGATATGCAAGTTTCAGGAGGTCGTGGTAAATTTAGAGGCAGGGGGAACTTTAGAGGAAGAGGTGGATGGCAGAACAGAGGCTCTAACAACTCTGGTATTGTGTGTCACTACTATGGAAAAATAGGTCATATTGCAGCCCAATGTTATGCTAAGAAAGATGATATTCGCAATTGTAAGTTGCAACAAGGAAACTATGCATCATCTTCACGACAAAATGAAGACAAAAATGAACGTCTCTTTTGTTGCAAAATTTCATAAGGTATACGAAGCATGTCAGTTTGGTAAGCAGGCAAGACAACCCTTTTCACATGACAGAGATGTAAGCATAAATATCATTGATGTTGTGCATACAGACATCTGGGGGCCTACACAAAATGTATCTCTTGGAGGCAGTTCATACTTTGTCACATTCATTGATGATTGCTCTAGAAAGCTGTGGGTATATTTTATGAAGGAAAAGAGTGAAGCGTTTGAGCACTTTAGAACTTTCAAGGCTACAATGAAAGAGAAAAAGGTTTGAAAGTAAAGTGCTTGAGGTCAGATGGAGGGGGAGAGTACCTCTCGAATGAGTTCACTGATTTTCTGAGGTCTCATGGGATAAAGAGAGTTCACATGCAGATATAACCCACAGCAAAATGGGGTTGCAGAAAGGAAAAACAGGCATATTGCAGAAGTTGCATGCGCCTTGATGGCTGAAAAGAATATGCCTAAGCATTTTTAGTCTGAGGCTGTTCATACTGCTGTTTATATTATGAGCAGAACTCCCACAGTTGCAGTTCATGGGATGACTCGTGAAGAATGCTTTACTGGCAAGAAGCCTGATGTATCGCACTTGAAGGTATTTGGCTGTGTTGCATATGTTCATGTGCCAGATGAGCTACGGAAGAACCTTGATCCAAAGGCAAAAAAATGTGTTTTTATTGGATACTCTTTAGACCAGAAAGGGTATCGCAGTTATAACCCTGTCACATGTAAGTTCAGAGTGAGCAGGGATGTCATCTTTGATGAAATGAGCAGTTGGTATGCATCTAGTGATGATGCATTGGATGATGATGATGATCATGACACTCATCTGCAGGCTGAAAAGCAAGAATCACGAACTCTTAGTGGACCAGAGACATCATCTGGTAGTCCTTGGTCTGGGAGACTAAGGAGTACCTCTACATCTTCAGGTGCATCTAGTAGCACTACAGGTAAAGACAAAGGAAAGAATAAAGTGTCAGATGGCATTGATGCAATTCTTGATGGAGACTCCAGTGGCTCAGAGAGCTTGGATGATGAGCTTGGTATTCCTTCTGTCAGGACACCAGGTGTACAGAGAGCTCATAGTAATGTAAAGGCTCCATTGAGTGATCCGATGGTACGCAGATCTAGCAGGGTCAGATACCCTGTTAAAAGATTTGGTTTTGAAGGTTATGCAGCTCACCATTATGCTTATATGGTGAAACTACTTGAGGATGTTGAGACCACATGTTTTGAGGAGGCTGTTGGTCATGCTCATTGGGATGTAGCAATGGATGAGGAGATGGCTGCATTAGAGGCCAATAAGACTTGGAATCTAGTATCATTGCCGAAGGGCAAGAAAGCTATTGGATGTAAGTGGGTTTATAAGATTAAGCACAATGCAGATGGTTCAATTAGTAGGTACAAAGCTAGGCTAGTTGCAAAAGGCTATGCCCAAACATATGGCATAGATTATGAAGAAACCTTCAGTCGAGTTGCTAGGATGGCAACTGTCAGATGTGTGATTGCTTTGGCAGTAGCCAAAGGTTGGAGGTTGCAACAAATGGATGTGAAGAATGCCTTCTTGCATGGTGATTTGCAGGAAGAAGTGTATATGGATCCACCAACAAGTTATGAAGATTTAGAGCATCCCACGTATGTGTGCAGGTTGAAGAAGGCGCTCTATAGGCTCAAGCAAGCACTTAGAGCATGTCTGACAAGATCAGAGAGTATCTTGTCAATATTGGCTTTTATGTTTTTGATGCTGATCACTCACTTTATGTGAGAAAGGGAGATGCAGGTTTGGTCATCATAGTCATCTATGTAGATGACTTGATTATTACAGGTGATAGTGATAGTGGGATTTCTGAAGTCAAGGAATTTTTGAAGAAGAAGTTTGAGATGAAGGATTTAGGTGAGCTAATATACTTCCTTGGCATTGAGGTGATCAGATGTGATGATGGTATATGGCTGTCCCAAAGACAGTATGGCTTGGATATGTTATCCAAGTATGGTATGACAGCCGACAGACCACTTTCAGTCCCGTTGGAGCAGAATAATGTAAAGTTAAGTGCTGATGTTGGGGATGAGATAAAAGACTCTACTATGTTCATGAGGATAGTGGGGAGTTTGATCTATATGACCATTACAAGGCCAAACTTGAGCTACGCTGTTGGTCTTGTGAGTCAGTTTATGCAAGTACCTAGAAAGCCACATTTGGATGCAGTCAGATACATATTGAGATATGTGAAGTCCACATTACACTATGGACTTTTCTATGAGGCAGGTACAGATGTATAAGTGTTTGGATACATAGATGCAGATTGGGCTGGTAGTATGTCTGATAGAAGATCTACTAGCGGATACACGTTCTCTCTTGGTAGTGCAGTAGTTGCTTGAAGCAGCAAAAAGCAATCTACAGTTGCTTTGTCGAGTACAGAGGCTGAGTATAAAGGTGCTGCTGTTGCAGCATGTGAGGTAGGATGGCTACAAAAGTTAATGGCTGATTTGGATGTGCAGGTGGAAGGTCCAGTTGTTATTTATTGTGACAACATGAGCAATATTCAGTTGGCTAGGAACCCTGTGTTCCATGCCAAGACAAAACATATTGAGGTGCACTACCACTTTGTGAGAGAGAATGTACTAGCAGGTGAGATTGACTTGGTGTATGTCAGCACACAGGATCAGATAGCTGACATCTTCACAAAGGCATTGGGTACAGAGAAGCTTCAAAAGTTTCGAAGCTTACTTGGAGTTGCAGAGATGCAGTTGAGCTTGAGGGGGAGTGTTGAGATGACAAGCTCAACACACGCGGACATTGATGATGGACCACCTGGTTAGGCTTCATTGCTCATTGTGGGGTTTCCATCCACACGCGCCATTTTTTGCTTGGGGGACCATCCTCGATCTTTCGAGAGGGATGCAAAGCTCGACCTCTCTGCCCATAAAGGCATAGTCCCATTTTGTTCCCCTAAAATAGCATAAATTGAGATTTTAATAACCTGAACTCTAGGTCAGCGTTGCCTGCTGTACATTCCCTTAACTTGCAAAGTTCCCTATTGTCGATTCCATTTGAAAAAAGGTCCCGGCCAACCGGGACCACCCATCCGTAGGACGGACCCATGGCCTCATCCACCACACTTTCCTCAGGGTTGCTTTAGTTGTCTAATTACCTACCACATTTAGTTGGACACGCATCAAGCAGCTTCCTTAATTAGCCAATTAGACACTAGTTCCTTCACGTAATCTTAGCACTTGACATAGAAAAACAATTCCAAACAAGTTCCTTTTCAACAAGTTATCTTACTTATCTTTGGAATACATCCATAAAATCTAGCCCGTAGGCTAATCCATAATCCGCCCAAAGGCTATCCAGCAATCCACAGGGATTATTAATCCAAGATTCTGCCTGTAGACTAGTATGCGAGCCTTGAGATCCAATCCCGAGTCACGTTGGCCTCTTCTGCATGGCGCGGAAGGCAAGGAATGTACAGCTAGATCCCCCCCTGGCACCCAAGCATCCTCCTGCTCCAAGTAGCGCTCAACGGAGAGACCTCTCACGGCGGGTTCGGTCCATGTTCCCGGCGCAGCTAACAACCCCCTTGGTTAGGGTCAGGCAGACAGTCGAGGGTAACTGATGCTACCTCTCCCTTCAGGCCTTTAACCTGAAGCATTAATTATCTTTCCATCTTTAGTTCCTTGAGCAAACAATTGCAAAGAGTGCTCCGAAACTATTACAAGCACAATCGATCCAGTGGTCGTTTATTTGGCCAACTGCTAAGGAGTGAATCCTTCTCTCCGAATGCATCCAACATTCGATCCGGGATCAATTGCGACTTGGCAAGATCCCCCAAGGATTTGTTTGTTCACCCTTTTGTCCTTGGGTTAGGGTCATACCTTGTCAAACCAACTTAACCAACACCTTAGGTTTCATAAGTTAACAGTAAATCCTGGCGACCATGTCACTCTGTCTTGATTGATCCTTTGCTTCCAAGAAAATACCTAACTTCCCTTAACTTGGCAAATCAGCCCAAGAAAGGTGATGTAGCAGGATGACTACTCATCCTCTTGCAAGTTAGACTTGCGCTAGAACCTGTCAACCTCATTCCAAGGAATGACAAATCTATCTTGTGATTAAACCAGAAGACCCCGCGACATTGAAACCTGTTGCACAAGTGTCGCTCTTAACTCATGGGATCATTTCACCCATTGAGTGGCATTTCTTGGTCAAGGAATTTATGTTTAGACAAGACGAGGGTTTGGGGTGTCTTCTTACCATCCCAACCCTAATTGTACTAGGTAGAACCTTAGGTCAAACTCAATCTGAGTTTTAGCATTAGGTCAAACGATCCTTAGGGTAGAACCCCTAGATCATTATTTGCATGAGCGTCCAATTGACCCAAACATTTCGTGAATGTGGGCAGGACCTTAGGATTTGAGGGTTTCAACTTGGCGTTCCAAGTGCGATATTAGGCAGCACTTCCAACGTGCCAAGCCCTAGCTAGTACTTAAGGTGTTTATCGTGTTGACTAGTTAGGCCTATACGAAACCCTAATAGTTATAATATCACAAGTGATTTGGGTAAACTGTTCTACTTGTCTTGCGACAAGAACGACCCTTTCCTAGAGATGATAAACTTGATCTAAAGCAAAATGTCACAATACATGTAAACATGTGATTCGTTGCTTCTACGTACTACAAGATCCACAATAACCCTATCTTTTCTTACTAAAGTCAAAATGCATGATAATTTGCAGAATAACTTTCATAGGACCTACTAGGACTTAATCAAAGAATCATGCCTACAGCCTTTTGTCTAGGCAATTGAGTTTCATGCTTTGATAAGCCATGCAATCTTTTCTAAATGCAGCTGGATGAAATGAAATTTATGCACGACGAATATGCAACATGCAACCCTTTCCTAACTACAACGTAGTTAATGAAGTTCATGCAAAGTGAATATTGTAGGACTAGTGTTGACTTATTCCATTTTACAAGTATATGCCACATGCAAATCCATAGATTCATTTTTGTGCTCTACAATTCCTTTTCAGATAACATCCTACGGGTGTTAACGACTTTTCCTTATGCGAATCATTACAAGGAAGATATTGCCTAAAATGCAACATACGCTTATTCTTTCCGTGTCCAGTCAAAAATGCACATTACAATTTCATCCCTTTGCCCAAAGCAATAGGCGTTTAGACTCATTACTTTGGAAATGCACCAAAATAGCAACCTGTAGCTAATCTCCTAAGACAAACAACTCTGGAAGTGCAAACGATCCAATTGCAAGACATGCATCAATCCTTATCTATCGTTCAAAGAGATAATTTATCAAATGTACTTTTATCACTACCCATGAATTAACGATAAATGTAAAATGCATTCTCCCTATGGAATTAGGCATGTTCAAAGTGTTTCTTATACATGGGATTAAATTCGAAAAACCTGGGCTTGTGGATCCGCGGTGATGTCCACGTGTAAGTTCGGGGAGGAACCTCCTGCGGGTGCGCCTTGCGTCTTCTTGGGAGCCATCGTTATGCAGCGTACTTTTGTTGCAGTAGCTTCCCTTGAGTTATACGTGCATGCCAAAGACTTATGGTCTGTGAATTTTCTCTCCTGCGCAGGATCAGTCCCTTGGAAGCTTGGATCTTGATCCCCAGGAATAGGATGTATGCACAAGGCCTAGGGAGGCTGGGATCTTTTTTCCCTCGGGGTCAATCCGTGTGCACAAGGCCTTAAGCCTTGCCTTTAGAAGCTTCCAAGAAGCTTCTAGGAAGCTTCTGCTGGCCAAAACCACGTGAGGAAAAAGGTAATGATTGAGGGGGGGAGGAATTAACGAGATAGGGGGCCAATCATATTGATGATGAGGAGGATCTTGATGGCGGCAGCATGGCTGCATCGGTAGCCTGGCGGCAATCTTGGCACTCCTCCACGACAGGCGGCGGACCCTCACAGCAACATGGCGGCTGCGATTCCTTGGCTCCCCTCTATGAACGTACACAACACAGCAGCTCTCCTCTCTCCTTTGATTCTCCAGCATGCAGCCTTCTCTCTCCCTTCCTCTAATCATGCATAATACGATAGCAATTTGTCTGATCCTCTCGCCTCATATCCCCCACTAAGGGGTGTTTTTATAGCCTTGGGGGGGGGGGGGGGAAAGGGAAGCTCCACCATGTGGGTTATGCATGGCTCCCCCCCTCATGCAACCGACACCACTCTACCTAGGCCATTCCTCCCCACACTCCCTCTCCTCCAACCATGCATCGGCTGGGGAAAGGGATAATCATAAAAAATTTGCCTATTTTTTTAACCACGATCCATTTTGCCCCTTCCAAAAGGGTGTTTCCCCTTGGGTTTTTATGGTCTTCAACCCCGACCTCGATTTCACAATACAGAGGCCTCATTCTTGCGCGTGCGGGGTATGGATTAAGCTATCGGTAATTACGATGTGAGAGATGATCTTGCATAGGTTTTTACGCGGCATGCGGGGAGTCAAGATCATTGAGCGGAAATATTACATTCTCTTTCCCTTGGAGGAATCGAGATGTCCTCATCTCGAGAAGAACTGGGGGTATTGTTGGTTGAGAGTACTTTCATCCATCCAAGTGGCATCCTTCTTGGGATAATCTTTCCACTGGACGAGGCATTCTCTCAAGGTTCTGGATCTCAATTGTCTCTTCCTAACATCTAAGATCCTATCAGGTCGTAGCTCAAGGACTCCTTGGCTAGGCATTACAACTTGTTGGTCATAAAGTACATGGCTAGGATTAGGTACATACTTCTTCAGTAGGCTGATATGAAATACATTATGAACCTTTAGGTTCCCAGGGAGTTGCAGTCTATAAGCATTGGGTCCTAGGCACTTGAGGATCTTGTATGGTCCACAATACCTTGGACTTAGCTTCTTGCAATCTCCTAAGGATAGGGAACTCTTCTTCGAGCGTACGCAAACGAAGACCATGTCTCCTTCCTCGAAGGTTCTATCTTGACGTTTCAAATCCGTGTACGCCTTCTGTCTATCCTTGGCGGCTTGGATGTCCTGTCTTATTGACTTCATTTGGTCATCCATATCTTCCAGCACCTGCCTTGAAGCTTCAACCCTCAAGGTTGGATTCGAGAAGTTTAAAGGACTTCGACAGTCATGCCCATACAATGCTTGAAAAGGGGTCATCTGAATGCTTTGTTGGTAAGAAGCATTGTAGGCAATCTCAACCAGTGGTGGCAAGTATTGAATCCACCTTTTTGGTTTACGGCAGCAGTGTGCCCTTAGCATATCCTCAATGACTTGGTTGACTCGCTGCGTCTGACCATCGGTTTGGGGATGGTAAGCTATACTAAAACAGAGTTGAGTCCCAATGGCTTCGAAGATAGCTCTCCAGAAGTGTGATGTGAAGAGAGAATCACGATCACTAATGATTCTTCTGGGCAACCCATGTAGCTTGAATACCTCCTTGATGAATAATCTTGCAATGTCAGAGGCTTTATAGTTTGTCTTAATAGGAATAAGATGTGCAACCTTGGTGAGCATATCAACCACAACCATAGTGGAGTTGTATCCTCCCTGGACTTAGGGTAGGCCAATAACAAAGTCCATATTGATGAATTCCCATTTCATTTGGGGAATGTCAAGTGGTTGCAACTTTCCTAGCATTTTGACATGTTCGGCCCTAATATGTTGACAAGACAAACACTCGATGACACATTTGAGAACGTCACCTTTAAGCCTCTCCCAATAGTAGCTCCTCCTGACTGCATTGACGGTTTTGGCATAGCCAGGATGTCCTGAGAAAGGGGAGTCATGAGCTTTCCAAATTATCTTCTGCTTGAGTGACTGGCTTGCCGGTATACATAATCTCGTTCTATAGCAGACAAGTCCACTATTGATAGAGAAATATTGATACTTAGCCTGTAGCTTCGGGTCTTGACCCTTGATAGGGATCTCCTTTAGCATCTTTTGATAGGTTGGATCATGGAAAGCTTCTTCTCTAGCTAGCTTGAGTATTGGGTTGTTTGGCATGGAAAACTTTGTGGCTAGAGATCTAGCTATTGATGGATTTTGCAAGATTAGAGAATTTAGGAATGCCTTGCGACTAAGTGCATTGGCAACTACATTCTCCTTTCCAGGCCGATATTTGAAAATCATACTCCTCCAGCACTTCAATCCATCGACGTTGCCTCATGTTGAGTTTGTTCTAGGTAAAGATCCACTTGAGACTTTTATGATCCGTCACCAGGGTAAAATTGTTACCCAGTAGGTAATGTCTCCAAAGCTTTAGAGCATGGATGACAGCTAACAACTCTAGATCATGGGTAGCATAATTCTTCTCATGGCTCTTCAGTTTTCTTGAAGAGTATGCTACAGGATGACCTTCTTGCATAAGCACACATCCTAAGGCAAGCGTGCTAGCATCAGTTACTACTTCGAACTCCTTACTGAGGTCTGGAAGTCTCAGGATAGGTGTTGATACCAAACTTTGCTTTAGTCTATCAAAGCTAGATTGTTCAGCAGTTGACCATGCAATCGATGTTTGCTTCTTTAGTAGATTTATCAAAGGTGCTGCAATCAAAGCATAGTTTTTGATAAAGACCCTATACCATCCTATCAATCCAAGAAAACTACGTATTTCTTTGACAATTATTGGTATTGGCCATTCTAGAATGTCTCTGACTTTGGCCGGATCTACTAAGATTCCTTCCACTGACACGATGAATCCCAGATATTCAATCTGACATTTGAAGAATGCACACTTCTTCATCTTGGCATAAAGCTTGTGTGCCCTCATTGTCTCAAGGACAATCCGCAATTGGGGTTCATAATCTTCTTCTTGTTTGGATTAGACTAAGGTATCGTTGAAGAAGACGAGTACAAAGTCATCAAGATATGGCCTAAAGATATCCTGCATTAACCTGTTGAAGGTGGCAGGTGCATTTGTCAGCCCGAATGACATGACTAGGAACTCATAGTTTCCATAACTTGTGTTGAATGCCATCTTTGGGATATCTTCTTCCTTGATCCTTATCTGATATATCCAGACCTAAGATCAATCTTGGAGAAGATGTTCGCACCTTGAAGACGGTCAAGAAGTTCATCTATTCTTGGAATAGGGTACTTGTTCTTAATGGTTGATTGATTCAACCCTCTGTAATCAATACACAGCCGAAGCATTCCATCTTTCTTCTTCTGGAACAGCACTAGAGCTCCCCATGGTGAATAACTGGGATGGATGTAGCCCTGATCTAACAATTTCTTGAGTTGCTCCTTCAGCTCAATCGCTTCCAGGATGGACATTCTATAAGGCCTCTTTACAATTGGCACAGCTCCTGGCACTAGGTTAATCTCATGATCAACTTCCCTTTGAGGCGGAAGTTCTGTCAACTCCTCAGGAAATACGTCTACGTACTCCTTTAGCCATGAAGGTTCTTCACTAGACTCTTGATTCTGATCTAGCATTCCCTAAGGAGCATCTTGAAGAATACTTGTCATTTCCCCTATCCTAGGAAGAGAAAGAACATCTTGACGAGCACTATGACAGGCTCTTGCATGAACGCATGTGACTCACCTCTGATGAGGAAGCCAATGAACTACGCTTAGCTATAACATTCAATGATGTGCTCTGCCAACCAGATCTCTTAGAGATAGAGCAACTAAAGCGACAATTAAAGGATCGAAGTCCATTTGAAAAATGTTGGTTTGAAAACCGCATTGCAATGGCCAAACTAGGAGTGTAGTGGGAGCTCACGCTCAACCACCAAGACCCACGGACCGCTTATTGCTTCAAGCGTTTCAAGCGAGCTCTAATGGCTATCTCTCACCTAGCCGATGCGCCGTCGATCCTATGAGTGTAGTGAGCTTACCTTCATGCCGATTGAGTTGCCTCTTCTCCCGCACACTCCGGTAGCTCCACGATCCAAGTGCAAGCTTCAAGCAAGCTCGATTCTCCCACTCCAAGCTCCAAGATCCATCGCTGCGAGCAAGATAAGAGAAGAGAAGAGAAGAGAAGAAGAGAGGAGATGATGGAGAGCTTCTCCACCCCATGGTCCCTCACCCTCACACACTCACTCCCTCACACTCTCGCACTCTCAGACTCCCTCACACTCTCACACTCCCTCTCTCAAGCACAAGCTCAAGCAAGCAAGAAGAAGAAGAAGAAAAGGAGAGCTACTTTTGGCCACACACAAGAATGAGCTTCTCATTCACTTTTCAACTTTATATACAAAACCCTAAATCCCTTTTGGGCGGTCATCCCCTTTTCCCTTTTTTACATGGCGGGCCGTAGCCTAGGCCCTTTTTCCCATTGTCATTCTATCTTCCTAGCTTCCTTTCCACTGCCCGTCTACATTTAAAAATTGCACGGGTGAGAACCCGGCGCTCCTTGAATTAAACCATGATGCGCTTGCGCTCTTTTACAAAAGTTTTGACTTGCGCTTTTCCTTGTGCGCCTTTCTCCCTTATGTAGGACTCTTCTCCTTGTGCGTCTTTGCCTTCCTTTTCTCTTTGCCTTGGCCTTTGTCTTTGTCTTCTGCTTTAGCTTTTCCGGATTTTCCACCTTCATTTGTTTGAGAATTAACATTACCCCCTCCTAGACGAGTGCCAGTCCCATGGCACGCATCGTCGTAGGTAGCAAGCGTTAGCATGCACTGAAGTCGTGGGTGGAAAGGATGTCTGTGGTTGCCATGGCAGAGTGTTGGTAGTGGTGGGGACGAAGGTGGTTGGGGGCACGTTGGTGGGTTAAGTGGTAGGTGGTAGGGCAATGGGAGTTGGTGGTAGGACTGTTCTTTGGAGGGGTTGCACTGATGGAGTACAAGTGGCGGTTTGTTGGGGATTCTGTACATGATGATTCTTGGCAAGCTTACAAGGTGATAAGGATAGGAATTCAGAGTTGAGTGTTGATGAAGAGCGAACGACATCTTCGTTGGAGTCTTCAATACCTGCAATTGAAAACCTCTCATAGGTGGTTTCTCCCTAGGGGTAGTACTAGTCTTCTTTATCGTGCACAAGACATAGTTTAATTAGTTTGGGAGACAGGTTAAACTCTAAGCAAGTTGAGAGTATTGTCCTGCACTTGAGGACCCAAACTGTGTATATACTTTGGTGTAGATATTATGTGAGTGCTCATGCATACTTAGATATTACGTAGGTAGAAGACCGCGGGTTGGTTTCTTATAACGACGTGTGGATGAAGCAAAGTCTTCCATGGTGGGAAGAAGTACACGTGAAGGTGTATGCAACATCCTATTGTGCCATTTGCTTTGTTGAGAAATCAGCCTTCTTACGAGCAACGTTGTTGTGCCTCTAGTGCTCATTATCCTCTTGGGAAGTCGAAAGCTCCTTGAGCACTAGTGGTCTTTGTGCACGGTCAATGGTTACATCTGACATCTGCTTATTAAGCATGCTAGGCTAAGGCTCTTTCTTTCGAGCACTCATGTTTGGTTTCTTGCCCCAAGACCTAGAGTTTCTCTTAGATTTCCTCCTGTGCTTCGTTGCTTTTGATGCAATCTAGCCTTCTACTAATAGAGGTGGTTTAGTAGGGATTTTTGGTACCCAAATCCATCAGTTATCTGCATAATACCCTTGAGCACGTAGCAACGCTTTGGATATCCATCTCAGTGTTGTATTGGCTCTCCATCGATGCCTTCATCTATAAGGCTTGGGCTTCTTTTGGGGTCTTATATGATATTTATAAGCCCAAAGCCTGTCCTTGGCGTTGTCCCCTGACCTTCTTGTTTCAAGCCTAGCCTCACTCAATGGTTCTCTCTGTTCAACATGTGCTTGTAGCAACTCTTTCAACAAGACCTTGCTCTCATCACTAGGCTTGCTTGGCATGTCAGAATGTTCCTTGTCTTTCCCTCGAGGTTTAATGAGGTCACCCTTACTAAAGGTTGTGATTATCCTCACACCCGGTAGCGTTAAGTGTATCCTCTGTGCGACATAGTCGGCCTCACACTTGGTTGCCCTTTTGAAGGGTTGTCCAAGGAGGGTTTCCTTTCCACAACTAGCACTATTTGGAGGAACATGGAATAGGGCATGCAAGCTTTCAGTTTCAATAGTTACAAGGATTTTGCACTTTCCTATGAGTGCTTGTGGGTGTCCCCCGTATGGACTAATAGTTGCATTAGTTGGTGTGAGCTCTGGTTGGCCTAGCAGAGTCCATGCTTCATAGGTCAAGATATTAAAATTTGCCCCTTCATCAATCAGAGCATCGACAGTGTGCTCTCTTTTTGCGGTGAGTTCGACCCTAAGATAAGCAGATGGTACTATGTCTTCGTCTTCCGGGTCTTTGCTTGTAAATTTAAGCCTTCTGACAAATGCCCTTGAGTCCCCAACTGCGCGACCAGATGTGGATTCTCCACTGATGTCTTGGATGGTCTGTGCAATGCTATTCAAAGTGCATCTATCGTTAGGACTGTCATATCTAGTCATCCTCGCACTTGTAGCTTGATGTTGTTGCTTTTCGCCTTGACTAGATGCAGTTCGAATGCAACACATATGTGTTTTTGCAGTGTGTCCTTTTTGCCCTTGTTGGCTAGATTGGCCCATTGAGGTTCTAGGATCTTTGTTTGTCTTTGTTCGGGTATGGGATTTTGGTTGCTCTTTTGCAAGTGAGAATCCATGCCCATTGAGGTTCTAGGGTCTTTGTTTGTCTTTGTTCGAGTATGGGCTTTTGGTTGCTCTTTTGCAAGTGAGAATCCATGCTCATGTAGAGCCATTACCATACTAGGGTCTAATTTGGAGGACCTATCATGGCGTGCGTTTTCTCTCCAACCTACTCGGGGGAGGTGCCGAGGGGGTAGAGCCCCCTCTACAAGGGTTTGGGGGGGGGGGGGGGGGGCGAGGGGGGGTGGTAGTCCACCCTGGCCTGTAGGGCCGTTAACGGTAAATGCCATGTGCGATTTGAAGGACCATTCGTAGCCAAATTTTGAACTACTTGCTCTAGATTTCAGCCCAGTGATCGATCTATGATATGGTTTCAGCTCTATATGGTCTCTCGATCAGTTTCAGGGTCTACAAGTTAAAATTGTTAAAAAATCCATATTCGGCCCAACAGGTCTGAATTGTAGGGGCCGAATGCCCAATTCGGCCCGTCCGATGGCCGAGGGACGAATGAGAAAGGGTCGAATGTAACTAGTCCAAATGTCAAATTCAGCCAATCCGAGTGTGGTTGTCTGAGGGCCGAGTGGCCGAGTGGGCCGAGGGCTGAGTCAAGTGGGCCGAGGGCCAAGTGGTGAATTCGATCGAGCCAAATATCAACTTGTCCGAGTGGGGTTGGGCCGAGTTGGTAGGGCCAAGTGCCGAATTTCAAAGTTGGTTTAAATGCATCACTCGGATGGGCTGAGTGAAAGGCGTCCGAGTGTAGTGGGCCGAATGGCAAAGCAGTCCAAGGGCCGATTCTAGGACTCGGCCCAGAATCGCTGTCACTCTTACGGGCCGAGCACGATGCATTTTTTACCGGACTTCAAAGAATTTGTCATGCCAAGCGATCGAGGGCTTCCTACCTATTGAGCACCTCCAGATCCAACCTACTCATGTAAGGGAAGTTGTGGAATTACCTGGGATGGGCAAATAACTCCTGGATGGCCAGATCGAAGCGGATCCACACGATGAAGCTTTCTCCCTCTCTCCTGCTCTCGTGAAACCCTGCAATGCACAATGTGGCCTTTCTTGCCACTTCTGGCCCCTTATCACCCTGTCGAGGCATGTACTCACCTTAGTCTTGCTTCTCTTACTAATATTTAATCCAAATTTTCATTTTTTACCCTTGTTTTCCCTATTTCAGCCTGTTATACAACAACAGAAAACCCTATTGTTTGCTCCAATGTTGCTCTTATCCTTTCTAAATGCAAGAAAAAATCATAAGGGAAATACCTACGCTACTCCATCATGCTTTTCCAAGTCAAAAAACCAAAAACCTACTTGTTAAGGAGATCAAATACCTCTTCAAACTCCCTCGCACCAGTTCGGTGAAAACCCTACTTCGATGCTTGATTCGAAGCGTGCAAGCGCTCAAGGCTTGAATCCGTTGGTCCCGGCAATGGAACCAAAATGTGGGAGCTTTCGCTCAACCGCCAAGACCCATGGACCGCTTATTGCTTCAAGCGTTCCAAGCCGAGCACTAATGGCTACCTCTCACATAGCCGATGCGCCGTCCATATTTATGGGTGTAGTGAGCTTACCTCCATGCCGGTCAAGTTACCTCCTCTCCCGCGCACTCCGATAGCTCCACGATCCAAGTGCAAGATTCAAGCAAGTCCTCAAACTCCACGCTCCAAGCTCCACTGCCACGAGCAAGATAGGAGAAGAGAATAGAAGAGAAGAAGAGAGGAGAAGATAGAGAGCTTCTCCTCCCTGATCCCTCACCCTCACACACTCACTCCCTCACACTCTCACACTTCCTCTCTCAAGTACAAGCTCAAGCAAGCAAGACGAAGAAGAAGAAGAAGAAGAAGAGACCCACTTTTGGCCACACACAAGAATGAGCTTCTCATTCACTTTTCAACTTTATATACAAAACCCTAAATCCCTTTTGGGCGGTCATCCTCTTATCCCCTTTTTTACATGGCCTAGGCCCTTTTTCCCATTGTCCTTCTATCTTCCTAGCTTCCTTCCTACCACCCATGTACCTTTATAAATTGCACGGGTGAGAGACCGACGCTCTTTAAATTAAACCATGATACGCTTGTGCCCTTTTACAAAAGTATTGACTTGCGCTTTTTCTTGTGTGCCTTTTTCCTTTATTTAGGACTTTCCTACACTTCTTTTGCTTCCATATTTTTCTTGGTGCGCCTTCGTCTTCTGTTTCACTTTTGCCTTGGCCTTTGTCTTCTGCTTTAGATTTCTGAGATTTTCCACCTTATTCATTTGAGGGTTAGCAAGAGCCCGTACAAAATCATAGCACCTAGGAGGCCTTAAGCCCTAGCCCTTTTCCCACTTTATAAACCCAAGGCATCTCAAGGGCAGGATGACATCAAAGGCAAAAAGAAAAGGGCAAGTTGAAAGCAAGCAAGGAAATCTCGTAGTTTAGGGTGACAAATATGAAGTTAATTTTGAGAACATCGCTAGACTTGTCACCCTAAGCTTTCCATTGCATCTCCCCTAGCACCAACTAGTTCTTCAAGTATGGGACAATAATACAAGCTCACTTGGCTCATATCCTAATTGCACTAACACGTCCACAAAATTCATAGCACAATGAAGTAGACACCACCTTAGGAAGTGCACACTTTCTTCTATGGTGAGAAACTAGCTTAAAGAGCAACTTGACAAAACCAACAATATTAGTGGCCCACATTATCTTGATCTATCTCTCTTCTATCTTGACAATGATCTTGCCCCAGAATACTAACTCAAAGCTAATTTCACTCCCACCAACACTGACTTGAAGCACAAGGATACTAATGGTTATCCTCTATAACTCCAATCAACATTGACTACACATAGATCCCATTAGAGCACAAAGTGCCATGGGATTGTGGCACAACTCTAGGAGGGGTATAATGTTAACCCCTTCTATGAAGGTGCAACCAAGGAGCATGCAAAAGAAGACAAGAGAAAAATTTTAAAAATTACAAAAGCACGAGAAAAGTGAAAATTGAGAAATATTTTAGCGTGTACAATTTTTTAAACTAGAAATTTACTTTGAATTTTTTTTGTAAAAGAGCACCAAACTCACTCCTATGCAAATTGTAACAACTAGCTAGTTAAAAAATAGTTTTAAAAATGTAAATTGTATGTGCAAGTGAGAGAAGGTCGGTGTAGACAGATGCAAAACAAGGGTGCCCAAAAATTGAGGCCATGTATAAACACTAGAAAGTGAATGGATAAGCCCATTCTTGTAATATGCAATCTTGAGAGCTCTTTTCTTACTTCTTGCTTACTTACTGCTTGAGAGAGAGAGAGAGAGAGAGAGAGAGAGAGTGTGTGTGTGTGTGTGTGTGTGTGTGTGTGTGTGTGTACGTGAGTGAGTGAGAGTGAGGGGGTGAGTGTGAGGTAAAGTGAGGGATCGGTTGGGCAAGCTCTTGCTTCCATCATTTTCATTGTCTTTTTCTTCTCCTCCTCCTTTTTTACAAACCTTTTGCGGTGATTAAAGAAAAGGAGGTGGAGCTTGCTTGAGGTGCATTTTGTAAGGATCATGGAGCCATTGATGAATCTTTCATGGATAGACTATGATGAGAAGGTAAATTGGTGAGTTCACTATATTCATTTGGAGAGCTTGCAATGGCTGTGTGAGAGGTAGTCATAGTTTGCAATGGCTACATGAGAGATAGCCATACATGCATTACTTGAAACACTTCAAACAATAAGTGATCCATAATCCTGAGGGTCTAGCTCACGAGAGTGATGACAAACACCCTCCCCGAGCTTGAGTACAATCTAGATTTCTACAATTGTTGGATTGCCCACCAACCCATTTTACATAAATAAAGCCATTGTGTTGTAAATATCATTGTCAGTATTCATTGACAAAAATCTCAAAGTCTCACACACTCTATAATTGAGTTTCCAAGCTTGAAATCTTGCATTATTTTCTCAGGGGAAGGAGTTCTTCAAGCATTCTCCAACTTGATGATCTCTAATTCTTTCAACTTCTCCATATGAGAAAAGTGATCATCATGAAAACCTTGACCATCAACCAAAGCAACATATGTTTATGATAAAGTCTAAAACATGCAAAAAAGGAAGTAAGTAAATTAAAGGTATTGATAAATAAATCTATTTTATTCCCTCTTTTTTACATATGGCATGTTGAGATATCGAGCTCCACTCGTGATATGCCAAGGTGACCATTGTGCATTTATGTCACCGACTTGCAGATGTGGTTGGTACACCGCCCATGAATAATAGCTAGATGACAGCTATCCTTATCTACTCTAGTTCGTGGCTCAGTTAGTATGCCACCTTAGTTAGTTGAGTTTGGTTTGAGACCCATATATAGGGTTCTTCTATTTCTATGTACTTGAGTTCTTTTGGCTTCCACAACTAAGAAGAGAAAAACTGTTTTTCAGCCTCCACCTGTGTGTGTATTCCCCCATTGTGCAAGCAAGAAAGCTACAAGTGAGACTCCTTCCTTCTCTCCCACAATCTTGACATGGCAACCGCACATGTCATGTTCCTAGAAAAATCCAAAGACCCACACATAAAGTGACCATCACCAATCTAGAAGAGAGCCCTCGCCCAATAGACACCTCAAAAAATGCATAGGAATTTTCCAAGAAGGGGCAAGGCATAGTAGGAAGAGAAGGAGCCCTGGCATATTTGTTTGAAGAGCTTAAGATAGATAAGGTAAATGCACTCAAGGCCAATCAAGAACTCCAAGGAAGCTTAGAAAAAGTTCAAGATGAATATAAGAAGTTCCTAGTGGAGTTTGAAAAGAGGGTTGAGGAGATCCAAGATCAATTGAAGGAGCACAACATAGTGCTCAAGGAAATTCAAGAGAATCAAATGCATGAGCTCCATAATTGACTAAAAGAGCATGACTCAACACTTAAGGAGCTTCAAGGCTAATTAAAAGAGAGCAAGTTGGTACATAAGAAGCTCAATGATTGAGGCAAGGAGCAAGAAACACGAGTGATGAATGAGCTTGAAGATCAATTAGAGGAACAAGAACTATCTCTCAAAGACCATAATATAGAAGCAACCAAATTAAGCAAGTAGCTGGCAAAAACCAATCTCAAAATATCACACTTATTGTTGCACTTGAAGTGGCCCAAGAGAGGGGAAAAGTAATTGTGTATTAAAAAAATAACCTAGAACATCAATAACATGTATAGGGCCAATGGAATGCCTCATACATAGGTCTGTAGGAAACCATATCTACTTGCTTGACGAGGTTGTAAGCATGGTAAAGAATGAAACATAGAGACTCTACAAAACAACCCAATGAAGCTCTCCAAAGAACTAGGACATTCCTCAAATAGAAGATTTGGATGAACTAAAGCCTCAACTAGGATTGATATCTCACACCCTAGAAATCATGGAAAAGATTTAAGTGATCAATCTAAATATGGAAGGATCTACCAAAGAAGGCATGATTTGATAGTTGAGGAAGAAAGTATTTGAGGATTATAAACTAAAAGCAATAGGTCTCATATAACACAAACACCCTAGTCAACCTCTTCCATCATCCTAGAGCCACCCATCTTCATGATACCCCTATGGATATACTAGGGCTACTAGAATTTGATACAAGGGAATCTGAAGAGCACTCAACAAAAGAAGAGAAAGAACCAGAGCAAAAAGAGGCTTACATAGCCATGATTTCTACACACCTTAAGAGCTTAGCAAAAAGTAATAAAGCACCATGTTTCCCCTAAGCTCCTACCATAAGAAGAGGAAGATAATCTAGAGGAAACCATGTAGAAATACAATGAGAAGTAGGAGACCCATCCTTCTATGCTCCTTCTATGAAGTTTGACTTCAAAATTAATGAGAAGAGTAGGTTCCAAAGGCCACTTCCATTATGCATAGTACAACTACTCATATGAATAGTTGAGAACATTGCAATGAAGTGGTTAGATCCATTAGGTGTCAAGGCCTATCAAAAATCATGTAGAATTCAAGGAAGAGGGGGGAAGATACTTGAAATTGAAGCCTGGAGAAGTGTGGCCAAGTTTACCAAAATTGCCTCAAAATCCTTCATCTACTCCCAAAAACAAGATCGAGTATATCCACTCTTCTAATCCTACCTAAGTAGGCATTGCCAAGAGTTCTAGGAAAAATAGCATGGTAGGTACTAGTTTCCAAAGATCCCTAATATCAAAGCGGCCCATGCCGACAATACTTACTTATTTTAGCCCATAACACTATGTTAGGGAATTTGTAAATTCTCATATAGTTTGGTAATTCCCAATATACTTAATATTTGGCCACGTGATCAAATATTGTCCCCTTACTTGAAAGTGGAGTCTACTCTAATTACTATATAGGTTATCTTTCCAATTCCCACTTTGAATCAGGGGTTAAGATTTAGCCACATGGCCAAAGCTTTACCCATTATTTGAAAGTGGGACCTGAGAGATCCCCAAATTCTCTAATATGGTGTTCCATTGAACTAGTCCCTTTCTTTGCCCATTTTATTAAAAAAATCACTAATTGAAATGTTCCTTCCTTCATCACCACTTGCAATTATCTTTGACTCCTCATAAGACTCCTCCAACAACCTATAACACCTTATGAAGATGAGCTTCCACCACTCTTCTTTGATTTCAATTCTAGAATGGATTGAGTGGATGGTTTACCTTCACCTCTAAGCCCTGCTACTACCAACTTTTAGTACCCAAATACTAGAGGGCATGATGGTTGGATAGCATGTTCACCATGTGCACATATGCTTTTTACTCAAAAGAATCATTGTAGTTGTGAGAGTATATCAAAGAATATATTCTTACTAAGGGTTGTCATCAATGGATGCTTAGACCACTCCTTGAGTGAATTAATTCTCTCTTTCATCACTTATACCTTGTTATGTATTGTGTTTATTTTTGAAAAAATGGGATTAAAAAAGGAACAAGGGAAAAAAATAAGCATATGCACCCTCCCCATGTCATAACCTCAAGGCACATCAAGAGTAGGACATCTTGGGCTTGCTCGGATGACTTTTGACCCTAAGAATCGCAAAATACCACAATCTCACCAACTAGATGCTCAAGTGTGGAACAACATTTCAAGTTTACTTGGAACTCAATCTAGCTTCCAGTTGCACATGCATGGACACCAACCATTGCACATGTAAGGTAGGCACATCTTGTAGGGAGAGGACAAGGGACATAGTAGGTGCATATTAGATCTACAAGACCCATCAACATAAATGGTTCATTATTGTTAAGATCATTTGACTGTTGGCAACCATTCCTTTACCATCTTTGAAATAGCCTATTAAGCATAAAATCCATCCACACACTATCTCCTCTATTAGAACTCCTCACCAATCATCCTAGTTCCTATCACTTGTGCAATGCCAAGTTATCCTTGGCAGGAGTACCATGGGACTAGCACTTGTCCAAGAGGGGGCATAATGTAAATCATATTATGTGCAAGAGAGAAAAGGTCCATAGTTCTTTGAAAAATTAATAATTGTAACGCTAGTTGGATTGAGAGTTGGGCTCCCTCTTGTATAAACTATATCTAATCAAGTAGTGATATGGTCACAACTTATGCTAAGTCTATTTTTCATTAAGAATTAGGCCTAGATGTATGTAAAAAGAGCCATGACTGACTACGAATGCCACAAAGAGGCAAGATTCCCAAGGGGTATGGGGAAACCCTAACCCCAAACTTTTAAGTATTTGAAGGATGAGAAAGAATAGAACAAGCTATTCATGTGTATGCAAAATTTTTGTACTTGCTTTCTTGCTCCCATTATGAGAGAGAGAGCAAGTGAAGAGAGTGAGAGTTTGAGATAGAGAGAGAGAGTGTGAGAGTGCAGGATTAAGTGAGTGAAACTTTTCCATCTTCTCCCCAATCTCTCTCTTGCCATATCCATGCTTTTTCTCATGCATGTGGAGGCCCTAGAGGGTTGAGAATCAAACCTCACTAATTTGGATCGTGGAGTTTTCCCCACGCTTTTATTATGCTTGATGAAATTCCCAACAAGCTCACTGCAAAGTGAATCATCATGTGAATGGCTAGATAAAAGCTAGCCTAAGTACTTTGTTAGTGGAAACTCTTGAAATAATAGGCATGTGTTCATTGGTCCCAATGTTGAGCTTTCGGAGTGCAACATAGAACCATTTGTGTTATGCTTCATTTTGCATGCCTACTTACAAGTAGCAGCTTTCTTACCCTTAGGCAATCCTACTAGGTCCCTAGTCTTGTTGGTCTCTAATGCAAGCATCTACTCATTTATTATTGTATCCCAATGACCATGACCAACAACATCTTCAAAACAAGTAGGCTCAATATCCTTGCACATCTTCACTATATAAGCATAATGGTGAGTTGCATGACCCTTAAAACCAAACCTTATAATAGGATATCTCACCTTACTAGACTTGCATATCACTAGATCACTGAATGGAGCATTTACATTACCATGTGCTCTTTGTATACTTGGTGTCTTGACTAAAGGGATACCAAGCGCATCATCCAAAATCTCTTATCTACTTGAGCTCCATCAAGAACTAGATGATTAGTAGATCAGCATTGCCATTTGACACTTTTTTTTTTCCCTTGTTATTACTTACAATGCTACTAGATGTACTTGAAGATGAGAAGCTACTTCTTAGTCTCCTAGATCAATGAATGATTGATTGATCTGAAAATAATATATGTAGTAAGGGTCTATGATTCCTACCTTTTTAACTACACATGGCTATCATGATAACCATCATCATCATCATCCAATGGATCTCTAGCCTATGCATGCCAACTACTCATCTCATAAAAAATAATATCCATGCTCACTCTAACTCACTCGTGATAGGGTTACAACAATGCTATCCTTTTTCTCTAAAGAGTATCAAGTAAAGATACATGTTTAAGCCTTTCGATGAATTTTTTTTATGTAACTCACCAGACATATGAACATATACAATACCATCAAAAGACTTTCAAGTGTAATACATGAAGTTTCTTGCCTATAAAATATTCCTTAAGGGTCATAGCATGAACTATAGCTATGGGAGTTTGGTTCACAATATGCACAAGAATATGAAAAGTCTCAAACCCCACAAATACTTTGGTATATTGTTTTCAACCATTAATGCTTGTGAAACTTTTGTAATGTGCTTGTTTTTTCTTTTTGTAATCCCATTTTGCTATGTGGTGCATATAAACTATCATGTTATACCATGAGACCTCAAAAATCCATTAAACTCATTGGAAAGATATTCTCCCCTTCCATCTAACCTTAAGCACCTAAATTCCATACCTGTTTCCATTTCAATAATAGCCTTGAAAGTTCTAAAGTGCTTAAACACTTCACTCTTTTCCTTCATAACATATACCTATAGCTTTCTAGAATAATAATTAGTAAACGTGACAAAATACTTGTTGCCACCAACAGATATGTTCTATATAGGCCTTACAAACATATGTACGCACAACATCAAGTATATTTTTACTTGCATATTTATCGTGCAAGAGCTTGTATTTCTTGTTTCTCAAACTAACACACTTCACAAAACTTACATAACTCTACAACTCTAGATGCATACAAATCTATAATCAATCCTTTGGATTGCATTAATTTTAACCTTTACACATTTGCATGTCCAACATGTTTGTGCCATATATTTCAATATTTGCAACTACACCTTGGCTTTAGCATACATAACAACATTTAAAGCAAAGGTTCTAGCATCCAAAGTAAACATGTAGATAATTTGATTCCTTTTACAACTAACTTGCACGTATTATTAAAGTCTTCAATAAAAAATTTCATAAATATATCTTTAGCATACATTACAGTATTTAGGGCAAAAATTTTAGAATCCAAAGTAAACATGCGGCCAACTTGATTTCTTTTACAACCAACTTACACTTATTGTTAAAGTTTTCAATAAAACTTTGTATTAAATCTACCTTGCAGCCTTACTCTACCATTTGACTAACATATATCAAAATCTTTTATGATGGACAACACATGTAATATACTTTACAAACACTTTGTCTACTCATCATGCAAGAGCAAAAAAACTATTCCAATGTGGTAAACTAGATGGCATGAATCATCACCCATCTCTACATAAGCTGGACTATGTAAATCTTATATCCCTCCAAACAATTCAATATCGGTAGTCATGTAATTAGATGCACTTGAGTTAATACAACATACATTATCACTTGTCCCCTTTCTTGTAATCACATTTTTCATGCATTGCATGTAATGAATAAAGATGAGAGAAGAGAGAGGAGAAAGAGTTGAATAGAGAGAAAGAGACAACAAGAAGAGAAAATAAGACTAGAAGAGGAGATAGAAAGATAGAAAAGAGGAGAGAATGAAGGAGAAAGCCATGGAAGTTGTTGATGAAGGTGAAGAGTATGTTCTTAATAGTAACTAGTTGCCCTAATCTAGGACTTTTACACCTTATATACCACAATCAGTGTGTGTAGGTTTCTAACCTCTATTTCTATATATCCCGCTTATCACAATCCATCCGCACCCTAAAGGTTTTTTGCCTTAAAAATGAAGAGAACTAGAGTGGAGTGATGGGTGGGCTTAGGGTGGGGTGTAGAGTACTATTCTGAGCCACATTCCAAGGAAAGTGGGTGGGTAAAGACTAGGGACAACATGCTATCCATGATCGGTCTATTGAGGTAAAATTTCAAAACAAAGCTTATAACGCACGCTATCATGGACACTAGATCCTCCATCAATATCATGAGTTCAAATTTGGGAGAGGTTAGGTCTAGAGATCCAAAAAGACGGCTTCACACTTCTTAGGATGGCTGGTGATAGTCTAAGCCAACCGAAAGGTTGCATCACTAAAGTCCACGTTACAGTTGCGAGTGTGGAATGCTATATGGACTTTAGGATGATAAGGTTTGCAGGATGCCCTAGCTATCGAGCTTTGCTAGGCAAGCCCTAGATGTTGAGATATCGAGCTCCACTCGTGATACGCCAGGGTGACCGTTGTGTATTTATGTCACCGACTTGTCAGTTGCAGATGCGGTTGGTACACCGCCCCTGAATAATAGCTACATGATAGCTATCCTTATCTACTCTAGTTCGTGGCTCAGTTAGTATGCCACCTTAGTTAGTTGAGTTTGGTTTGAGACCCATATCTAGGGTTCTTCTATTTCTTTGTACTTGAGTTCTTTTGGCTTACACAACTAAGAAGAGAAAAACAGTTTTCAGCCTCCACCCTTGTGTGTCTTCCCCCATTGTGCAAGCAAGAAAGCTACAAGTGAGACTCCTTCCTTCTCTCCCACAATCTTGACATGGTATCAGAGCCTTGTTCGTGGTAAGGAGATCAAGAAAGCAAGCCAAGCTCGCGGTGGTCTGGTAAGAGGAGCAGTGTTGCTTTCATTTTCTGTTTTGGGAGCAGATCTCTGCAGGTAGCACAGCCGAAAAGTGCAGGAGTGCATTGTCTCAGGTTGAGACGCCCTTCGCGTTGAAGCAAGAGGGCAGTATATGCTGCGGGAAAGAGCTTTAGCTCTTGGCGACCCTGTTTTTTTTATTTAAGGCCATTTCGGGGCCTGTTTTGAAGGCGGAAGTTTTCTGCACGCACTCAGGAAAAGGCCCTGTTTTATGCTGTGCGACCACTGTTCTACAGGTCGGTGAAAAGTTACCACAGAGATTGCATCGTATGCTTATGTGCAGAGACATTGGGAGTTACAGAATCATCCTTGGTTCCTGTTTATGCAAAATCGTCACTAGGAAGTGACTGTGTGGTCAAATACCACTTTCGCCAGTTTTGCAGATTTGCCCTTGTGAGGGTGAAGCTGTGTTTTTTGCAGTGACAGAATTTTTTGCAGTATTCTGTAATGGCGTCTGATTCTCTTTCACAGATTGTAACTGAAAAGCTTGACAAGAACAACTTCCAAGCATGGAAGTTTAGAATGACGAATTTCCTTATGGGAAAAGGATATTGGGAATTTGTTGCAGGAAATGAAGAAGAACCAGTTCTTCCTGATGTTCCCAATCAACAGCAAATGCAGGTATTCAAAGCATGGCATGAGAGAGCCAGGAAAGTTATGTACTGGCTGTCTATCAGCATTTCAGACTCTATGATTGTGCATATTCAGGATGCAAGTACGCCAAAGGAGGCATGGGATACTCTGTCAAAGATGTATAGCACAAATACGCAAGCCAAGAAAATGCAGCTCAAGCAAGAGTTGCACAATGTGCAAAGAGAAAATATGAGCATCAATGACTACCACATGAAGGTGAAGAAGATTGCAGATGCACTTGCTTCCATTGGGTCGCCAGTGGAAGATGATGATTTAGTTTCTGTGACCTTGAATGGTCTAGGAAAGGATTATGCGCAGTTTCGGACATCCATTTCCGTCCGTGAAAGATTTCCTGATTTTGAGGAGTTGATTGCTCTTCTAATTTCTGAGGAGCAGAGAAATGGTGGTGCATCTTCTTCAGGAGGAACTTCAAAAGAAGCTGTCTTCTACTCAAATGCTGGAAGAGGTAGAGGCAGAGGTAGAGGAGGCCGATTTGGAGGCCATGGTAGAAATCAGAATATGCAGCAAACTCAAGAAAACCAGTCCTATGGAGGAGGACGTGGTAACTCTAGAGGCAGGGGGAGCCAAAGAGGTCGTGGTGGATGGCAAAGAGGTCAAAATGTAAACAGTAATGTTGAATGCTACTACTGTGGTAAAATGGGTCATATGGCTAAAGACTGCTATAAAAAGCAGAATGACATCATGAATGGAAAACTGCAACAAGGGAATTATGCATCTTCTAGTAGACAGGGTGATGACAGAAATGAGCATTTGTTCATGGTGCAGCACATGGACAATTCTGTGACAAGTGCAGAAGAAAGCAACGATGTATGGTATGTTGACTCAGGTGCATCAAACCACATGACAGGTCATGCAGAATGGATGGAGGATGCAAGGAAAATGGAAAAACCAGGATTTGTGGAGACTGGTGATGATACTGCACATCCGATTGTGCAGATTGGAAAAATTCCTTTGTCTATGCAGGATGGGAAAAAGAAATACCTGTCCGATGTATTTCATGTCCGGAATATCACCAAGAATCTGGTTTCTGTTGGTCAAATGGTTGAGCAGGGCTTGCAGGTCATATTTAATCCTCATGGATGCTTTGTTGAGGATATGAAAAATAAAGGTCGCTTGGTAGCAAAAGGAAAGAAGAAGGGCAGAATGTTTACATTGGATGCAGACATGTCTGAATTGAGTGCAGCAATGTTTGCACATGGGACCGGTGTAGTTGCAGATATTGATATCTGGCATAAACGCATTGGTCATGTTAATGTACAGCGACTTAAATCAATGCAGGCCCAAAATATTGTTGCAGGATTGCCCAAATTCAAGGTTGCAGAAATGCATAAGGTATGTGAAGCCTGTCAGTTTGGAAAACAGGCAAGGAAACCATTTCCTAGACATGTTCAAGAGAGTAAGAAGCCATTGGAATTAATCCACTCTGATGTGTGGACTACTAAAGCTACATCTCTTGGAGGCTGTCATTATTTTGTCAGTTTTATTGATGACTATAGCAGAAAAGTTTGGGTGTATTTTATGAAAAAGAAAAGTGAAGTTTTTGGGCATTTCAAAACTCTTAAAGCTATGGTTGAAAAAGAAACAGGTCTGCAAGTAAAATGCCTAAGGTCAGATGGAGGGGGAGAGTACCTCTCAAATGAGTTCGCAAGGTTCCTGCAGGAGCATGGCATAAAGCAGCAATATTCATGCAGTCATACCCCACAACAAAATGGAATTGCAGAAAGGAAAAACAGGCATATTGGAGAGGTATCTCGTGCCATGCTCAATGAAAAAGACTTGCCAGATTTTTATTGGGCTGAAGCAGTTGCTACAGCAGTCTACATAATGAACAGGACTCCCACTGCAGCAATACATGGAATGACTCCAGAGGAGAGGTATACTAGTAGGAAACCAGATATTTCTCATTTGAAAATTTTTGGTTGCATTGCCTATGTACATGTGCCAGATGAGCTGAGATCCAAGTTGGATCCAAAAGCTGAGAAGTGCATCTTTATTGGTTACTCTCTGCAGCAAAAAGGGTATAGATGCTATAACCCTTCTACTCGTAAGTTTACAGTGAGCAGAGATGTTGTTTTTGATGAGATGAGTAGCTGGTATAAACCAGTAAATGTGATTGATGATATAGATGCACAAAATGGTAATGCTGCACAGAATTCACAGCAGCAGTCACAAAATATTAGTGGACCTGGAGCATCCTCTAGCAGTGGTTCACATTCTTCGCCATGGACAGGCAGATTGAGATCAGGAGAATCTTCTCAAAGCAATGCAGATAGTGGTATGCAGGTATCACGAAAAGGAAAAGAGAAGGTTGATCAGCCCATGTTTGATGTGAATGCAGGTCACTCTTATGTGGATGGTGAATCCAGTGGCTCAGAACAGAGCATTGATGATGAGTTGGGTATTCCTTCTATTGTTACACCTGGAGTAAGGAAGACCAGGGATGTTTTGAGAGCACCTGGGAGTGAACCTACTTTGCGCAGGTCTACCAGAGCTAGGTATCCTATGGATAGGCTGAAATATGATGGATTTACAGCCATTCATTATGCATATATGGTTAAAGTGATACAGGAACCAGAACCCACTTCTTTTGAGGAAGCCATGGGAAAAGAAAAATGGGAGAAAGCCATGGATGAAGAAATGGATGCCTTGGAAGCAAATGCTACATGGGAGTTAGTACCTTTGCCTAAAGGTAAGAATGCAATTGGCTGTAAGTGGGTTTATAAGGTGAAGCACAATGCAGATGGTTCTGTAAACAGATACAAGGCAAGATTAGTAGTCAAGGGGTATGCACAAACATATGGCATTGACTATGAAGAAACATTCAGTCCGGTTGCAAGGATGGCAACCGTAAGAGCAGTCATTGCTATGGCTGCATCAAAGGGATGGTCTTTACATCAGATGGATGTAAAGAATGCCTTCTTGCATGGTGATTTGCAAGAAGAGGTCTATATGGAGCAACCACCAGGTTATGTGCATGCTGTTCATCCTGAGTTTGTTTGCAGGTTGAAGAAAGCTTTGTATGGCTTGAAGCAAGCACCTAGAGCATGGTCTGACAAGATAGGGCAGTATCTTGTCACTATTGGCTTTCAGATTTCCAAGGCAGATTTCTCACTTTATGTGAGAAAAACAGAGAAAGGTATTATGCTGCTTGTCATTTATGTTGATGATTTGATTATGACAGGTGACAGTGATGAAGATATCCTTCATGTGAAAATGCTATTGAAGCAGAAGTTTGAGATGAAGGATTTGGGAGAGCTGCGTTATTTCTTGGGCATTGAGGTGATTAGATCACCAAGTGGGATACAGCTCTTGCAGAGGCAGTATGGATTGGACATGCTGTCCAAATATGGGATGACAGGCTGTAAGCCTATTTCAGTTCCTTTGGAGCAGAATGTGAAGCTGAGCACAGATGCAGGTGAGCTTCTAGAAGATTCTACTATGTACAGACGCATAGTAGGAAGTTTGATTTATATGACTATTACCAGGCCAGATTTGAGCTATGCTGTTGGATTGGTAAGTCAGTTTATGCAGGCTCCAAGGAAACCACATTTGGATGCGGCTAGACGCATACTCAGGTATGTGAAGTACACATTGCAGTATGGACTATTTTATGAGACTGGGGTTCAGATACAGTTGCATGGATACACTGATGCTGATTGGGCTGGTAGTATTTCTGATAGACGATCTAGCAGTGGATATGTGTTCTCTTTTGGGAGTGCTGCAGTCACTTGGAGCAGCAAGAAACAGCCTACAGTTGCCTTGTCGAGCACAGAGGCTGAGTACAGGGGTGCAGCAATGGCTGCATGTGAGGTAGCTTGGTTGCATAAGCTACTTTATGATATGCATCAGTCTACAGATGGGCCAGTTGTCATTTATTGTGACAACATGAGTAGTATACACTTGGCAAATAACCCAGTCTATCATGCTAGAACAAAGCACATTGAGGTGCATTATCACTATGTGCGAGAGAGGGTTTTACTAGGTCTTATTGATCTAGTTTATGTCAGCACAGAGGATCAGATAGCTGACATATTCACGAAGGCATTGGGCGCAGAGAAGCTGCGCAAGTTCAGAGACCTGCTTGGTGTGCAGGAATTGGGATTGAGCTCGAGGGGGAGTGAGTGTTGAGATATCGAGCTCCACTCGTGATACGCCAGGGTGACCGTTGTGTATTTATGTCACCGACTTGTCAGTTGCAGATGCGGTTGGTACACCGCCCCTGAATAATAGCTACATGATAGCTATCCTTATCTACTCTAGTTCGTGGCTCAGTTAGCATGCCACCTTAGTTAGTTGAGTTTGGTTTGAGACCCATATCTAGGGTTCTTCTATTTCTTTGTACTTGAGTTCTTTTGGCTTACACAACTAAGAAGAGAAAAACAGTTTTCAGCCTCCACCCTTGTGTGTCTTCCCCCATTGTGCAAGCAAGAAAGCTACAAGTGAGACTCCTTCCTTCTCTCCCACAATCTTGACACTAGATTCTACTGATAGACTATCAAGTCAATATACCCGCTAGTGGAGTGATTCTAGGTCAAGGTGCCCATCGTGTAATAGTGGATGCTTATCCTTAGTCTCCTCAGAGTGAGAGAGCTCCATTATCCTCCATTGAACTAGAAACAGTAGATGATCCACCTGGTAGTGAGACATCATTGAGCGATGGATCTAAAGAAGGGTCCACTACATAGATATTCATCAAATAACCTTGAATGAGTCAATAGATCCTCAAGATTGAATAAGAGATGCGGACGTTATTGAGTTGGACCTTGGCACACCTAATGATTTGCGGCCAATCAAATTAGGTTCCATGCTCAATTCGGAAGAGAGAGAGGACTATGTGTCCTTGATTCAGGAGTTCCGCGACATCTTTG
Source organism: Lygodium microphyllum (assembly GCF_053477565.2). Lineage (NCBI taxonomy): Eukaryota > Viridiplantae > Streptophyta > Polypodiopsida > Schizaeales > Lygodiaceae > Lygodium > Lygodium microphyllum. The sequence continues at coordinate 366,646 of NW_028229524.1, forward strand.
CTTGGAGCTATGACGAACTTAGGAGTATTCCTCCTAGTCTGGCTATGCATACCATTCCTGTAAAGGAAGGTACCCACCCTGTACGTCAGAAAATAAGGTGTATGCCTTTTGAACTAAGGAACGGGTTGTTTGAAGAGCTTCAAAAGTTGCGAAAGGCGGGTTTGATCTTCCCACTTCAGCATACTGAATGGTGTTCGTCAATTGTGATTAAAAAAAAGAAGAATAATCAAATCCATCTTTGTGTAGATTTTAGAGAGTTGAATAAACAAACTGTTAAAGATTACTACACGTTGCCGTTTATTGACCAAATTTTGGATCAATTGGCAGGTAGGGAAATATATTCGTTCATGGATTGCTTTGCAAGGTATAACCAAATGGCGATTGCTGAGCAAGACAAGCTGAAAATGACATTTAACATTGTCTTCAATACCTTTGCATACCATGTGATGGCATTTGGGTTATGTAATGCACCTGGTTCGTGGCAATGAACAGCTGACAAGACCTTTGCTGACATCTCATTTGATTATTTTGTGGAAGTGTTTCAAGCGTTGCAGGCAATTTTGCATAGCTCTCAACCCGCGGAAGTGCGTCTTTGGAGTGCCTTATGGGCTATTGCTAGACCATGTGGTTAGTTCGGTAGGGATTGCGACTAACCCTAAAAAAATCAAGGTCATAGTCACCATGAGTGTGCCATGTACTCCAAAGGAAGTGCACAGCTTTCTTTCATTGATAGGATATTATCGGAGGTTTATCAATGCCTTGGCAGAAAGAACATTGCCATTGACAAACCTATTGTCCTTTAAATGTCAGTTTGCATGGAGTCATGCTTCCAAAGTATCTTTTGACGATGTGAAGCAGGAGCTTGCCAAAGCACATGTTTTAAAAGCACCTAAAAGGGGCAAACTGTTCTATATATTTTCAGTAGCAACCATGTATAGTATCAACTATCTGCTACTTATCCCAAATTTGGGAGGAGAAGTGGTACCATCCGATAGATTTTGCTAGCCGAAAGTCATGCATATCGAAAATTAGCTACATCTATATAGAGAAATTGTGCCTTGCGATGGTATTTGCAACCAAAAAGTTCAAGCACTACATTCTTTATGAGAAGGTGGTTTTTTTGTACGAAGGCGGAAGGGCTTCGATTATTGTTGAATAAGTTACAACCGCCTGATCGTTTGGCAAAGTGGTTAATCACTTTGCAGGAATTTGATTACCATATTAAGAGCAAGTCGTCGAAGCTACAGGGCATTGTAGAGTGTCTTGTGGATTTCGGAGAGCCAAAAGAGGTCTCGGCTGAAGGAAGTGATATGGAAAATTTGTTCAAGATTGATACAGTGTCTATTCTCTCCTGGTATACTGTTATAACGCACTATCTTTCTACGGGAGATACTGGAGTTACTTTATCAAAATCGGAGGAGGAAAATTAAACAGCAGGCATTGAAATTTTCCTTGATCACAGGAACACTATATCGACAGGGTGTTGATGATATCTATCATCGATGTGTGATGCCTGACGAGGTTCCATTTATATTGGAAGAGTGCCATGACTCTGCTTGTGGAGGGCACTTTGTTGGGTGGTTGATCGCACAGAAAGGATGACAGTAGAGAGAATAGGAAGTGTCCACTTATGCCAATTATGGCTACACTTCCATTTGAGAAGTGGGGCATCAATTTTGTGGGACCTATTGCCCCATCGTCTACTACTAAGAAAAGATACATTATAGTAGCAAGTGATTACTTTACAAAGTGGTCAGAGGCACGGGCGATGAAGTAGGACAATGCAAAAGAGATTGCCAGTTTCCTATTGGAGCAAATCATCTGCCGTTTTGGTCCACCAAAGGAAATAGTATCGGACTGTGGAACCCATTTTTTGAACAAGGTAATTAAAAGCCTAACTGAAGGATGGAAAATTAAGCATAACAAGACGACCCCCTATAATCCGCAAGCAAATGGAATAGTTGAAAGTACCAGTAAGCAGCTTGTGGGCCCACTTGGATGAACTTAAATTGCAAAGTATGTTGCACTAGGAGGTGGCTAAACATCGGATGAAGCGGTTGCATGATCTAAAAGCGAAGAAATATACCTTTAAGAAAGGACAGTTAGTTCTATACTATGATGCGCATAGGGAGCTATTTCCAGGAAAGCTGGAACCTAGATGGGATGGCCCGTACAAGATAGTTCGGTTAGGCAAAAATAAGTCCATGGCTTTATTAGCTGATCTATAGGGAGTGGAATTTAAGAATAAAGTTAATCTTAATAAGATTAAACCTTATTATTTCTGAATATGCTAACACGCTAAATGCATTGTAGGTCTATGCTAAGGATTGATTTGAGACCTGCAGGAGAGCTTAAACTAGTTGATGGGGTGGTTAATCCCTTATTTGGAGCACCCATATCTCGAGCAAATATACCATCAGGGGAAGCTTATCTGGTGGAGCAAAGGATACAAAGTGTTTGAGCAAGAAGATGGTACCTTTGTGTGGGAGATCAAAGTTTTCTGCCATCACTATTTGTAGATTTTGACAAGCATCCCTGTTGAGTTTAATGAAGAAGGTGGGATGGAGCCATCAGTCCATCCTCTAAATATGTTGAATTTTGACTATCATAATTACGAATAGGGGAGTTCTTGATGGCTGGTTGTGTAAACCCATTGTGGACGTACACATTATACTTTGATGGAGCATCCTGGGGGCCTAATAAAAAAGGGAGTGTTGGAGTAGTTATCCGAGACCCCCAACGTAGGGTTGCAATGAAATTAGTTATTTATCTCGGGGTAGGATTCACTAACAACATGGCAGAGTATAAAGCCTTGATTATGGGACTGAATATTGCCAAGGAAGGTGGTATTTGGCGGTTGTTAGTAAAAGGTGATTCCCAACTGATCTTAAATCAACTTAATGGGATATATACCATCCGAAATCCCATCCTTGGTATGTATCATCGCACTGCTATAACCCTACTTGATGAATTTGAGAGCATATCTCTTCAACTTATTCCACGTTATTGGAATCAGTTTGCAGATTCCTTAGCTGAAGAGGACCTCTTCTTCAATTGTGGTCCTAGTTCGGATATCGCTCTTGATAACGAGACGGGACCTAGTCGCTTGTGGGGAATGTTATCAGACCACGCATTATATGGAAGGCGATGGTTGATATGGGTAATGCGAAGAGTGGCCGAGAACCATCTACCACTATTATCCTGGACCCATAGGTTGATTAGACGACATGTTATGCATATGCCTCTTGCTATATATGCAGGAGGTATGGGTCACTACTTGATGCATTTAGTTTAGGGTTGAGAGCCCTATTTTTTCCCTTAGAATGGAGCATATTTTCGTATATCTGCCTTCTTCCAAGAAGGGATCTATATGAGTTGGTTTGCTTGATTTCTTTAGGCCAAGAGGGCCATTTGTTTTAAGGTTTTAATGATCTATTTCCTTAGGCTAGGAGGGCCAGCTAGTTTGCAATGAAATGTGCTATTTCTTTAGGCCAAGAGGGCCCTATGTCTGTTTGGTGCAGATACAGTTAATGGGTTTTTGCTGTAGTGATTGCATCACACAGGTTGACGAAGTCGCTGGAGGGAACCTTTGCTGCAAAGGAGCTTCTTGTGGCCATTCCAAGTGGTTTCGTCCCCTTTTCGAGTCTTTTCCCTTAAGCAATTAATGATGTATGTCTGTGTAAGGGTTACTTTCTTTTGTTTATTGGGGACCAGCACTCAAGGCATGAAGTCCCAAGTTTAGGCTCTATATGTCTGGTGGAGGTCTGAGTAGTCATTGCCTCCTGCGAAGGCATTGTCAGGCATTGAAAGACTTGTTTTAGAAGGCAATTCTAGTGACCATGTTCTGCTGACCTACTAGGCAGCTGTTTTAGGAGTTCCTGTTAGTTGTGAGGCAGTTAGAGAAGCCTACTAAAATAATGATGGAAAGAGACAAAACCCTAAATATCTGAAAGACAATACATGAATATACAGAGGTGTGTAAAAAGGGGTTCTAACCCCTATAAAAATAGAAAAGGAAAGAAAGAAAAATCCTTGAGCTATTGTTTATCGTCTTGCGCAGGCCTGGTAGGTTCCTGGGACAAGACAAGACCCGAGGCCGATGCCTTGTCTTCCTAGGGGTGGCATCTAGCTGAAAAACAAAGAATACAAGAAGGTTGGAGCAAAATTAAAAGTGAGTGTTAGGAAAGGATTTAGTGTTGCCTTGCGAGGGCTTGGTAGGTTCTTGGGTATCGAGATAGGACTTGAGGCCGATGCCTTATTCTCCTTGGGTCACTACGCTTAGCTCCCTCATTTTTACACGCCCGAGTATGGAAAATAAGAGGCTAAAGACCCAATGTGCTAAAATATAATATTTCTTGATCAGGCTACAGGAATTCTCACCTAGTAGAAGCTCCTAGTTGAGTTGTCCTTAGTTAGGTAGGTAGTTTAGGCCACCATTTAGGATGACCTCTTTGATAGTTCTTTTTAGCTTGGCTATGTTGTAGCAATTGGTTAGCAACTATCTTGGATTTTTTGCCAGATTATTCTAGGCCTACTCCTCGTGGAATCATGCCTTGTGTTTGACAGGGGGTAGGGTGAGAGGTGTGATGTGGTTTGTTGTGTATCTTTTTTGTATCAATTTGATGCTTTGTGGTTGTGTTTATGTGCAAATCTGTTCGTGGGATTTGACGGGCTGAGTCGCCCTATCCCGTGGTTGCTAATGGCGGATGATTTTTTATGCTGAGAAGTGCTTAAAAATAGCCAAAATTTTTGAATTTCTAGGAGAAAATAGACTTCGTCGAAGGCAGCAGTTGCAATTAGTACGATTTTAAGCGGCAATGCTCGAAAGTGCCTAAAAGACCCATGGGACTATAGTTGGTAAATTTTCATAATTTTTTGGCATGTCAAATAAGACCCTGGGAGATGCCCAACAGTGGAGGACTTGAAGATGGACGCCTAGGATTTTTCAGACTTCAATTCGAGTACTGAACGATGAAGAGGGACTGCCCGGGAGGCCAAGACCCAAAAGCGCAAGTGGGAAAGGACTTAAGAGAGCCCAAAGGGCATGCCTCTTGGGGGCTACCTTTGGGAGCCCCAAAAAATCAAAATCGTGGGGGAGGCATCCATTTTTTTCGGGTGCAATTAGAGAAGGCGTCATTTTTCATGATTGATGGAGAGGGGGCTATGGGGCCTATAAACAACCCTTCCAACTGATCTCATGCATGGTCTACATTCTATCTTCGCTCTCCATCACTGCCTTCGGCTTCAGAGATGGCTGCTTGGTTGTGGAGATCAGAATTCAATATTTCTCTCTCCTGCATAGAGGCACTTCATGTGACAAGAATCAAGAAGAGAATCGGGAGATGGATGCTTGTCCGGGAGGCACTGGATTGTTCCTAGAGGCTAAGAAGGCTGCTGAAGGCTGAAGATCTATGCTGAAATCCATGGCTGGTTAGTTGATACACAGTCCCAATTAAATATTCGAAAAACCCGAAACATGCAAAAAGGGCGGTATGCTCTATTTTATGAAAGAGTTTTTCTTGTTTTTTTATCGTTCATGGTCTAAATGGTGTGCGCATGGGCTGAAATTTTATTTGAATGTTCCTTGCATTATGTTTGAGGGCTGCATTCACTGTTATGCAAGACCCGTATTGATTTACAATAATTATAATTTTTAAAATCTGAAAAAACACTAATTTAAATAGAAATTGATAGTTTTTTTATTTTGAGTGGAGAAAAATGAGTGGACATGGGATAAAATAAGGGAAAATGTTGAGTTTTAGTTTCAATGATCAGTCATCAGAAAAAAAACCCCAAAAAATCCTATTTTCTATTAAAAATAAATAGAAAAAATAGAGAAAAATAGGGAAAAAAGAGTTTCTTGCGTTCGAAAACATTGGAAAAATAAGATCTATGTATGTGAATGTCTGACGAGGTTGAAGCCTAAGGTTAAGCCTCAATTTGGCCCTTGTCCTTTGTGTTAAAGTGTGTATTTATTGTTTTTACATACAAAAAAAATGTCATAAAAGAACCTCTACACCTATGCAGCGCAGCAAAATTTAAACGATGAGGGGGAGGATAATGTTATACAATATTTTAAGCATTGAAATAATACAAAGTCTGATTGTTCTCTTTATGCATAACATTTAGGATGCAATTTATTTAGAAATATTGGATCTAGCAGCAAGAGGTTTGCCTTGGTGCTAGGTTCCTGCAACGCAGCATTGTGTATTAGCAAAAATTCATTAAAAGAACTGTTTTTGCACGACACATAGGTTGATTTTAAACCATAATTTTTTGTACACAATAAAGCATACACCATTGCATGAATCATACACATGGTGTCTATTCTTTGCATGCATAGCAATTGGTTGATGTATAAATGACCCACGTTGGAGAGTGTAAGGCACCCAAGCTGTAGGTCTAGACGATGGGTCCAAGGGGACAAGTAAGTGAGGACTGGTACATTCCTGGAACCATATAATATTGGTACCAAGAGCGGAGTCTGTTTCGTATGTGTTATATGTGTTAACAACGCATCGAGGGGCCAATCCCCAAGGTGTAGGAGGATCGTAGTGGGGCTGTGGCAATCAGCCGAGGGGTGCCTCCTATGTTGTTCTACGTGGTGCATTACACAAAAATGTGTAGGGTCTCCCTCTAAGGAGTTTGAGAAGGTTAAGGGTTGGACTATAAACACGATAGAAATGCAAAATGTACGTACGATGGCAGGGCAATGTGTCATGTAGACTCTCCTGATGACCGCAAGGCCGTGGGGTTGTCTTGTGCATGTCAGAGGTCTGGCTAGTGCTATAGCCAGTGCCGGCCCATTTTAGGTCCCATCAGTGGTCCATTCGTCTCTTAGGGGAGAGGGTTGTAGGCATCTAAAATAGATCGTTGTACTCCTCAAGTAGGGTACCTGCAAGGATGAATCATTAGATACTTTAAAGGGCTAACTTGAATTATCTTTATTCAATTGCAAGACAAAGATTTGTGAGCATTTATTAAACTCGCGTTTGAGTTTCTTTGTTGTAATGAGCTGAAAATCAACATGATCTTGAACTCTCTCTAGGTGGATGAGCTATCCATGCATCACAAAATCCATGTAGAGCTTAGAGAAGTCCATAGCAATTTTCCCCAATTATTTCAGCCAATCACAACCCAAGACAATATCAATGGGATCCATATCCAAGACAATTAGGTCAACCAATGCCACATAATTTTCAGCCAAGAATAAGGGGATTGCAGGACATCGGTCAATGGCTGATTTATTGGCTAAACTGTGAGTGTTACCAATGTCCACAAGGATGAAGACATGCTTCCCATGGATACTTTCTTGAATGCACAGGTATTGGGGCTCTGAGAACCCATCCAAGTGCCCAAGGAGATGGAGCAAAGGGAAATGGTAGATAGGTGGGTTGTCAGATCTAGTATCTGTGATGGAAAACTATCCAAGTCAAAAGAAAACCCATCCTCTAGGTCATAGAACTACTCATGATCCACATTCTCAATATGCTCAGCATGGTCAGTGGGTAGGTCATCCTCATCATTGAGCCAATCTTCCATGACATACATGCTATCGACCTTGACCTTAGCTATCTTGTAAGGGCACTTGGAGGCATGATTAGCAGTGTACTTATCCTCACATTTAAAGCATATTCCTTTTTCCTTCCATTCCTTCATAACATCCGGAGAAATGAAGCATTGGCCACACTGGAGCCATGGGAAGACGATGTAGTGGACTATTTATTTTTGGCATACTTATTCTCAGCATTAGAGCCAAATGTTGTCCTAAAAGTACCCAGTTTTCTTTCTGCATGGAAGGTGGGTAAGTGGGTATTTTGGGGTTATTATTAGTCATAGAAGTGCCTTGGAAACCACCTCCACATGGGGTTGATCTTGAAGGGATATGGAGCTGCCCAAAACCTTGCTAAAAATGTTCATTCTTATGGTACTTCCTTGCATATCTCTCAACCAGTTCAATTGCTGCAAATAGTGTGGTAGGCTTTTGGGCCATGACATTTACCGATAAGCTTGGTTCCAACCCATAGATATACTTGTGCAATTTAGCATCATTGCTAATGCTCTCCACATAGATGGACAAGTTCATAAATTGATTTGTGTACTCATGTACAGTGAGATTATGTTGGTCACGAGTATACCATCGCCTTGCCAACCGCTCTTTTTCCACAAGGGATACAAATACTTGGACCATATGCATTTTAAAATATTCCCAATCAATGAACTGATGATTCTATCGATTGATATAGTGTCACCATGTGTGGGAAAATCCTTCCAAGTGGAGAGAAGCAAAGATAATTTTCTGATCATCAGTGTGAGGGTAGAAATTGAAGTAGGACTCTAACTTGGACCTCCATTCCTCCAAGTCTAATGGTAAGGGAGATTTCCCATTGTGCTTACTGAGGATAATCTTATCACGTAGATCATGAGGGCCTTGCTGCCCATGAAACCCTTGTTGTCCATACATCCCATGATGCCTATACATACTTTGTTGCCCATACATACCATGTGGTGCATTTATCCCATGCTGTCCATTAAGGCATGCTACCCATGATTGCCATACTGGCCATTGGTACCACACTGTCCATGATGGGGCTCATTCATATAGGTTGCATGGGGGCTCCTAGGGAGAGTGGGGGAATTTCTACCAAGGGTGGGAGAGGGCCTTAGTGGGGTGTTGGCTACACGGTTGATGGGGGAGCTCAATAGGGGCTCATCATGCACACGAGAGGGTTCACCAATCTCATAAATAGAAGGGGGGATTCCCTTAGCACCAAGTATGCCCTATGGACCATGCAAAGGCTCTTGAGGTGGTGGATGTCTAGATTCGTGCCTAGAGTCATTTGCCTTCTCTTGGGATGAAGCTATAGCTAGCTGAGCAACAAGAGTGGTTAGTTTCTCCAAGGTTTATTGAATCCTCGAGTTTGAGAGGGTCATTTTCTCAATTGCTTCATCAAACTTGGACATCATTTGGCAATGGTTGGTGACCATGTCATTATGACGTTCCATGTGACGAAGCTCATGCTGAACATAGGGTGTGATTGAGCAAGTTGTAGGGATTCATATTGGGCATTTCCTCCTACATATCACCATGGTAATCTTGTGCAGAGCTTGTTTCATCATTCATGGAAGTCCTAGAGTCTCTAATCTTGCTCTGGAGTTCTTCATGGGCCTTATTGTATCTTCGTAGCCACTTGTAATAAAAAGGTTGTCCATACATAGAACAATTGCTACAAACTTTTCACCATCCCTATAGACATAGAAGTCAATATTTGAGGTACATCTTTTGAAATTTAAGCCTTAAAAGAATTCATATATCTGAGCACCATCTCTAAGGCCTTATTTCAGTCATACAAGGCCTTTTTTAGCTTAAAAACTTTATTCTCAGAATGGGGAGCCTTAGACTCTAGTGATTGAACCATGTACACCTCCTTCTTGAGATCACCATTCAAGAATGTTTATTTAACATACGTTTGGTAAACTCGCCACTTTTTTGAGTGGCCATTGCAAATACTTTATGAATAGTGATCATGCTATTAGTTGAGGTAAATGATTCTTGAAAATCAAACCCTTCAACCTATGAAAATCTATGTGTAATAATTTGGCTTTTGACTTTTCTAAGCTTCCATAACTAATGTACTTTACCTTCTAGATCCACTTGGTTCTAATAGCATTCCTCTTTTCTAATCAATCCACTAGTTTCTAGGTGTCATTCTCCATTATGTTGTTATACTTAGCTTGCGTAGTTGCTCTCTATGCTAGATCTGCAAGTGCTTCTTCCAAGTCAATTGGCACCTTTACTTCTCTCATAATCTCAAGTATCAAGGGTATATTGGCTATGTGAGCAAATGCCTTTCTTTACTCCTCTATTCTCTGAGATGTCCTTGCTCCATCTACCTTTTCTTCAACAGATGCGGGCATATGATTATTTCTATCATAGAGCTACTTCACCCATCATGGCAATGGCTTTTTTGATGGTATACTAGTAGTTTGGTGAACTTTCTCATCTTCCAAGATAATGCTTCATTCTCCTTAAGGATAGGGATAGCTTTTGAAACAAGTTCATTGTTGACTACTTCTTTTTTTTATGATTAAGTGAAAGAACTTGCATTATTCTCCTCCATTGCTACTCCTTGAAACCACATCATGTCTTGCAATGATCTTCCATGCCTCTTGATGATATGATTTATAAGCCTTTTACTTATCACTATGTTGAGATTACAAGCTCAACATATGTGGATATTGATGATGGACCAACTGGTTAGATAGATCTACAAATCTACACTTAGCACATTGGTGGTCATTATGATCCTCATATGGGCATTGACTCATCAATTATTGTATTTTATTAGTTGCACTTACCTAGAGCTAGCATAATAATAACACTAGGTGATTAGTACATTAAGTTATTTATTGTTTGACTTAGTAAACCACCTTTCTTTATGCTATACCTTATTGACATTTTGTATACATTGTATTGTGTGAGAAAGAAAAAGATATAATAAAAATAACAAAATATTTTGGCCAATATCTCTTTTCTTATATTCTTGAGTCTTGTATGTATTGTTTGTGTTTAATACAATGGTTTAAACACATCCCCCCACCATGTGATTGATGACATGACATTAGAGTAGCACCATTAATAGAGGCCCATTTTGGAGTTTGAAGTGAAGGAGAATGAGTGAGGATTCGAGGAAGCAAGCAACAAGTAAGAAGCTCTCCCATTCTCTCAATCTTTTCCATGGATAGTGCTCTTGGAGGCATCAAAAGTCGGGTAGAGCAAAAATCTTAAGAGTACTATGAGCTTTGGCAATGTATTTTGTACATTAATCCATGGATAGTGCTATTGGAGGCATCAAAAGTATGGTAGAGAAAAAATCTTAAGAGTACTATGAGCTTTGGCAATGTATTTTGTACATTAATCCTTTAGGGCTTTCCCATAGTGTTTTTGGCTACCTGAGATCATTTCGGGCTCATTTTGACTCCATACGTTGTGAAGAACATTTTTAAGGTACTACAATTTTGACTATCTATTAGCGATTCTCATATGCACATGTAATAAATTTCAAATCTATAAGTTTTAAGGTGATTTTCATGAAGCAAACATACGGCTTATCTACAAATATATTGTAGATTGTATGTATTATTGAGCAATTGATTAAAAAAAGCTATGTTACATATTGTTAGACACTTCTCATGAAATATTGCAGATCAGTTACTTACTATTTGGTATTTACTTTTATTACAATGCATGAGAATACTAGAAATCCTATTATTAGGAAGCTACACAAAAACAACTACCTTGACATGGAAGTTTTGTCTCACCAACTTCATCTCACCAACTTCGTCATTGGAAATTGCCTCTATGAGTTTGTTTCCAATGAAGAAAATGAGCCAAAGCTAAGTGATCCTTCGACTATAGAAGAATTAGAGGTGTGGAAACCATGGAATATACAAGGCAAAATAAGGATGTATTGATTACCTCTAGTCATTGATAACATTATGTTGGAATATATAAAAAATGCAGAGAGTTTACATCTAGCTTGGACCAACTATGAAAATATATTATTCATAAATACAAAGATAAGAAAGATTCAACTTAAGCAAGTTTTTTATAAATGAGTATATTTTGAAGGCGATGAGTATTACAAATTCCTTAGCAAGTTTTTTGTAAATGAGTATATTTTGAAGGCGATGAGTATTACAAATTCCTTAGCAACCATTGATATAATATCACATGATGATGATTTGGCTTCGTCTACTTTGGGTAGCCTTAATAATAAGAAGGCATGAAAATCTTTTCTTAATTTTGTGTATATACAAAAGACCTTTCCAGATTTTAATGAGTTTGTCTTCTCATAATTACCAAAGAGATCAACATGTAGGGTGAATCATATAAAAGAAGTGGTGAATAAGTCTAAGTATTCTACTCAAGTTTAGGAAGAGAACATGGTAGGTCCTCTTCAAGATGTTGTGGTATGGGATGTACTTGTAGTAATTGGCAAATCATGCTAAATTAGTAGTTTGGTGACATGTATATTTCATGAGGTCATGGTAATTCTAGAGGTAGAGGCTGCTCTAGATAAAGAGGTGGATGATAGAATAAAAGTATAAGAATTTCTAATATTATCTATCATTATTTTGAAAGTATTAGATGTACTCAATGCCTTACCCTCTTAAGGTGCAACCAATGATCCATAGTGCTCCAAGTTGTAAGGTCCCCATTTTGATGAGGAGATGCCTTGTGTGACTTACATACCAAAGAAGATCAATGTGATTGGCAAAAAGGTAAACTGAGTTAGATAGAGTAGTTGTGTTGATAGCAAGTTGAGGCACATTGCATCAAGTTGTGGGGTGTGAAAGGAGAGAAGGATCGAAGCTTGGACTCGAGAGCTATGGCGGGAGAGCAAGAGCAAGTAAGAGAGAGACAAGAAATGGGAACTCCAACAGTCACAATGTGTGACCAGGCCTTCCTTTATTCAAACTGTCACTAAAAGAATAAAGAATAAAGTGAGGGTGACGGGCACCCGTCACCTGCAGTGTGTAGTGGCGGTGACTGTTAGTGTAGTAATACACGAGCGGCTAGGCGGAGGCGCCTTTACCCCCAACAACCTCCCACTTAAAGGCGAATCTGCCCTAGTGAGGAGTTAAAAGAAAAAAGACAGTACAACATGTACACATTTACAACAGGATGAGGAAAGATGTCATCTCATCCCACACCCATCAACCTCCTGAGGAAGGCAAAGCACTCTAAAGAGAGGCTTTTCTTGAGCAGATCTGTAGGATTCTGGTCAATCTAGATCTTGACAAGGTCAACAGACTTGTCCTCAATGACCCCACGTATAAAGTGATACCTCACCTCAATGTGTTTCGTCTTCGCATGGAAGACCAGATTCTTGGCTAATTGAATAGTACTCATAGAATCCGAATGCAGTGTAGGGATAGCATCAATACCAAGATCAGCAACCAAACGAACCAACCAAATGGCCTTCTTGCAAGCCTCAGTGGCTACAACATACTCGGCCTCTATAGTAGAAAGGGCAGTGCATTTCTACACCTTGGACGTCCAAGAAACAGCACCTCCAGCATATGTGAATACATAGCCGAAAGTGGACTTCCTACTATCTGTATGTCCTGCATAATCAGAGTCAGTGTACCCCACGACTCCTATATCCTGGCTGCCATAGCATATGCACATATCTGTAGTGCCCTTCAAGTACCTCATGATACCCTTCACGGCATCCCAATGCTTCTTCCCAGGTGTATCCATAGAGCGTGGCACAACACCAACTGCAAAGGCAATATTTGGATGAGTGGCTATCATGGCATACATAAGACTACCCAGTGCGGATGCACAGGGAATCTTGGCCATCTCGGCCCTCTGCTCATCTGTCTGCGGACAATCAGCCTGTGACACCTTCACATAACAAGGCAATGGATAGCCAATAGGCTTTACATCCTGCATGCGGAAGCGCTCAAGGACTTTATGAACATACTCGCTCTGTGACAAGTAGAGGAGTCCCTGATGCCTGTCGCGTCTAATGCGCATACCATGTGAGCGGCCTGTCCCAGATCTTTCATCTCAAAGCTCTTCTTGAGCTGAGCCTTAAGAGCATCTAGCTCATCATGAGCTTTCCCTACTATCAGCATATCATCCACATAGAGGACCAAAATCAATAAAGAACCATCACGGACTTTCTTCATGTAAAGACACGGATCCATAGCACTCCTGTTGTAGCCCTGTGTGACTGCATAAAGGCATCAAACTTATGATACCACTTTCTAGGTGCCTGTTTCAAGCCATAAAGACTTTTCTTCAATTTGCACACTGAGTGCTCCCTGCCAGGTTTTGCAAAGCCCTTAGGATGCTCCATATAAATCTCATCACGCAAGTCCCCATGTAAGAAAGCCGTCTTGACATCCATCTGCCAAGTCAAGCTAAGCAACCAAAGCCAAGACTAAGCGCAGGGTGGTCATCTTAACCACAGGAGAAAAGACCTCCTCAAAGTCCACACCATGCTCCTACTTAAAACCCTTTGCTATCAATCTAGCCTTGTATGCCGGCTTGAGGTGTCCATGGGGTACTTTTCAGCTTGTACACCCACTTGCATGGCAAAGCCTTCTTGCCCTTAGGCAAGGAAACCAAATCCCAAGTCTCATTCTTATGCAAGGAGTCTATCTCAAACTGCATAGCCCTCTCCTAGGAGTGACTGTCACCCCTGTGCATAGCCTCATCATAAGTGAAAGGCTCTCCTGCATCTGTAACCAATACATAATGCATCGAGGGCTGAAATCTATCAAGTGGACGTCTGTCTCTAGTAGACCGTCTCACGGTAGGCTCTACTACCTGCCCAGCTACCTGTCCAGCATCCTGACCATGAGCATCTGCTGCAGCTGTAGACTATCCAACTGGCTTTGCGGGAGCTCTCGGCTCCTCCTAAAATATGACCCTGCAGATCTCAACAACTCTCTCAAGCTACCAATGCATTTTGTCTTCATGGAAGACTACATCATGACTACGGATGACTTTCCGCACCTGCGGATCCCAGAGACGGTAACCCATCTCGCCTGCATCCCCATAACCAAGGAAAATGCATTTGACACTCTTAAGATCCAGCTTACTTCTCTTGTCCCTGGGCACATGGAAAAATGCCTCACATCCAAAGGCATGGAGATGCGCATAAGAGGGAGGTTTTCCAGTCAATACCTCCTCTGCAACCTGGAAATCCAAACCACTAGAAGGTGATCTTTTATGACATGCACAATTGTACTAACTGCCTCAGCCCAAAAGCTCTGTGATAGGCCTGCAGGGCTAAGCATACTACGTACACACTCCTGGATGGTTCTATTCATCCGCTCAACCAAACCATTCTAGGGGGGTGTAGGGGGCGGTTAACTGACGCTCAGCCTATACCTAGACTGGTTCTCAACCAATGCAAGCCATCTCTGAAACACAACCAAGACATCTTATTTCAGCTTAATGAGACAAGCCCAAACTTTCCATGAAAAATCATCTATGAACATAACAAAATACTTTGCACCACCCATAGACTGACAAGGCATGGGCCCACAGACATCCGAGTGTACCAATGCCAAGGGCACACCCATCCCCAGACTTCTTATGCATAGACCTAGTTTGCCTGCCATAAAGACAATGCTCACATGAATCAAAACATGCATAATCAAGGGGCGGTAAGTACTACAAACCAGAAAGCCTTTTCATTCCCTTCAAAGACATATGGCCCAAATGAGCATGCCAAAGAGATACATGTGGGATAGAACCCACAGACAAAACATGATCAAGGTAAGAAGCTAATACAATCAAGGGATAGAGGCTGCCAACCTTGGCACCTCTCGCAATCACAAGTCTACCACGAGTGATCTTCCATGTAGAGTCTCCAAAACATACATGATATCTTGCATCATCAAGCTGTCCAGCTGGCAGGAGACTGCATGTCAAAGCAGGTACATGACGTACATCCTGCCTAACAAAACTGCTACCAGAAGGAAAGTGGAGCCTAACATCACCAATGCCTACAATATCAAGAGAGCTGTCATCACCCAAGCGCACAGAACTCGAAACAGTACAGTATGAATGAAATCACTCTCGGCAAGGTGTCACATGAAAGGACGCACCTGAGTCCAAGAGACAACACTGTGCATGCATAGAGTGTATCTCTGTCATCTGCGAAGCACTAGAAGAAGCTGCAAGGATATAATCATCATCATCAACATCCTCAGGCTGCATAACATTGATCTCTTCAATTTTAACACTGGACTTTGCAGGCATAGAGTGTATCACTGTGCATACATAGAGTGTATCTCTGTCATTTGCAAAGCACTAGAAGAAGCTGCAAGGATATAATCATCATCATCAACATCCTCAGGCTGCATAACATTGATCTCTTCAATTTTAACACTAGACTTTGCAGGCACTATGCTGCAATCAAAAGACTTATCCTGCACTTTGTCTTTCCCCTTATCTTTGAGCCTTTCATTGTGTAGTTCATGGCATTGTGGCCTAATATGGCCCTTTTTCCCACAATGGTGACAAGTAACATCTGCATTCCTGCCACGGGATTTACCACGTGACTTTCCACGAGACTTGGACCGAGATTTCTGAGAATCTCGTCCACGGCCATTGCCACTGCCATGCTTTCCATATCCATCATTCCTACCTCTAACTGTCATAGCATGCGACACACGAGAGGCCTATAGAAGAGCACTCTCAACATCAGATAATTTCAAGGTAGCAGTAGAGGCACATAATGCAGTGCAGAATACATCCCATGACTCATTAAGAGTACCAAGCAAGAAAAGAGGAGTGACATCCTCTGCAAAAGTGATGTCCTGCGAAGTCAAGTTATTGAGTATAGCATGGAATTGGCTCAAGTGAGCAGACATGGTCACATTCTCCTTCATGCGCAGATCCATAAGCTGCTTCAACCAATATATCTGACTCGATGGACTTTTCTTGTCATAGAGATTCTTGATTTTATCCCACAACTACCATGCACTCTGTTCTTCCTCAAAGATATTGTAATGAACTTGTTCTGTGAGAGACAATACAATAGTGGACTTACATAACTCATCAAGCTCAAGCCATTCCTCATCTGGTTTGATCTACGATTTCTACACTAACACCTGCCAAATCTGACTCTTCCAATAAGAGTAATTTGTACCATCAAGCTTAGTGATGTTGAAAATAGCATGATCAGTTGGACGAACTCGCCATAATGCAGTCTAGAAGAGTGTAGACAGTTCAAAACTGTGTGCTGTTTATTGCAGAAAATGACCAAAAAATCACCAAAAATTGAGAGAAAATGGCGAGAAAAGTGTAACCAAAGCTATTGCCCACCAAGTATTAGTGAAAGTACATCATTTCAGAATGTTTTAGCATGAAAAATCCATGTCAGTCCATACATATATGCTTGCTATAATAAATTACAGATTTCAGTAAATGAGAGCTAACAGTGCCAAATCGGATCCCAAGGCAATCAGATAACTACCAAGACCAAAATCGACATCATGCAGGCATAACATAAGCATATGATGGTTGATAAGCATGAAACCAACACCCAAGTATGTCATACAAACATCTACCAGTGAGTAGGCACACCCCCCAATCAACGAGGCAAAGTGTTCCTGCCACTACCAAAACTTGGCACAAGTAGGTGTCAGCTCACAAAGATACGAATCCAAATGTGGGACTCAGCTCATAAGCATACAGTGAACCAAGACATACAAACCATGCATCATCCCAAAGGGTAAGAAATCCCAAAGTCTCAAGTGTCTATGACTGCTCAATAGCAACTCAAGCTCAACGTATGCATAGGGTAATCAACCATGACATGAGCATCAAGCCGTAGGCAACGAGTATGCATAAACCCAAGGAGCATCACTGTCAAAGCATATACCACTGTCAAGCATGAACCATGTCAATGAGTGTGTAATGTCAAATCTCTTCCAAAAGCATCCAGAATGAAATCCAAGCTTGAAGTTGTACCCCGAAGATCAATACTTCATGGCATATATCCAAGACATAGGCCGGAACCAATAGGCATAACCCAAGGCATGTGTAATAGCTTCAGCCTACTTTTATTATAGCCAAGAATGACTGTCAAAACTGAGAAATTTCAGCATGCAAATCAGCTCCAAATGGTGCCAAACAATAGGCATACATTCCCTTAACATGTAGGCATCATACGGGACCAACTGGGCATCAAATGACAATGCCGGGCAAGCATAAACATCAAATGTTACTGTAGCACTATTATAAACTACCTCTGGACTGTTATGATAATCCCAAAATAGTGCTAAATTAGACCAAAAGCAATGTCAATGCTCAAACCTTCGATACCAAGCATCAAAGCATGTGCAAATGCCTCAAATGAAGCCTATTTAAGTGCCCAATGGCCTGGATCTTGAGTAGTATGGTCTGATGCAGATGGAGATCAGCCTGGAATGAGGTGCAAATAGCGTGCTATTGTCATGGGTGGCCTGCAACCCTCGTGGCACAAATGGGGTGGAGGAGGGGCTCAAGTAGGTGCCCAAGGGGGCGCACAACAAGCCTCAAGGGGTCTTGATCAAGGGCAATGTAGATATGAAGCAAGGGAGCTTCAATGGTGGCTGCCCCAAACTGTTCACAGCTTGTGTGACCTGAAAACAATACAAAACCCTGTGGAGAATGAAGCAATACCTTTGATGTAATGCCTTGAAGGTGCCCAACAATTTCGGGAAGAAGCTCGGGAAGCCGGGGAGTGACGGGAGCTCGAAGGAGTCGGATATGGTTGCCGAGAAGGAGACCCGATGCGAGTGGGGAGTCGATGGGAAGCTGAGAATGCCACAAACCAAGCTCAAGAGTCGGGAAGCCGAGCTCTGATACCAGTTGAAAGGAGAGAAGGATCGAAGCTTGGACTCAAGAGCTATGGCGGGAGAGCAAGAGCAAGTAAGAGAGAGACAAGAAATGGGAACTCCAATAGTCACAATGTGTGACCGGGCCTTCCTTTATTCAAACTATCACTAAAAGAATAAAGAACAAAGTGACGGTGACGGGCACCCGCCACCTGCAGTGTGCAATGGCGGTGACTGTCAGTGTAGTAATACACGGGTGGCTAGGCAGAGGCGCCTTTAACCCCAATAGGGTGTGGAAGTTATTTGGGACCCCTATTTTGGGGTCCAAGGGCTATGAAAGCAACCCTTGGCTAGGGGCTCTTAAGGGGGCCTATGGCCCCCTTGACGCACAAGCCAACCACACTACCTTCCAAAGCTATAAAAGGAAGAATCCTCCAAAACCATCATAAATCTAACTTTCACCCACTCAGAATTCTTCCAGTTAGCCTTAAGCTCTTTGCCTTTTATCTGTTTGCATCGCCATCTAAGCTTCACACTAGAAGAGTACAGATGGATAAATCCATATTTGTATCAATATAAATAATTTTTTTTCTTATCATATTTGTCATATATATTCTCTACTCCTTGCTTGGATTATGTTCACTGCATCATGTAATTTTTACATAAAGAATAGATCTTATTACAAACCAATGTTATGATAAGAAGGATGATATTATCAGTAATAAATTGCAACAAGGGAATTATGCATCACCCTTAAGACCAAAATATGATTAAAATGAGCATCCATTTGTCATGCAATGTAACAAGTGGGATACATAGAAACTAGGGGTTAGACACCCAGTCACACCACTGACCGGGGTATCTAAGGTGTAAGAGTCCCAGATTAGGGCAACTAGTTATTTTTCATCTCCAGCTTCCATGACTTCCTCCTTCCTTCTCTCCTCTTTTTTGACTTTCTCTCTCATCTTGTAGTCTTCTTTTCTCTTCTCCTTGTCTCTTTCTATCTCTTCAACTCTTTCTCCTCTCTCTTCTTAGCTTCGTTCATTAAAAGTGGTATTAGAGTTTCACGCTTTTGTCCTTTTCTTCTTTCCCCTTTCTTCCTTTTCAAATCCCAAAAACCCTAGTTACTCAGGTTACATGTACAAGCACAACAAGGACTACCGTTACTCTCGGCTTTTTGGGGCAACTAGGAGCTATGGCTGGAGACTCAGACATATCTGGAAGTAAAATGGCTAAACTAGTAGGTCATCACTTCTTTTCATGTAAATTTTAAGGGTTCCTAACCAAAGTTAGAGACCCAAGAGTTGGAAGAGGACAAAAACCCCAATCACTTTACTCTCTCTTCTCCTACAAGTTGCCATGGTTGCCTACTACAAAAACCTCCAAGATCTTGCTTGAGGCTAGTCCACAACATCATCTAGCCCTGAAACCTTGTTCCTGACCCCACTAGCTCTAGATAAAGCAATGGAGTGGGGGGTTTGTTGTCCCTCAAAAGGCCTACAGAGGGCAATACCTGCAATTTTCAACACATTTTTCCATGGCTTCCCTGCCTGCTCCAACCCTCCTACCTTTCCCCTCTTGTTGTCCTCTAGCACTCTTGCCACTCCAGTGCACTTGCTCAGCACTCCTCTCTCTCCCCTCTTGGTACTCTTGACCCTGGAATCATCTTGCAAGGTGGACAACAACTGGACAATTTGGGCAGCCATGGATTCTTCAATTGAAGCTAACTTGGACCATTGAAACTAAGCCCAATCCCACCTATCTTTGAGAGCTCAACCCCCCACAACCCCCTTCAGCCCATGAATTACCTCTTTTACCTAGATTGAAGACATGGAACTCAACATGCATAGAGCTTTGTGGGCAACCATGAAAGCTTCATTTGAAGCTTTCCATCCTTGAAGTTCAAGCTTGGGAATGAGCATAGGAGCCCTCATCATCAGTGGAAGCATTTGAATACTGAAGTCTTCTCCCATGGGAATGCCCCAACCAACTGGGCTTGCTTGATGGAGCAAATGGGCATCATGGTGGGCTTTGCTTCAACCATCTTCCCCAAGCACTAAAGAGGTATGTCAATTTGATCTTAATCTCTCATATTTATCCACTTGCTGAGCTTAATCCCTTTGTTGAAGAGATTAAAGATTGCATAGGAATTATTAGCTCAATCCCTCTTGTATGCATGCATCTACTAAAAGTCAATATCCCCCTTTTCTTCCTAATGCATCATAACTAATCTTGAATCGATTTTATTGGCTTACATTAACCCCCCCTCTTTATCTTATGTGCCTTGGATAAGTCTCAAAGTGAGTAATAGCCTTTGTAAATGGGTAAGGAGCAATCAGTGAGTCATTGGATTGCCAAGGTAACCCCTATCCTTGCATCTCATGAAATGACCCAATGTTTCCTTTCCGATGCATCTCATGCTGATTGCTTAATAAAAATGTCGTCCATGTATACTTTGACTGAGAAAAAAGGCCAATGCCAGGCGAGGTGGTAAGACAAAAGAGAGGTGACCCTCCCTTACCACTTAAGACCTTGAAGGGGTGCATAACTCGACTTGGGGGGAACTTGGCCCACCTCTTAGTGATCTGGAGTGTGATACTTGTATGGAGGTGCAGGTACTCCCCCATGATCACCACCTCTCTTGATGCAATGATCCCCCTTAGACACCCTTTCAGTGCTAATGACACCCATGTATGACACTTGAAGTGTATATAGTCAGAAGAGATGTATGGTAGTAAAATTCACTTATGTATTGATGACAGAGTAGATGGATATGCAATGATGTTTGGGATAGTGATAAATATGCTCAAGATGCTATTCATGTTGGTGGTCATGCCTCTCAACATATGACTCATCCAGATAATGCTTTTTACACTAATGAACATATAGTGTTTTTTGTCATAGTCAAGTAGGACAATCATAAAGATCCTATTACAAAAAAATTTGTATCAAGTCTAGGGGTAAACCCTATTTATAATCTCAAAGAGGGATTTTTCCTCTCTAGTTTGAATAAAAAATCTTCCCAATCAAAGCTATGGTTTGAAAGTTATGCCCATTTTTGTGCACTAGGGTCACTATGGACAGGGTGCAGATTGCTCTAGGATAGACATAAAAATCCCATTGCACAATATGATGATCATTTTCTATCACAAATATTAATAGCTCATCTCAAAGTGGACTTTGTCCCCTCTGATTTGAATCAAAAATCTCACCAATCAGAGTTTCCTACCAAAAAGACTAGAAAGCCTTTGAGCTATGAGTTTGAAATGATAGACTTAAACTTGCTACATTGTTGTGATTAAACTTACTACATTATGACTAGAAAGCCTTTGAGCTATGAGTTTGAAATGATAGACTTAAACTTATTACATTGTTGTGATTAAAGTCTGGCAAGAGGCACAAAAAATCTTCAGCTCTCAAAATAAATATGCATGGGAGATCTTTAAAGCATGGCATGATTGAGTGCAAGGAGATAGCCATACAATGGAGATTAATGCAAAGTTATCCATCAAATATACATTAGTACTTTGTAGACATTGGGAAGTATAGAAATTTGGTCAATAATCTCATCTATTTTTGCAACACTAAGCTAGATATCAGTTTTATTATTGATAGTTTAAGCAAGTTCTCAAACAAACCTCATCATAGTCATCAAAAAGCTAGGATCTAGGTGGTCAAATACTTGAAGGGAACTCTTGGCTATGGTATCATATACGATTTTAGAACTTCTCTTGTGAGGAAAAATGACTCAGACTAGGCAAGTGACTAAGATTCTAGGAAATTACTTTCTAGATATTATTTCTCTTCACTCTTGCATTAGTAAAAAGTAACCAATAGTGGCATTGTGTAATATAGTTAAGGAGGATCCTATAAGGATTGTAAAATGAAGAATCAATTGCTCTAAGATTTGACAACTAGAGTTACATCACCAATGCCAAAAATCCAATGTTTTATATGTGCGCCAAACATAGAGAGATCAAATATCAATATGTGCATGATTTGATCAAAGATGGAATAGTAGATATTATCTACTATCCAAAAAAGGAAAATGGAGTAAATATCTTTCGTGAAGGATTTACTTTGAGTTCATCTTCAGAGACTTGGCATTGGGCTGAGGATGCAGTTCACCTATGCATGGATATTAGGGAAGTGTTAAATATGCTAAATTCTCCACCCTCATAAAGGTGCCACTAATGATCCATGATGCTCAAAGTTATAAGGTCCCCATCATGAGGAAAGGCCATGTATGGGCCCAAACATTAGTTGGGTCCTAACTTTCATGTTAAATTAGGTCTTGTGATTGAATTGTAAAAAGATGACCTTTGTGGGTCTAGCTTTTGGAATAGATAGAGGAGTCAAACTAGTGGCAACTTGACATATACATATTGGGTTGTAGGGTGTGGGACTTATCAAGGACCCTTATTTTGGGGTTAAAGGACCACAAAAGCAGCCCCTAGCTAGGGGGGATAGTAGTGCCCCCAACCTAACGTTAAGTGAAATATTTCCTAGAATATTCATTGGCCAACTAGGGGAGATTCATAATATGGTAGGTCAGATATATTGACCTAACTACCTTCTTGGCCTATAAAAGGAAGATCCCTCTAGAACCATTATAATCTATCTTTCACCTAGTTAATGTTCTTCTAGCTAACTTTAAGTTCTTTATCTATTATCTCTAGATCTCCATCTAAGCTTCATAATGGAAGCACATGAATATTTAGAGTCATCTTTGTATTAGCTTGTTTGAACTTAACAAAGTTCCTATTCTTTTTTTATTTGCTATTGTATGATCTATTCCTTGCTCAAATTGTCTTTTGTGACATGTAATTTTTTCACATCCAATCGTGCATTGTAGAGATGATATCAAGGTTGATGGGTGAGGTCTTTCAAGTATCCATCTCTAAAAAACTATCTACATTTGGTTCTCCAAGAACATCAACCCATTATCCAATCATCAATAGCTTGAGTACTCCTTGTCTAAGGTCTAGCACAAGTCATAATCTAATCCCTTAATAACAATGAAGTTCACAAAGAATTGCACACATGCAATCTTGATTGGCCAATCTTTCAAGTCTCCAAATAGTTTGACTTTAGTACCATTGGTCAATGTTACATTAAAGCAAGAAATCTCTACAACAGAATTGCATGACTAAGAATACTTATACACAATCTAGTTTCCATAATCCCTTTTTGAGTTATATCTCCTAACATAATGATTGAAAGGATGGCATGCATTTAGGCCCCTTCCCAGAAGATGTTGATTTTTAGAGCTCCCAGCACTGGTTGAGTGTTAGGTTAGTTATGTGAGTTTCAACCTTTCTCTCATACATGGTTGTGTCAGTTTGTTGTCAATTGCATAAGTCCATCTATCCAAGATTTGAAGGCTTTCCACATTATATGATTTTGTTTCATCAACCAACCGGGAGCTAATGAGATGAGTCAAGACTAGAGTGGCCAGTAGGCCTACATCTATCTTTTTGTACTTGTGTCCCCTATTTTTTGGCCAATTAGACTCTTTTATATGATATATTAGAACTATGTCATCACTTAATTCCTAGTTTTGTGGCTTAACACCTAATGTTGGTCCAAGTTGATGTACATAGTGGCCGAAGGTGGGCTTCTACTTCAAATCTTGTCTCATGATCATAAGTATCTTTAACTAACTATTGGATCTAGATGTTACTCCTAATCTTGTCAAAATTGAGGCCACTAAGGCAACAATATTATTATTTGCTATGTAGATATATCCAATAACATTTTAATCATAGAAGTTTGGAAGGAGTGAGGTTAGTCAATGTTTGATGGTCTAGCCTCCTCCATATATTCTTATGTTTTGGGTCCTCTAGCCAAATCTAATATCCGTTGGAATTTTTCTACCTCAACCTTCTTTTTGCATTTGTCCATTTATTGAGATCTTGTGAATCTAGCCAACACATATTTGCCCAATCTCCTCTTTGCTACTACATCTACTAGTATATCCTCAATTGGCCTCCTTGCATGCTCTACCCTTGTATGTTGATCATATTGAGGCAATGAGTGGGAGGGTAAAGCTTCTCCATTGTCTTGTGTCCTTCTCTTCTTCACGTTCTTCTTCTATAGTAGCAACTAAGCTTTTTCAACTACGTTTTTTCCCTCATTATCCTTCCTCTTGATCTATCAATTTGATGACCTTTGAACCTTAAACTTCAAGTCAGATCTTTATTTTTTATAATAGAGATAGATTAGAGACCTTTAAATTGTGTTTTAAATTCATTTTCTTCAAACCTACCTTGTCCAATTTTATAGCCAAAACAACCAAAAACACAACAAATTAATCTTGATCTGTCCCTCCTAATCTAACCATGTACCATTTGGAAGTGTGAGTTCCTATTCCATCACACTACAAGTGAGTGAGGACTTTGGTGATCAACTCTATAGATTATTCCCAACAAATGAAATAAAAATGTCACATCTCACAAATACAAGAATGGGACTTTGTGGATAGTACTCTATTTTGTTTCAAGAACTTTGGTCTACCTTGACATCTCTATTGTCTCATATAGCTACTATAGTCTCCCTCACACTGATCTATACACTTCTTCCATACCCCAAAAGCAAGAATGTAAGATCAATGATGAGTTGAAGTGAGCTTACCTTTTATGTCATGTGTTGTAATTGAGACTTAGAACATTCCATGATGGCTCCACAATTCAAATGGTGTCTTGAGTTGAACCACTACTCCATTGCCTCTCATCTACTCCATGAAAGATCTATGATAAGAGAAATGGCAAGAGGAAGAAGAAGATGATGATGGAGATTAAGAGGAGCTTCTCCTTAATACATCACTCTTCCACATACATACACTGTCTCTTGTTGTGAACTCTACATGAGCTGGCATCCACTACGCACCTTGGTTATGTAGTGAGATATTATTCACTTGCATGTTAGGTGACTAATAAGAGGATACGTCGATGATTTTACAACTCAACTAAAACCACATAGTCCATTCTTGGTTATGGCACATTCATTGTGCCACCTCTTTTTTCCTTGGCAGGTTTACACTTAGTAACTATGTGTACATACATTGTGATACTTTCATATTAGTCTTTTATCATATTGTAGACTTAGTTCTTTTTGTGTGGAAGGATAAGAAAGAAGAAGAAGAAGAAGGTTTCAGCCTATCTCTCTATGTGCTCAAGTCACTATTGCTATGTGTGTGTGCTCTTGGTCTCTTCACCTCTCTCCCCTCTTCTCTATTTTCATGGCATTAGAGCGGTCCCACAACTGCACAAAGCTTGATTGAAGGCAAGCGACAAGTAAGAAATAGGTAAGAAGCTCTTCCACCTTGCTCGATTTGCCTTCGGTTACAGTTGTGGGAGGCTCTTAAGGC
Source organism: Lygodium microphyllum (assembly GCF_053477565.2). Taxonomy (NCBI): domain Eukaryota; kingdom Viridiplantae; phylum Streptophyta; class Polypodiopsida; order Schizaeales; family Lygodiaceae; genus Lygodium; species Lygodium microphyllum. The sequence goes on from NW_028229524.1 coordinate 392,366, forward strand.
TGGCAAGGTTACAATCTTCGATTATAGTAAAACTTGGTGAGCAAGAACAACCCTTAAATAGGGCTAGTTTCACTGCCATTTTTGGCATTTGAGGCCATTTTAGCCTCTATTCTAGATCACAAGTGGTCTCAACAATATTTTTTGGGTATATTGCAATTTCAGTTGTGCTAGTTGTTTATAGGTGCATAGGTTACATATTTCAAATCTATAAGTTTCAAGTTTTTATGGGTTGCAGACACAAAATGCATCTGTACATAGATTGCAAATTATGATAATTGGCGTACAATCAGTGAAAAAGGATACACGTTTAGTTGTGGTGTACTTAGTATCAGCTTGCTTGCAGATTGTAGTTTTCTACAAGTTATTTGTTTTATTAGAATGTCTAACAACTTCAACTAGATTGTTAGTGAGAAGCTTGATATGAACAATTATCCTGCATGAAAGTTCATGATGAAAATTTTCTTGAAGAAAAAAGGTGTTTGGAATTAAATTAAAGGAGACATGGTAGTAACAACCAAAGTTCTTGCATGAAATTATACTGCAGAACATGTAAAGACTAAGAAAGATTGGGAGCAGACATAGAGTAGCATCATGTATTGGATGCCTGTCTTAGTGTTATAGATAGCACAATAGGCTATTTGCAAGAATTTGATATCCCCACTATTGCATGGAAGAATCTGGCAAGGTTGCTCAAAGTAAATACAAAGGCCAAAAAGATGTAGCTCAAGTCAGAGCTAAACTAAGTGAAAAGAGATAACTTGTTCATTAATGATTATGCCTTAAAGATCAAGAGTATTGTGGAAGCTCTTAGATTTATTAGTGTGGTAGTTGATGATGATGATATCGTGTGTGCATGCTTAGATGGACTTGGAGATGAATACAAGAGCTTCAGGTCATCTGTAAATATGGTGGATGATATTCTTGATTTTACATACTTGATTTCTATGTTGATACTTGAAGAGAAGAACCTTAGCTTGGATTCCTCCTCTTATCAAAGCACGAACAAGTCAAAACATGTGTTTACTCTATTAGCAAACGTAGAGGTCATGACAAAGAATAAGGTGATGGTCATGGTCAAATTTATCATGCACATCAAAATAGAGGAGGACAATGCTAAGGAAGGGGGAGTCAAAGAGAACAAGTTGCACATTCTAGTAGGTAACAAAATTCTAGTAATACCAAGGAGTGCTCACATATTGTGGTTAAAAAGGCCATATTTCTAAAAACTAATTCAAAAAGAAGGTTGAAATTAGAAATTGAAAAAAGCTATAAGGAAATTATGCATCCAATAGCAAGAACAATGATAACAGAAGTGAACAATTGTTTGTTATGTAGCACTTTCTATGATTGTTGATGGTTCATCGAAGTGCCTCTATCCACATGCCCTTTAACCATAGATAATGGTTTAGAGAGATGGTTAGTCCAGAGTCTTTAAGCTATGTGGAGATAGGGGACGATATAGCTCACCCCATTACTCACATTGGAAAGTTTCTTTAAGTATGCAAGATGGTAAAACTAAGTACTTGGTTGATGTGTTGCATGTAGCAAATATTACAAAAAACTTGATTTTTGTTGGTTAGATGGTAGGATAGGGATTGCAGGTTCGGTTTACATCTCATGATTGTTATGTAAAAGATCCTAAAAATTTTCACACATTGAGTGCAAAAGAAAAACATGTTGGTAGATTATTTACTCTTGATGTAAGTCAACCTGAAATGGATGTTGCCATGTTTGCATAAGGTTCAAGTGTTGAAGTTGATATTGAAATTTTGCCTATGAGAATTGGTAATGTGAATATGCAACGATTGAAACACATGCAGTCAAAATAGATTGTGAATGGTTTGCCTAAGTTTAGAGTTGATGGGATGTACAAAGTATGTGAAGCATATCAATTTGGAAACCAAGCAACGTATGCATTCTCGCATGAAAAGCATATATGCAAGAAGGCACTTGAATTGATGCATTTTGATATTTGGGGTCCTACAAAGATTGCAACTTTGAGTGGTTACAAGTATTATATTTCCTTCATTGATAATCATACGTGCAAAGACTGGGTTTATTTTTCTGCATGAGAAAAGTGAGGTGTTCACTCATTATAAAAGCTTTAAGGCTTGTTTGAGAAGGAGACATGGTTGCATGTTAAATGCCTAAGGTTGGATGGAGGGGGAGAATATATCTCCAATGAGTTTTCTAAAATTTTATAGAAAAATGGTATATAGTAAGAATACACATGTAGATATATTTTGTAGTATGAGTGGAAAAATACAGATTTTACAGAGGTGGCTTGTGCATTGATGTCAGAAAGAAACTTGCATCATTACTAATGGGTTGGAGTTACTATTGTTGTATACATTATGAACAAGACACCCACTACTGTTGTATATGCAATGACACCTAAAGAGAAATTTACATGTAGAAAGCCAAATTTGTCCCATTTGAAGGTATTTGGATATATTGCTTATGTGCGTATTCATGATGAGTTGCATAGTAAATTGAATCCCAAAGAAGAAAAATATAAATTTGTGGAATATTCTCTTGAGCAAAAGGGATATAGGTGTTATCACCTTGTTATACATGAGCTGAGAGTTAGTAGGGATATTGTTTTTTATTAAATGAGTAGCTGATATAGTAACGTGCAAGATGTAGTTGGGGCTGATGAGCATGAGAGTGTGGTTGTGTAGAAAATAGGTCAGCAACAACCACAAAGATTGAGTAGACCACAATAGTCTCCTAGTCATCGTTCTATTGATAGGCCTTAGAGTGGTAGATTGAGGTCAGAGGCTATTCCACAGATTGAGGTCAGAGGCTACTCCACCAAGTACATCATACATGTCAAGAAAAGGTAAAGATAAAGTTGGGAACTCACCTATTATGATAGATGGATTCCATCTATTAAAACTCTTGGTATGTAGAATGCACAAGAGGATATTGAAGCACTTGATAGTGATCCAGATCCATGCAAGTCAAGTAGAGTAAGAAAGCCAATGCAGTGATTAACATATGATAACTATGTAGCTCATCACTATGCATATATGGCTAAGGTTGTGCAAGATATGAAACCCATTTTTTTCGAGGAGGTAGTGGGTAATGAGCATTGGGATTGTGTTATGGATTAAAAAAATGGCTGTACTTATGAATAATGACACGTGGGAGTTAGTATCCTTACGTTGTCGGAGGGGTTTTTGTTGAAAGGTCAAATCCACCGGGGATCAGAAGTAGAAGGAAGTAGAGATAGGAGATGGAAGAGAAGATAGAGAATACACAAGTGGTAAACACTACAAAGACAAAGCACAATGAATTGAATCAATATGTATTGAAAGAACCTGGAATCTTCGCACTACTCAGAAGCAATCTCCAGGCATTAGATCTCTTGGAGCTTCTTCGTAGAACAAAACGTGCATCAAAATTACAGTTCATTCTCTACTGCTCGGAACCCACATCTGATGGCTCTGTTGGCTCCGAAAGGGGGGTAAAACTCCATGACTCCTGATCACAGATCTCCCAGATCAATCCTTCTTCTTCTTTCAGTTCAATCTACAGTTTTTAGCCTGTTTACAGTGATCACGACGCGCGTGATTTCGTCAATCTGTCCCTCTTAAGAAAATCCCATAATTGGCTAAAAAAGCAACTAGCTTTTTGCATGCCATCCTAATCTAGAAGCTTTTTCTAACTTTTTTGGATTTTTACAATAAATAATATAAAAAATAGGCTAAAATTATCCAAAAATCTAGTATTTTTTTATAATCCATGCAACTCATACTAGTATTAATGGCTTAGATCACATTGACTCTCTAGATCAATAAAGAAGTCAAATGATGATGCATTCCATACTTTTTCGCACTGTGTTCTCATAGCATCACGACATCCACCCCCTTTGAACCTGCACATCCTTTGGTATGTGCCAAAATCCTAGTTGTCACTGGATTCCGAGTCCTCCTCATCCTCTGCAACCATATCCTTTGCTTCTTCATCTTCCATATCTTCCTGGCTAGCCCCTGTATCATGACCACTATTTTCTTCCAATTCTGGCAACTCATAGGCAATAGATTCTCACCTTTTGAATAATTTGATTCTTTTCCCTGCTAGCGAAAGTTTGATGGCTATCCCATCCAACTCATTTAATGCATAAGTAGCATTATCAAACACCTATCTTACCACAGGATCCAAACCATCTTTTGGAAACTTTACGCATAGCACTATGCTAGTTGTCTAAACTACTATCATAAACCAATATCCAATCCCCATCTTGTATGGTTCTTGGTCTCAGTCTATGTCTTTTGTCAAATCGTTTCTTGTTCTATATCCTTGCTGCCCTTAACTTTGCAATTGCTGCCTCTATGTCTTCTGACTTTCTTTCCAACTATCTAATGCGTAAGACCAACAACTCCTCTCGGTTCAACTCCTCCTCCCAAGATAACACACTCCATGTGATTGTCATCTCTTTTTAGGTTTTTGACCATACATCAATTTTGCAGGCATATATCCTGTAACAACACTATGAGTTGTTCTGTCGGCCCACAAAGCATAAGGGAGCAATCGTGGCCACTCTTTTACCTTCTCTCCACATGCTTTTGCCAATGCCTTCACAATAGGTGGGTGACCTCTTTCACTTTTTCCATTTCCTTCAGGGTTATAGGCTAAAGTTAAAGTAAGCTTTATCCCAGCCGTGCAAAGAAATCATGAGCTTCATCTGCATCCAACTCACCCCTACCTGCTGTAACTTTTTCCACACAGCCATACCGACAAAAGATCTCTTCTAAGAGAAAAGTATGCACATCATTTGTTGTCTTAGTACGTAAAGCTTTCCCTTCCACTTGATTAGTCAAGTCTTTGCGAGCAAGCACAAGATACCTCATTTGCCAAAGATCTGTAGGCATTGTGACCAAATCCACCACCCACTTAAAATGAAGAGACAATGGATATGTGGGTTGCAATCCATCCCGATGTCTAACAAATGAATACATTTGACATGTCGTACATGTTTCCACAAAGTAAGAAACATCCTTATGCATACCTTGCCACCAATATCTTTCTTTGATCTTTGTAAAAGTACCCCAAACACCTCTATGACCAGCCCACAAGCTTTCATGAAATTCTTGCATTACTTTTACTTGTGAAGCTCTATCACCCAAAACTTGCAATGGCATACCCTGTTTCTTTTTAGCATGTTTCCATAAGTATCCATCTTTTAAGAAAAACCCATACACTTTCCTCTTGATTTTCTTAAACTCTTCATGTGATCATTCATCTCTCTTTGTTAATGTACTGAGGTATTGACCAATTCTCAGTCACTCTCCTGCATATTTGTTTTCCAGAAACACTTCTACACAAGATATAAAATATCTAAAGTGTCTCCTCTTTGTTATCCAAGCTTCTGTTAATGCTGTAGCAACACCTTGCATTGCTAAATTCACTCTTGCAACATCATTTTCAGCCATAAGAAAGTCATCTTCTTCCTCCTCATCTATCATCCATCTCATAACGTGCTCGAGATAACATGTCTGCCACTTGGTTATCTCTTCCTGCAATATGCTGAAATTCAAGGTTCAAAGATTTGATGTATGCAATCCACCGAAGCATAGCAATGTCCAAAGTAGCACAACTAGCAATCATACCCAATACCGGCAAACAATCGGTCTCAATGACTACATGAGCACCCATAAAATACTCCTTATCACATTTAAGGGCTGTCAACAATTCCCCATAATTCTCTTTTAACCCGTGGATATCTTCTTTGTCATTCAATCAATACTTTAGCACTAAAGCGAATTCCATATCTTTACCCTTCCTCATCATCTTGCCCAATTGCCCATCCAATCCTGATTGGGCTTGTATCAACAGTAATAATGATAGGCTTTCCATGTGAGTAGGAGCAGATTTTAAGAGTTGCTTCAATTTCTTCATTGCTTTCTGATGCTTCCTTTCCCAATGAAATTTCTGACCTTTCCTTAGAAGCGCATTCTATCAATCCCATCTATTTTTGCTGGTGATGGCCTTTGCCCATAAGGCCCACACATATGCCCAACAATCAAAACCTCTTCAACTCCAAAGACAGGCTTTTGTCTAGAAAGAGTTAAATGCACCTCTTCTAGACGTGTCAAAATCCTCTCACAATCCACAATATGGTCTGCAACAAACTGTCTGCGTCCATGTGCATCCATCTCTTCATTCTTTTCATCCATTGCACACCCTTTGATTGGAACATCACCAAGAAGGGCATAGTCAATTGTGGTATAAAATCCCTGAGTACCCTATTCATAGCATTTTTCATGTGTGCCACTGAGTTTGTTGCTCCCTATGGGAGAGTACACATCCGTACTAAGCCCAATGAAGTCTTCATGTTTGTGATATCCCTGCTTTCAATTGCAAGCTAAACTGATCATAACCCGAGTAAAGATCACCCAAAGAATAGATCGCTCTGCCAGCAAAAGCCTCTGCAAATTCATCAACCACAGGACCTGCACCCACATTTCTTATGGTTAATTTATTGACCGGTTGCATGTCATGAATAAATCTCAAAGCCCATCCTTTTTGGGCACAGTAAACCAACGATTTGAGTACGGGGCTGAAGAAGGCTCCAAGATATTCATGTGAATCTTTTCATTTAGCAAATCCATCAGCTTTGGCAAGTAAGCTTTAGGCACTGGAATAGGCCTCAAGTTCCATGGTACATGTGGCACCGTAAATATTACCATAGGAGAGACAACATTTGGATCCACACAACCTATTTCACTTGGCTGAAATGAAAATGCCTTTCCATGTCTAGCCAACATCTGCATAAAACAGTCTCTCTCAGCAAGCAAAAGAAACCCTTCTATACCAACATTCAATTCCTATAATGTTTCAGATGTAAACTGATGACCTATATCTTTAGGATCACGTAAGCTTGGTTGCCTTGACACTTCTTTATACATACCATCACTCTCTAGTGGAAGTGGCAAAGAAATTGGTTTCACCTTTTTGTCAACTGTCTTATACTTTGTCTCCACAAGTGCTTCAGCCCATTGTAATCCTTCCTGCTGAGTAAACAATGTTATAACATCATACATATCCAAAGAACATACTGACAACACTCTGTTTTTAGCCTCATTTTCTGCATGTATAGTTGCTAAAATTTCAGCCATAGTGTCAATAATATTCAGCCCACAAAAGATGCCTGAAATGCCTTCATTTTCAGCTAACAGTTCCAATACTCTCGGTTCCTTAGTAGCCCGTTTCATAGATATGCGTTTAGCCCTGCACATAGCTTCCATAGGCTTAAACCAACATGAACTTTTTGCTGTAAACTAATAATTACCAATAGTAAATACATGCTTCATTTCATCAAGAGGCGAGTACACTCTCTGAACAGCACTACTATAGCCCCGCATTACAGCAGTGCTTAATGAAAATCCAGGTCTTTGAATTCCCTTGCATTTGGAACCAAAGTAAACTCTTGAAGTGTATCCCGATTTCTAGGATGATTAACACAAACAGTAAGAAATTGGACTGCTTTTCTCCCATCCTTACTTCTGACTCTTGCATAAGCAGAACCATCGTCAAGCACCTTTGTTTCCATACGCACACCTGTAATATAGGGCTATCCCAAAATCACTGCATATGAGGAATTATCTTGCACAAAGACGTGTTGCTCTTCTTGTACATCACCAATTATCACTTTTACATTAGGACATGCAGCATAAAGCTCTCCTAAAGAATTGTTTGCAACCCTCATATGCCATCCATGATCAGTATCTACAGGCCATGTACCATTTTCATACAATCCATGCTCAATGACATTTATCTCAGACCCATGGTCAAGTAAAGCAACACAAGGAGTTTCACGTTACCCTATTTTCACTACCGTTTTAGTGGTAGCTCTAGCCCAATGATTCCTTGTGTAGTGACTTCGAGGAATAAATCCTAGAGTCTCTTCTCCATATTGTTGCATTTGTCTTACTCCACCATGCATATTGCTACAAGACAATGCATTTTCAACCACTTTCTTCTCTTTTCCACATGTTGTCCACTGATTAGTAGCATCCTCCATAGACAATCATGTACTTACTTCATGCTCATATTCAGTCCAAATACCCAACAAACCAGTTTCCTCTTCAAATTGTAGAGATGCACTAGTGGTATCACTAAGAAATTGATTCTTCCTTTTAATTATGTCAATGATCTCATCATGAAATTCTTGCTTGGCAATGCCAAGCACCTCTCCCAAGGTGAATTCCACCCGAATGTTTAAGATCCGTTCCTCAAGAATATTCTTAAGATCTGTGGCTATATCAATGTCAGATTGCAACTTATATCCTGGCTGCTTGCCCTTCTTTTTGCCCTCTTGTTTGTTATCATGTTTTTGCTCCTGACTGACCTCTTTCATGACATGCTCAGGAGGTGGCTGATTTGCAGCTTTAGGCTGATCCACACTTCTTCTTGTCATTCTTTTAGATGTCCCTGCAATATCTTCATCTCTTTTTCGTTTTTCTCCCACGAGTACATCCATGTTTTGTACCTTTGCTAAATATGTGTACACTTAATATGCATCTATCGGTGATTCCCAACTAGTTATGCCACGAATGTCTTGCCCTGCATGAGACATTTTACTATCAATGACCTTTCTCTTTTCAGCAGCATGTAAAGCATGTGTCCATATTTCAGCCTTTGGACCAACCATCACTTAGCCATGCATTCTATCCAACTGTCGACCAAAAGTAGAAGCATGTACCACGCATAAGCATTTTGAATAGCCAAGTCTTCCAACAACTTGTGCATACCTCCCTTTCCAAAATTCAAAGCAAGAGGAAATCCCGTTTCTTGTGCATGGATCTTTTCATCTTTCCAAAAGATGAGCTGTCGTGCCAAGGCCTCCTGTATAGGCAGCACAATCCTTTCTCTCATGCTGCAAACTATCACACCACATACATCTTTTTCTAGGCTTAGGGGCTACTGCCCGTCCCCTTTCCTCTTGTCATTTTTCATTAAATTTTGCAACCTTCAATTGAACCCATATGCCTTTGACCAATTCATCTAAGACATCTTCCCTAACAGAGGGAACAATAGCAGGTACAACCATAGGGTTAGCCATAGAAGTAGGTGACTTACTGGATACATCAATTGTCTTGCCCGTAACAGTGGGCAAGCTAGAGACATGCAATCTTTCTCTTCTTCTATGCTTCTTCACAAGTGCACTAACAGCTTCCTTGACATGTCTTCACTCTATTTTCAAACATGTCTCTATAGTCTGATCCTCCAGCAAATCATCAAGATTCTCTTGAAGCTCAGCTCAGGATCAGTTGCCTGTAGAAACAATTCAATTTTTTGACTTGCAAGAGCTTGCTATTTTGCAAGATCCAACTGCTCAAACCGGCTTTCAAATTCTCTTAACAATTCCGTAGCCACAAAACCCTTATTGGGTTGTAAAACCCACTCTTGAAAAGTCTTGCGTGTAATCAAACTGGTGTCCTCAATGTAAAATTCTTCCCTGAGTGTCTTCTTAAAGGCTACCCAGTCAACATCCTACAAGTATAATTCAGGAATCCGTGCTTTCAATTCATGAACAGTAACACGTACAAAATACCGACTCCATGCAGATTGAGCCACCCCAAAGAATTCCATCTTCTGAGCATAGATATATACATATGCAGATACATTCCTGCCATTGAATAACTTCACCTCACGCTCAGCTGCTTGCAAAGCATTCATCATAACACTTTCTATTTGAGCTGAAGCTTGCATCACCTGTTGTTGTTGTTGTACATGCATAAGCATATTTATATTTTGCACCAACTGTTGCAAAACATCACTGGAGATTGTATTCAAAGATTCTCCCATCTTGTCTTTCCTTCTTCTGACAACCTTTCACGTCAGGCTCACCAATGTCAAAGGGGTTTTTGTCAAAAGGTCAAATCCTTCGGGGATCAGAAGTAGAAGGAAGTAGAGATAGGAGATGGAAGAGAAGATAGAGAATACACAAGTGGTAAACACTACAAAGACAAAGCACAATGAATTGAATCAATATGTATTGAAAGAACCTGGAATCTTTGCACTACTCAAAAGCAATCTCCAGGCATTAGATCTCCTCGAGCTTCTTCGTAGAACAAAACATGCATCAAAATTACAGTTCCTTCTCTACTACTCGGAACCCACATCTGATGGCTCTGTTGGCTCCGAAAGGGGGGTAAAACTTCAGGACACCTGCTCACGGATCTCCCAGATCAATCCTTCTTCTTCTTTCAGTTTAATCTGCATTTTTCAGCCTGTTTACAGCAATTGCAATGCGCGCGATTTCATCAAACTCTCCCTCTTAAGAAAATCCCATAATTGGTTGAAAAAGCAACTAGCTTTTTGCATGCCATCCTAATCTAGAAGCTTTTTCTAACTTTTTTGGATTTTTACAATAAATAATATCAAAAATAGGATAAAATTATCCAAAAATCTAGTATTTTTGGATAATCCATGCAACTCACACTAGTACTAATGGCTCAGATCACATTGACTCTCTAGATCAATAAAGAAGTTGGATGATGATGCATTCCATACTTTTTCACACTGTGTTCTCATGACATCACGACAACGTGAAGGCGAGAAAGCTATTGACTGTGAATGGGTTTACAAGGTCAACGAGCATAAGTCAAATGGATCTATTGAGCACTGTAAGGCATGGCTAATTGTCAAAGGGTATGCATAGACACTTGGTATTGATTATGAGGAGACTTTTACTCTAGTGGCTAAAATGGCCACTATAAAGGCTATCATAGTAATGGTTGCATCAAAGGGTTGGATGATGCATTAAATGGATATTAAGAATGCATTCTTGTAGGGGGAGTTGCAAGAGGAAGTTTATATGGAATAACCACATGGTTATATAGATGAGAGTCATCCAGATTATGTATGCATGCTTCGTAAGGCCTTGTATGGGGGCTAAAGGAAGCACTCAGGGCATGGCATGACATGATTGTAGAATACCTTATTAGAATTGGATTTTGTAGAGCACATGCTAATTACTCACTCTATGTTTGTGAGAGTGATGCAAGTATTGTGGTCATTACTATATGTGTAGATTATTTGATCATTGTGGGTGATAGTGAGATAGAGATTGACCATGTGAAGGGTCTTCTCAAGACTCTAAATGTACATTGTCAAGACACTATCCTTTTGCATTAGAGGCATGCCTCCCAAGGTATTTGTATTGTCTATGATGGATAAAGTGGAGTAAAGTGTGGAAAGTGCTCTTAGAGGATAAGGCGAATGCCATATAGATGCTTGTAAACTGAAGATCAATTAGAGCACTCATAGTAGTTGGATTAAAAACTCCTATGGCACCATTGAGAGGGATCATAAGTGCTTTATGTTTTAAATATATTGAAAGCTTGTTCATGACTTGAAGGGTGGATTGGTCTTTCTCAAACCTTTGTACTATCATGTCCCCAACAAACCAATCTAGATGTGTGGTTTTTACTCTATGCTATGGATACTAAAAGGTGTTGAGCCCACTGATGGATTTTAATCTATGTCAAGAGGCCTTGGTACATTGCCACATCACATGAACTATAAACATACTAGTTGATTCATGTTAGAGGGGTTTCCCATGGTGGAATTGAAAAGGGATGTGAAAGTTTCAAGCACACATCATGAAGTTTGGAAGCACCTTCCCACACCATTAATAATAACTTGAATGACCAATGCAACCAATGATATGTATGTGGTAGTAGCAAGAGGGGGAAACTAAAATAGATCTATGAACTCCTATTGTAGGTAACAAGGCTGAAAAGATTATGCTTATTAAAATAGAGTTCTCTATTTTCATGGGACTCCTTCCCAAACTCACCATGAGAAAGGGTTTGATTTAAGAAAATGTGCACTTTTCGCCTCTCAAACTCGTCGTAGGAAATCCCTCTTACACAATTCATCCCAATTATATATATATTCATCCATAACAGTATACAAAAAGTGTCATCCAACTAGTACTCATGTTTTTAAGAGGAGTGGTGAGTCTCTACCCTACAAACACACCAGTTTGATGAGCACTAACTACATATGTACACGTGGGGAGTGAACTTCCCAAGTAACACACTCTTTGCACCCTCCCCTCCCTTGTAAGGGCTTTGAAGCTATACCATGGCATTGCTACCAAAAACACCTATATAGGGAGTAGTATTGACTCTGAGCTTTGCTTAGTCTCCACTCTATGTGTGATTCCCTATACCTAGTGGTGAACCCTTATTTGTGTGGCATCATGAAGGTGTAGTCCTAGGATGTGTCTATGTTGTGTCATTTCTTTCATTAAATAATACAAGAGTATACCTTGCTCTCACATATCATGTTACCTTTCTGTGTCATGTCGAGTGAGTGAACAAGTGTAGGTGCATCACACTTGGTATCACAGCAACTCTTGCTCGGAGTGAAGGAGTGCTCACAGAAGTAGGAGAGGAGATCTAGTGTCCCAAAGAAATCATGTTGACAAGATCCATATCATGATGCCCCACATCGTGTCACCCCTCATCGCGTTGACTCTCGTCGTTGCAACGACCCTCGGAGTGTGACCCCTAGCACACAGTGATCCTAACAAGTCAACATTTGAAAGATGTGATGTGACTCCCTTGTGACACAACCACCATCCAAAGGAAAAATGTAGCTTTCTTACATTGACAACAGCAAAAGCCGAGGCATAGTTTCCCACAACAACATGGAGGATGACAAAGAGAATGTACCCATCCCAACAATTGAAGAGAGGAAGAAGAGCCATGGCAAAAAATGGAGAGTAGTTCAAGAGGAGAAAGTAGCTAGCCTAGAGAGGTAGTTGGAGGGCATGTCAGGCTTGTTGGACTCAATTTGGAGGAACATGCAAATACAAGAGAAAGAAGAGGAAAGGAGAAGAAAACTAGAAGCGGAGCAGGGTTACAAAGAGTGGGTGATACAACAACAGGAAGAGGAGAAAAGACACAAATTGCAAGATGATATGGATAGGTTAGCAGATAGGTTAGGTAGAGAGGAGACTTCTGGGAGAGCTCAAGATACAAGGAAAGACGAGGATAAGGTAGTTGAAGCAGGCAGTAAGAAAAAGGATAAGAAAAAAGACAAATGACAAAACCATAGGGAAGAGGAGGAGAGTGACAATTCAGAAGACGAATATGGAAAGTTCAAAATGCCCCAACCCACCAAGTACAAAGGAGAGAGAGAGAGAGAGAGAGAGAGAGAGACGGGTTGATTTTAAAGAAGTGGATTGCAAAAGTAGATATATAATTGAAGTATGCTAGGATCACTAAAGACAGGAAGGGAGAAATGGTAGCCCTCTACTTAGAGGAAGGTGTTGCTAGTTTCTACCTACTGGAATAGGAGCAAGGATGCACTATTTTTTCATGGGACAAACTCCAAGGGGAACTCAAAGACTACTTCAACCCAAAGATGGAGAAATTCAAAGTTAGATTTGAATGGACAAATCTCAAGTAAACACAAGGAAAGATGAAGCAGTATGTTAGCAAATATAGTAGCTAATGCTGTAACTACCCAACATGGACATTGTAACTAAGTTACATGAACTCCATTTTAGCATGCAAGAATGGGCCAAAAGAGATGTGGAGAGACAAGAGCCAACCAGTTTAGCCAAGGCCATGAGGATGGCTGAAATAATAGTTGACCCAGAAGGGAGAAGGACAACCCAAGTGAGCAGGACTAGATTCAATGCCAACCTTACCAACAACTCTTGAACCTCGAGACCCAATACCCCTAGAGGCGCAGGCATAACCCTAGCTATGTCATAATCCACCTTTGTGCCAAGAGGAGCAGTTGGTGGATGGGGAAACAACCACTACAGACCAACTCCGAGTGCATCATATGGGTCTACAGTATCAAATACATCATGGTGGAGACCCCAAGGCTCAACCACATGGATTAGATGTTTCAAGTGTGGGGGACCCCACAATCAAAATAGATGCCCCATGGATGGCACTGCCTCATCAAGTGGGTCTAGAATAGTAGTCACTAGTGCATATGGAGGAAAGGAGCCACAACCCCCATGCATATAGGAAATCCCCAATGGAAGAGGAGAGAGCTTAGACCACCTAAGGGTGGGGATACTTAGTTCTGGTCTTGAATGCATGGAGGCCTACATAGTAGCAGTCCAACACTTATACCTCAAAGGCAGAGTAAGTGAAGGGGATCAAGCCATCATGGTAGACACAGGAGCCACCCACAAGTTCATCACCCCAGATTGTGTAACCAAACATGGACTCAAATTTTCTAAGGCCCCAAAAGGGTTAATAGTAACCTTTGCACAAGGAGAAGCCAAGGAAGTCAAACAAGTCTTTGTAGTGCAAGTAGAAGTAGGGAAATGGAAAGCCAAAGTCAACTTCTTAGTCATTCCCATGGATGTTTTTGAAGTCATTTTAGGCCTAGAGTTCTATGACAAGTATATCCTTGCAATGTTTGGGAAGGGAGTCAATGAGATTATGTTGGATATGCAAGGACAGGGCATTAGAGTACCCTGTGAAAGAATGCAATTGCCAGGCATGACATCAATCAAAGTGCAGATGAAGGAGAACAAGCTTGCAGTCTCATGCCAAACTACAAAACCAGTAGCTAACAAACCAAGAGCACCAACCCAAGCACCACCTCACTAGGTTACCCATATTAGGCCTCACATCATGACCTACAGCACCAAACAAGTGGAAAAATCAGTAAAGCAGGGAAACATGGTGTATTTGTGCTTGATTCGGCCCATTGAGCAGGAGGTCACTAAGAAGCCCAAACCCCAAGTTAGCAATATAGAATTGAAAGTAACACTTGAGGAGCATAAGGATGTGATACGAGAAAAACTATCCAAAGGCCTACCACCCAAAAGAGAAGCACATCACAAGATCGAGCTAATCCTAAGGGTAGTTCCACTAGCTAGAGCCCCCTATCATATGAATCACATTGAACCCATGGAGTTGAAAAAAAAACTACATGAATTGGAAGAGTAAGGTTTCACCTGACCCAACAAATCCCTGTTCAGTACCCCAATGCTGTTTGTCAAAAGAAGAATGGGGGATTCTGACTATGTAAGGACTATATGGCCCTTAATAAGATCACCATTAAGAATAAGTATCCCATGCCCTTAGTTGAAGACCTCTTAGATAGACTACATGAAGCCAAATACTTCAGTCATATAGACCTTCGGTTAGGGTACCATCAGATTCGTACAGTAGAAGAAGACATTTCCAAAACACCATCAAGAATAAGTATCCCATGCCCTTAGTTGAAGACCTCTTAGATAGACTACATGGAGCCAAATACTTCAATCGTATAGACCTTCGGCCAGGGTACCATCAGATTCGTACAACCGAAGAAGACATTTCCAAAACAACCTTTCATACCTGATATGGAAGCTTTGAATGGCTTGCTCTAGGTTTTGGATTGAGTAATGGGCCAGGCACCTTTTGTGGCCTAGTGGATAGAGTCTTGTTAGCCCAAAATAGATGTATATATCATCATTATCTACATAGATGATCTCCTAGTGTATAGTAAAACTCTAGAAGAATATAAAAGACACTTACGACTAGTTTTTGAGAAGCTAAGATAACACAAACTATATGCCAAGCCTTAAAAATGTGAGTTTGCAGTGAAGGAGTTTGAGTTCCTAGGTTTCATCATAGGCGAGGCCAACATCAAAGTAGACCTCATGAAAGTAGAACTAGTAAAGAATTAGCTTGTGTTAAAGACCGTGAGGGAGGTTCGGGAATTCCTAGGATTCACGATGTTTTGTAGAAGATTTATCAATGATTATAGCCTAGTAATCACACCACTATCCCACCTTACCAAAGGAGATGGCAATTTCACATGGGAAAGTGAGCAATAGGCTACTTTTGAGCTGATGAAGAAATGCATGAGTGAAAACCCCGTACTCAAAGTGCCCAACTTTACAAAGCCCTTCAAAATCTCTATAGATGCATTAGATTATGGCATTGGGGGAGTGCTTGGTGCAAGATGGCCACCCCATAGCTTATTAATCCAAGAAGTTCACAGATGTAGAAACTAGATAGAGCATACATGAGAAGGAGATGTTAACAGTGATTCATTGCCTTAGAAAATGGAAGCATTATGTTCAAGACAAACACATTGTGGTCTTCACAGACAACATATCACTCAAATACTTCTAGTCTGAACCAAAGTTGTTTGTTAAACAAGCCCGATGGCATACAAGCCAGGCTCCACCAACAAGATAGCAAATGCTCTAACTCGCAAGGCGGATTTGAAAGCCGTCACTGTGGTCAGTAGGAACTTCCTCGAGTTAGTAAAGGAGGCTTTGGAACATGACCAAGAAATGCATAAGATTATAGAACAGGTGAAAGATAACAAAGCAATGCATGGCATATATACCCTAGAGGAGGGAATTCTGTTTGTAGACAAGAGATTGTACATTCCCAACAGCATGGAGCTAAAGAAGGTCACATTAAATGAAGTGCATGATGGAAAGTTAGGTGGGCATAAGGGACAAAGTAAGATACTTGAAGCATTTAGAAAGTAGTTCTTTTGGCCAAACATGAAGGAAGAAGTCATTGTTGAGAATCTACCAATCACACCCTATGTATGCCCCTTTGTATGGAACAACTAGGCTAGGAAGATGCAGTTCATTCTAGGAAGAGAGACAGATCCCATAGGCATAGTGATGTAGTGTGCTACCAAGCAATCCTATATAATGATGTACTTGACTATCACTTTCATATGATGATAATGCAATAGTACTTGTCTCTTTCTTTCAAGTGTCTGTGTCATTGTCAGTCCTACACAAGATTGTGTTTATGAGTTCAAGTCTCAATCTTGAAACCTAATTCACTTGTGTAACAGTTGTCTTCTTTGTCAATGTCAACATGAGTAGTATCTTCATCTTCCATCCTCCATAGCTTCCGCCTCTGCCATGCTCTAGATCCCGCATTTCTCTCATGGTATCAGAGCTCAGCTGAGCATGGCTTAGCTCTTTTCTGCTCTCTCTCAGTTTCTCTTCAACTCTGGTCACCACAGTTCTAGCCCATGACTTCATCTCTCAACTCTACCTTCACTTGAGCTTTCATGGCAGCCATAGCCAGCATCACCCTGTCAGCTTGAAGCTCTTATATCTCACTCTACAGGTCAAACCTCCTGGAGCTTCTTTCTGGGAAAGTGTTCCCCTGCTTCCAGAGCTTCTTGTTGACACATCAATCACTGACTTTGGGCAAGCATAGCTTCAGCATTGTGAAAATTCTCAATCTCTGCTCTGTGTCTGCCATAGCCAGACAGGACCTACCTCACTTGGAGCTTCCATAACTCCTCAATCAAGCCACTTCAGCTCCTGATTTCTTCTAGGGGATTGTTCTCCTACTCAAGGCGCTTCACCTTGGCACATCAATCGATCACATTGCTGCGCCCTGACCCTGGCATTACGGAAATTCGTCATCGCTGTCCTGAATCGCACCGTGGCTGTTCGCGCCCTCTGCCTGCGTCGTGCTGTCCACGATCTGGACGATTTCCATAGGGCTTTGATAGCCCATGAAGTAAGCTTCCTAGATATGTAAATTTTTTTGAAAATGATCAAGTATAGCTCCTGCAATCTGAGAAAAACCAGGCCCCTGTCTCAGAAACCCTAATTCCACCATAGCCAAAATCTCCCAAAACTCATTTTTCTTTCATTTTCTCTCTCCTGACACTCAACCCAAGCCTCTGTCACTCTGATCCACTGTGTTACTTAAGTTCCCAACAAGAAAAAGATTCAAGAAGATAAGCATCAACAAAATCAAAGCATCAAGAATCATCATCAAGTTCAACCATAGTATCTTTTGATACTACATAGTGTGTTTTCACACTGCCATTGGTTGTGTCTTCTGACACATTAGATTTCAACTCTGTGCTGGAAAGTTTCAGAAATTTTAAGCTAATTCCATCATGGAAATGCCAAGCATGAAGTCTCTTGGGTGGTTACCTGTTATAAAGAGTAACATTACTCTTGTTGCCCATTTACATTACATGCAAGACTTGGCTATCTTACTTGCAGAAAGACATGGAGCTGTCTACATCAAAGTTCAATCAATGAATCCATCAGAAGATTTTGAAGACATTTCCACTACCTCAAAGATGATACCTTTGCTTGAGGGGGACATGGACATGAAGACTAAAGCTGCAAGTAAAGTCAAAGAAGAAGTAGACCAAACAGACAATGAAGAAGAGAAGAACGACAAGAAGAAGATCAGCCATGAAGACAAAATGATCACATCATTCAAAGATGAAGAACCAAAGATGAAAGACAAGAAGATTTTCCATGCTGACAAAGAGAAATCATATGCTGAAAAAGACCATAAGGGCCTATCGGTCCTTGTCTCTCATTTTCTGTTTTAAAAGCATTGTACCTGCCTTAATGTTCCTTTCATAAGCTTGTAAAAACTCCTCATGTAGCCTTGTACTACAGCCTTTGTACACTTTGTGAGGCCCCTGTTACAGCCTCTGGATGTCCACCATGTTTATGGTACCCACACTTAGCCTTTTTCTGCGACAGCCTCTGGAGTTTTGCCATGTTTGTGGTATGCCCACACTTTGCAGGTGCTGCTCTCACTAAAGCCTCTACACACTTTGTACTTTCAGGTTGTGATTGAGGAGGGGTGTTGAGAATCTGCCAATCACACCCTATGTATGCCCCTTTGTATGGAACAACTAGGCTAGGAAGATGCAGTTCATTCTAGGAAGAGAGACAGATCCCATAGGCATAGTGATGTAGTGTGCTACCAAGCAATCCTATATAATGATGTACTTGACTATCACTTTCATATGATGATAATGCAATAGTACTTGTCTCTTTCTTTCAAGTGTCTGTGTCATTGTCAGTCCTACACAAGATTGTGTTTATGAGTTCAAGTCTCAATCTTGAAACCTAATTCACTTGTGTAACAGTTGTCTTCTTTGTCAATGTCAACATGAGTAGTATCTTCATCTTCCATCCTCCATAGCTTCCGCCTCTGCCATGCTCTAGATCTCGCATTTCTCACAGTCATAGACTATATCAAGACATGTCCTACTTGCCAACTCATGAAGGCACCATGCTCCAAGCTAGCAGGATTACTTCAACCAATGCCAATACCTACCCAACCATGGGATGTCATTAGCATGGATTTTATTGTGGAGCTCCTGCTAAGCCACCGTTGAATGCCAAGTAGGTAGTTCACCTCTTCTTCACAGATGTGTTCAAGTTCCATGGCTTACCCTTAGCCATCATCTCAGATAGAGATGGTAGATTCATGAGTGACATGTGAAAGGAATTCTTTAAGACTCTAAAAACACAGTTGAGATTCTCATCCTCTTTCCACCCTGAGACAGATGGGCAAATAGAGAGAGTGAACCAAGGCATTGAAGACTATATTAAGAGCTACACTCGGGTGGACCAAAAGGATTGGGCCTTGTACCTTGATATGCTTGAGTTTTACTATAATAGCTAAATCCACTTTGCCACATGCTACACACCCTTTGAGTTAGCTATGAGAAAAGAAGTCATTACATCCCTTGCCTTAGCCTCAAGAGCTACCAAAGTTGAAGATCAGAATGTAGAAGAATTCTTGAAGAAATGGAGAGACTACAATCAAGTAGCTAAGCAGAGTTTGGAAATGAGCAAAATCACTATGATAGAACATACCAACAAGAAGCATAAGGCGGCACTCTTTACCAAGGGAGACATGGTCCTCATCAGCTCCAAGCATATATATCTCAAAGAATATGAGCCCCAAATTCAATTACCACCTACTATTGACCCTACTACATTACCCAAGTCCTGAACGAAGTAACATACAAGCTTGACTTACCAGAAAGCATTTGCGTCCACAATGCATTTCATGCCGCCTTCTGCAAAGGTTCTATCCCGACAACCAATGGGGTTGGCATGCTTCACTGCTTCACTCCAAGGACCCCTTGGAAGTAGAAGCCTTCCTTCGTCAGCGCTGGGAACACAAAGGGTTCCCCAAGTACCTCATCAAGTGGAAAGGGGCATTCTTTCAAAGAAGCCACTTGGATTTCTGAAGTGGATGCTCACAAACATGGTAATAACGCTTTCGCACCTGACTCAAGGAGAATCCCAACAAATTTTCCAAGACCCCTTGAGTTATCACTTGCCTTATCATAGGCCTAGTAATGCCTCCACTCCTCAAATGTAATTGAGTTGGTGGTGGATCCACATGGTAGTAAGAATAAACCAAGCAACAAAGCAATCTAGATGGGTAGACATTGACCAGCTTGATAGGAAAAACTATGTTAAGACCCCCAAGTCGTAGTGCGGCAAACACTGACCAGCTTGATAGTAAAGGTTGCATTAATACCCCTCTAATGTATGAACCCTGAGACCGGCAGATTGGCTAGCTTATTAGAAGAAGTGCTAAGATCTTGGATGAGTCAATAAATTCTTCCTTTAGATTGCTAAAGATAGCAATCCAATAATAAGTGAGGATGAGTGTAAGGGCTTTGTAACTATACCATGACGTTGCTACCAGAAACACCTATATAAGAAGTAGTAGTAACTTTGAGCCCTACTTGGTTTTCACTCTATATATAATTTCCTATAGCTAGTGGTAAACCCTCATATATACGGAGCCACGAAAGTGTAGTCTTGAAATGTGTCTATACTGTATCATGTTTTTCATTGAATAATATAAAAATATACTTTGCTTTCGTATTACTTTTCTGGGTTGGGTTGAATGAGTGAAGGAGTGCAAGTGCAAAAAAAAAACCATGTATTGCCGTTGGTCTTCCTTCGCCTACGTGCCAAAAGCTTTATTACGCTCTACGCGGCATCACCTGCAAATGAGCTTCCTAAAGACCTAGCTTCGTTGCAGTGGGGGACGGGCAATGCAGGGGCCGGTTGGTGAGGCGTATATGGTGGTGCAGTCATTCCTCCATACGCGATAGATATGGCCTCCTCTCTTCGACAAACCTTTCCGATCATGGAGCATGCGTACAACTTCCTGTGAGTCAAGAATGGAATGAGCCGGACATGGAGTGCCAGTGGAACAAGCTCCCTGACGACATTGTAGTGGAGGGCATCTTCCGCAGGCTGACCGTGTGGGATGTGCTGAGCCTGCGCTGCGTGTGCAGGAGGTTTAAGGGCATGGCATCCTCTCGCAGGTTCCTGGACCTGCGCCCCAGCTGCACTGCCACCAGGCCCAACCTCCTGCTGCTCCTCCCCTTACACGCCCTTGGTGCGGAGCGCGCCTATGACCCCACCCTCGGCGCCTGGTTCAATCCGTCCCTGGCCTTTCTCCTCCCTACCCTGCAGGACAGCTACTACCCTGTCGCCTCGTGTCGTGGCCTCGT